>NW_016107502.1:1984876-2015459 GCF_001604975.1 Cebus imitator
TTTTACTCTGTCACCCAGGCTGGAGTGCAGTGGCATGATCACAGTTCACTGTATCCTTGACCTCCCAGGCTCAGGTGATTCTCCTACCTCAGCCTCTCCAGTAGCAGGGACTAGAGGCAGGCACCACCACACCTGGCTCATTTTTTGTATTCTTTTGTAGTGACAGGGTCTCGTCATGTTGCCCAGCTGATCTCAAACTCCTGGGATCAAAGCAATCCATTTCAGTCATCCAAAGTGCTGGGATTACAGACGTGAGCCACCGCAAAGAGTAGAAATTTTATGAGTGAAATTAGAATGCTTACAATGAGCATACTGTCTGCTCTTAAGGGGCCAAGAACCCACGAGGAGGTTAATATGGATACAGTAATATTACAAAAGGAAGGTGGTTGGTGAGGTTCTTAAATAAAATGTAAGAAGTTCAGGGTTTTATGGAGGGAGCTCACTGGATTTGATGGCTTAGATAAGAGGACAGTAAGAAGTGAGTCCCTTTTACCTGCAGCAGAGCAGCAGGAGACAGAGTCAAAGAGATCAACAGGGTCATGATGCAAAAACTCTTGAATCGTGGCCGAGAGAGGTGGGCTCATGCCTGTAATCCCACCCACCACTTTGGGAGGCCGAGGAGGGTGGATCACGAGGTCAAGAGATCGAGACCATCCTGGCCAACATGGTGAAACCTCGTCTCTACTAAAAATACAAAAATTAGCTGGGCATGGTGGTATGTGCCTGTAGTCCCAGCTACTCGAGAGGCTGAGGCAGGAGAATCACTTGAATCCAGGAGGCGGAGGTCGCAGTGAGCCAAGATTGTGCCACTGTACTCCAGCCTGGCGACAAAGCGAGACTCCATCTCAAAAAGCAAAACAAAACAAAAACTCTTGAATGGCAACATGAGCATTTGCATTTAATTTGATAGGAAAGGGGAATCCAATAAAGATTTTTGGTCAGGGACATGATGTCTCCCTTATGGGGGAGGAGTAGGCAAGGTGCTATAGGAGATTTCATGCACTGTGATGGGCTGTGCCCACCAGGGAGGAAGGAGGACCATGGGATTGACTAGAGATGCTGCCTAGCAAGATCTCCTGCTAGTACTGAGGAAGCTCAATCAGGGCAGAGTCCAGCTGGTAGATGGGTAACTCCACTCTGAAGAGCATCTTCCAAGAACTTGGAGGTTTCCAACCCAGGTGTTTGAGTAGAGCAGAGGTTTTAGAGTTGGAAGGACCTGGACCCATGTCCCAGCTTCCCTGTCTGTTAGATAGGTGGGTTTGAGCAACTTACTCAACTGCACTTACGGGTGCGGTGGCTCAAGCCTGTAATCCCAGCACTGTGGGAGGCCGAGGCGGGTGGATCACGAGGTCAAGAGATTAAGACCATCCTGGTCAACATGGTGAAACCCCGTCTCTACTAAAAATACAAAAAATCAGCTGGGCATGGTGGCGCGTGCCTGTAATCCCAGCNACTGTATTCTTATAATAAAGTAAGATAGAGAAAAGTTATTAAAAATCGGCCGGCACGGTGGCTCAAGCCTGTAATCCCAGCACTTTGGGAGGCCGAGGTGGGTGGATCATGAGGTCAAGAGATCGAGACCATCCTGGTCAACATGGTGAAACCCTGTCTCTACTAAAACTATAAAAAAAATTAGCTGGGCATGGTGGCACGTGCCTGTAGTCCCAGCTACTCAGAAGGCTGAGGCAGGAGAATTGCCTGAACCCAGGAGGCGGAGGTTGCGGTGAGCCGAGATCCCGCCATTGCACTCCAGCCTGGGTAACAAGAGCGAAACTCCGTCTCAGAAAAAAAAAAAAAAAAAGAGATTCCTCGTCAGTAAATGAGAGCAGTATTAGCACCTCTGCTGTTACGGGGTTCTTGTGAAAACTAAATGAAATGAGAGCATTTATAGCCATGGTGCTGGCACTGTGTCAACTCTTTGTAAATATTAGCATTATCATTGGCAGAGGTGGGAGGGGAAGGTTATGCATTCTTTTCAGATAGGCTAAGTTGGGGTAACTAGATCACATGGTCACGATCACAGACATCTGTCAGGCACTTGGCAAGGAGGATTTGGAGCCCAGGCAAGAGGTCGGAGCTCGCTACTCCTATCTTTGGGTGTCACCTACAGGTAGATGAAGGTTACCTGGGAGTAGATAAATCATCCAGGAAGAGGGTGAAGAAACCGCGGAGGCAAGGCCCTTGAGGAGGGGATAAGTAGAAAGGCCAGAGAAGCTCTTGGAAGAGGCTGAATGCAAAGACATTCGGCAGGGCCCACCCTGGAGGGCTGGGTCGTGGGAGAAGGCAGGCCCCTGACTTTCAGCCTCAGCCTCACCCATTCTCCTGCCCCAGGTCTGTGACAGCCTTGGGCGGCGACACCTGTCTACCTGTGCCCTCTGTGACTTCTGCTCCCTGAAGCTGGAGCAGTGCCACTCAGAGGCCAGCCTGCAGCGGCAGCAATGTGACACCTCCCACAGGACACCCTTTGTCAGCCCCTTGCTTGCCTCCCAGAGCCTGTCCATCGGCAACCAGGTACCTAGCCCGGCAGCCTGCGGTGCGAAAGGCAGAACTGCGTGGCGGGGGTGGGGAGGGAGGAGCCAGCAGGAGGGGAGGGACACGCACCTCTCCCCTGTCTCCTGTGCCACAGGTAGGGTCCCCGGAACCCGGCCGCTTTTATGGGCTGGATTTGTACGGTGGGCTCCGCATGGACTTTTGGTGTGCCCGGCTTGCCACAAAGGGCTGTGAAGATGCTCGAGTCTCTGGGTGGCTCCAGACTGAGTTTCTTAGTTTCCATGAAGGGGACTTCCCCACCAAGGTCAGAGCCTTCCCCAACCTCAGCCCCATCCCCACCCTCACCCGTTCCTTCCAGTTACTTGCTCTAGGTTAGCCCTAGTTTGCGGAAGGGGGCTTGGGCCCCTGGGTTCCAAGAACCAGTCTTCACTGAACCTCCTGCCTCCTTCCAACAGACCATTGCACCCCACCCCACCCCCACCGATAGAGCATGCAAAGGAGTAGGGACCCGGAGCGCTGAGAAAGCACAAGCGCTGGAGCTTCTGGTCCCAGCTCTGCCAGTTACTTGCTGAGTGGCTGTGATTAAATCATTTCCAGCTCAACCAAAGTTAGAGTCATTTCTACAAGGAAAGACTAAATGACTCCTACACGGCTGCCCAACCCTGTGAGCCAGGACTTCCCCGCCTCAGCCCAGTGGGCTCTTCCCAGCTCTTCCAGTGCTTTCCCTGCCCGATGAGATCAACTTGGCTCCCTGCTCCCCTGAGTTACCTCCCCTGTGGAATGCCCTGTTGTTACCGAGAGTCAGGCCTCTCCTGTAGTTAGCAGGGAAAACCAAGGCAAGGAAAAGGAAGGGCAGCTGAAGCAAGGGCTGGCAGCTGAGTTGAGGGGCCCATGCCCAGCTCTTGTCCTAGGCCCCTTGATCTGGAATGGGGAAGCGAGGTCCAAACAAGGAAGTGACTCACCCTGTCACACATTGCAGATTCTCTCCCCCTTCCTTCATCTACTTACCAGAAAAAAAATCCCTGACATCAGGCCGCTAATTGGGTCCCTGTCCCATGTTCTAGACCCTTATCTGCCCCGCCCTGCCTTGTTCCCCCTTCCTCAGCCACTTTCCCTGTGAGCTGAGCGGTAGCCTGGTACTCTCCCAGGCTCCTGGCTTCTTCCCAGCAACCTGTAGCAGAGAGGGAGGGGAAAGGCAGAGGGAAGGCAGAGTGAGGGGCCCCCAGATGTGGAAGGCCTGGGTCTCAGGCCACACCCTGCCCCTGGCTCTGCCCTAGCAGATACTCCCTGGAGGGTTGCTGTCTGGTGAGGCTTCTGATATCCCCCTCTCTCTCCTTGGCTGTTGGCTTAGATTTGTGACACAGACTATATCCAGTACCCGAACTACTGCTCCTTCAAAAGCCAGCAGTGTCTGATGAGAAACCGGAATCGGAAGGTGAGCACCCCTGCCCTGCCCCTACTTCTTCCAGTAACTCCTCCGTCAGGCACCACAGCTGCTCTATTCTGAGGCCCCCTCTGCGAGCAGCTAGGATGTGGAGAGCAGCTCCCTGCTTGCATCTCTGGGGCAGAGGCCTCCACCAGCAGGCTGTCCTCCACTCCTCCAGTCCTGGAGGAGGCAAGACCCTCCCAGGTGGGTGGTGGATGACAGAGGAGGACCCTGAGAGCACCACAGGAAGAACCCTGGGCTGGGCTGGGAATTGGACGTTGAAGTCTTGGTCTCTGTCTCCTGTTCTTACTCACCAAGTGGCCTGGGATGAGGCACTTCCCCCTCGAGCCTCAGCCGCCTGCTTCTGCAGGAAAGGGGTCAGGCTGCTCGGCAGCCCCTCTGGCTTTAAAAACCCCCATCTGAGTTTCCTCCTTCCCTCTATTGCCCTGTGCCCATGCCTGCCTAGCTGTCATTCTTGTGGGCTTCTGACACCTCCCCTCCTCCCCACTCCTAGTGCCTGGCTCTGACACAGGCTGTCTGCACTGAATCCCTGTAGGTGTCCCGCATGAGATGTCTGCAGAATGAGACTTACAGTGTGCTGAGCCCCAGCAAGAGTGAGGACATTGTGCTTCGATGGAGCCAGGAATTCAGCACCTTGACTCTAGGCCAGTTCGGATGAGCTGGCATCTATCCTGTCCGCACCCCAGCCCGACCTGTCCACGTTCTCTATGTTTTTAGACCCCACCTGTCAGTTCGCTTTCAGGCTGCTCCTTCTGGTTCTGTTACTTGGCCCCTACTCACATTTCCTTGGGTTGGAGCAGCAGTCCCAGAGAGGGCCACGGTGGGAGCTACACCCTCCTCAAAAGATGACTTTACATAAACTGTTTATTTTTAGCCTGTGTGGCCTATTTTGGTTGTGATCCCCATCCTCAGCACTGCTACCCTGCCCTGTGGCAGTCAGTCCCTAACCTCCGGTTATACAGATCCACCTGCGGGTGAGAGAATCTCATGGGAATGGTGGTCAGGAAGCATCCATCGGCCAGGAGAAGCAGAAGACCTGAGAACCCAGGGAGCCGGACTGAGGATGGCCAGGGCTGGGGCTGTGGGGATGGTGTGGGCATGAGGGCAGGTGTGACGTCACTGCTGAAGCCCTAAGGCCCATGATGTCAGATGCGAGCGTAATATTGTTCCTCCGAAGGATAAAGGCCAGGGCCTGATGAGATCTTGTCCAAAGGGAGCAATCCCCGGGTATAGGACAGGCACAGCTTGCACTTTATCAGGAAGGGGAAAACCAGGAACTACAGCCTTGATCAGGAAAACTTGGGGGTTTTGTCTGTTTGTCTTGTTTTTTGAGACAGGGAAGTCTCACTCTGTGACCCAGGCTGGAGTGCGGTGGCGTGATCACCCACTGCAGACTCGACCTCCTGGGCTCCAGCGACATTCTCACCTCAGCCTCTTAGATACTTGGAACCACCAGAATGCACCACTATGGCCGGCTAATTCCTAAATATTTTTGGGCCGGGCATGGTGGCTTACGCCTGTAATCCAAGCACTTTGGAGGCCAAGGCAGGCGGATCACCTGAGGTCAGGAGTTCAAGACCAGCCTGACCAACATGGTGAAACCCTGTCTTTAAAAAAAAAAAAAATTTTTTTTTGCAGAGATGGGCGTCCTCCATGTTGCACAGGTTGGTCTCGAACTCCTTGGCTCAAGCAATTTTCCCATCTCGGCCTCCCAAAGTGCTGGGGTTACAGGAAGGAAACCCTGGGGGTACAGGAATTTGCCAGATGATCTGGATGTTTAAGTGGCTGCATCTTAACAACCTACATTGAGTGTGACTCCAGCATTGGCCCTTAATAACTTGAAATCTTCCAGCCAGTCACGGTGGCTCACACCTGTAATACCAGCACTTTGGGAGGCCAAGGCAGGCAGATCACCTGAGGTCGGGTGTTACAGATCGGCCTGACCAACATGGAGAAACCCCGTCTCTACTAAAAATACAAAATTAGCCAGGCGTGGTGGTGCATGCCTGTAATCCCAACTACTTGGGAGACTGAGGCAAGAGAATCACTTGAACCTGGGAGGCAGAGGTTGTGGTGAGCTGAGATTGTGCCATTTGCACTCCGGCCTAGGCAACGAGTGAAACTCTGTCTCAAAAAAAAATAATTAATAGGCCAGGCGTGGTGGCTCACGCCCATAATCCCAGCACTTTGGGAGGCTGAGGTGCACAGATCACCTGAGGTCAGGAGTTCGAGACCAGCCTGACCAACATGGAGAAACCCTGTTTCTAAAAAAAAAAAAAAATTTTTTAAATAAATAACTTGGGCCGGGCGCGGTGGCTCAAGCCTGTAATCCCAGCACTTTGGGAGGCCGAGGCGGGTGGATCACAAGGTCAAGACATTGAGACCATCCTGGTCAACATGGTGAAACCCCGTCTCTACTAAAAATACAAAAAATCAGCTGGGTATGGTGGCACGTGCCTGTAATCCCAGCAACTCAGGAGGCTGAGGCAGGAGAATTGCCTGAACCCGGGAGGCGGAGGTTGCGGTGAGCCGAGATCGCGCCATTGCACTCCAGCCTGGGTAACAAGAGCGAAACTCCGTCTCAAAAAAAAAAATAAATAAATAAATAAATAAATAACTTGAAATCTCCCAAAGTATGTTCCAGGGATACTGTAGAAGTCTCCCTTCTATAGGTTCATTGTAATTAACAGCATTTTTTGAAAACTTGCTTACTATGAGTTCAAATATGGACAAAAATAGAATAGTATAATGCACCCTCATGTACCCTTCACCCAGTTTCCATGATCAACACAAGGCCTATCATTTAACAGCATGTTAAAGGCCCTCCGGAGCTCCATAATAGAGAAACTTGTTTAACCTAGTGCTTCCCAAACTCATTTCACCACAGTCCCCTTTCCACCTGCCACCAAAAGACTTGAACTTGTTTATTCAGCATGGACAACATGCCCGGCCCCATGCCCACGGGGCCCCTCGTCTCTGTGTCCTCTGGCCCAAGGACACAAGACAAGGAGCCAAAGGGAAACACACCTAAGCAAAGAGGAACCATCCAGCCTGGTGGCTTCTCGATGCAGGAGCCAAGTGTGCTCAGTGGGAGGCAGGGTCTAGCGGAGTGCTGGCACGCAAGGGCCCTAGGCAGGATGAGGTACAAGCCACGAGTGGCATGGGCTAAACCACCTGGCAGACCCAGGAAAGGAAGAGAGGAAGAGAAACACCCAGGGGGAACCGGTGAGGACAGCGAGAGGCTGGTGGGTTAGTCATCTGGCATCTGATGATGGGTGTGCCAGGAAGAGTTCCCAGACACAGCAGGAATATCTGAACGACAGGTAGGGGGGAGTTCTTAGTCAGCAAGAGTCAAGGCTGGATTGAGTGTCCTTAGCTGCTGGGGTTTCTTCTCTGGCCAGTCTGTGAAGGCCTCTGAGGGCAATGCTTCCTCTTCACTCTCTCCTTGGCCCCTGTGGGGTTGGGTGAGTGCCTGAGCTGGGAGGGATATGCTGAGATCTGCTGAAGTGGGTGTGTCCCCTCCCGCCCCAGGAGCAGGTCCTGCCAGCCCAGCTCAGAGCAGGCAGCGGAAGCCAGCTTGGGGCAGCGCAGAGCCACAAGGAGCACAGGTATGGGGGTGTCATTCGTTGAACGGCACAGGGAGCACAAGGGGCAGCACCCCTCCTGTAGAAATGGAGGACATGGGTGGGGGACAGAGATCAGGGTAGGCATGGGCCCTGGAAAGCCCTGCTGAACAGAGGAAAAAGATGAAAAGAGCTGCTTCAAGTAGACAGATCTTTTCAGATGGAACTGGACAAACAGCTAACATGCCTGCTGTACCCCAGGGGTGCCTCTCTGACACTTGAAGCCCCTACTCTGGGGCGTCTCACAGAGGCTTTGTCCTCCCCCTCCCCCTCCCCCTCTAGGCCCCCACTGTGGTGCTGAACCCTGGGCCTCCGGGGACGACCCTCTGGGGACTGTTTACACCCTTTTCCCACTCCCAGTTAAACCTCAACCCCTGCGCCACTCATCCCCCAGGGCCCGGCAGATGACAATGAGCTAATCTAATCAAACTTGCTAATGGGTTGACTAGCACAGATGTGTTCTCAGTGTTATCCTTCCCAACTAGCCAAGATGTACTGTAATGGGGTCTTCAGGAAGTGCTGCCTTAACCCAAAGGGTGCATCTCTATAAGGGGATTAGACTGATGCTCTTTGATGTCCCTATGGCTCTGACAGATTGTGGCTTGAGGGGATGGAATTTTGGAGGTGGGGGACATAACTGGAGGTCAGCAGGGATTTATGATACCTTTGTATCACATGATGAGGATGGGGCCTACCCATTACCTGTGGTTGTGGGGCCCCATGACAAGGAGGGGACCTCCACCAGATTGTATCTCCACAATGCCTCCTTTTTTCCTTTCCTTTTTCCTTTTTTTTCCTTTTTCTTTTCCTTTACTTTCTTTTTGACAGAGTCTCGCTCGGTTGCCCATGATGGAGTGCAGTGGCATGATCTTGGCTCACTACCACCTCTGCCTCCTGGGTTCAACTTATTCTCTGCCTCAGCGTCCCAAGTAGCTGGGATTACAGAAACGCACCACCACGCCTGGCTAATTCTTGGATTTTTAGTACAGACAGGGTTTCAACATCTTGGCCAGGCTGGTCTTGAATTCCTGACCTCGTGATCCACCCGCCTCGACCTCCCAAAGTGCTGGGATTACAGGCATGAGCCACTGCGCCCGGCCTCTGCTAATATTTTGAAATATTTTGTAGCGATGGGGTCCTACTCTGTTGCCCAGGCCAGCAGAAATCCTCCTTTTAGGGTGAGCTAAAGTTGTAGACCTAGGTGGACATGGAGGGAGGGATTAAGGTGAGACAGAAACTTACTCGCATGTGGTATGTGTAAGCCTCACCTCCCGGTCACCCAGGGGCACTAGAGCCCAACTCCATCTGTCTGATGCCATCTGCTCTCTTCACTCTGCCGTCCCCAGTGCATACCCCAAGGCACACCTGGCAACAGATATATTTTATGCCCAGGGGCATTTTTTAAAAGCCCAGGAAAATGGCCAGGCGTGGTGGCTCACACCTGTACTCCCAGCACTTTGGGAGGCCAAGGCGGACTGATCACAAGGTCAGGCATTCAAGACCAGCCTGGCCAACATGGCGAAACCTCGCCTCTACCAAAAATACAAAAATTAGCCGGGTGTGGTGGCAGGTGACTGTAGTCCCAGCTACTCAGGAGGCTGAGACAGGAGAATCGCTTGAACCTGGGAGGCAGAGGTTGCAGTCAGCTGAGATTGCGCCACTGCACTCCAGCCTAGGTGACAGAGCGAGACTCCGTCTCAAAAAACAAAACAAAACCCAGGAGGAGGAGGTGGCAAGAGGGGTGAGGGCTGAAGCCAGTGCACACTATGGTCAAGTGAGGTCAGCAAGGCCCACAGGCTCCAGTGGATTTCCTGAGGAGGCAGGACCTGCCAGGCTACAAGTGAGGGTCAGCTGCACACAGACCACCTCAGGGCACACGTCAGGTGGCTGGGCCTGCCTGCATGGCTTCTCTTGGTTGGGACTGACTTTTGCTTTTCCACCTCTTAAAAGCAGGGTGAGAGGAGGGGCACAATGGTGAGGTGTTATGCGCACATTGGGGAAACTAGTTATTGAGCCGTAGACTACCTTTGCATTCTGCCTTTTCCCACACAAGTGTCAGGAAGGATGAGGTCAGAATATGCAGGGAGGGGAAGCCAGGGCCAAAGATGATGCTGGAAATGCAGGAAGAGACAGGCTTCAGTGGGGAAGGGTGGGGAGAGGTGGGAGCAGGAATTTTGGCTGGAGAAGCAGGCAGGCCTGGGCCAAGGAGGAGGGAAGATGTGTAGGCTCCAGTGACTCCTCTCTGAGGAAGAATGTGGCCCTGGGGCAGAAGGAGGCCTCCCCACTCACCCTGGGGACGTTGTACTGTCCCCAGACCTCTAGGACAGGATGAGGGTTCGTCCTCCTGTTCCATCTAGTCTTCCATGTCATCCCTGCCCCTCAGGCGCAGGATAAGTGGAAGAACAGGATTCGTCTGTGCCCCGCAGACAGCTCTGGGACAGAGCTTCTCACAAAGGCTTTAGACCGAGCTAAGCTTCTACTGAAGGCTCAGCACAGCTGGCATCCGTTTGGAGGGCCTGGATACAGAGATACTGAGGAGTCTTCATGACGACACCTGGCTGTGGGGAAAGGGTGCATCCTCCCAACGCTGCCTGAACACAGAGGCAGAGGAAGTAGGCTTCGCTAATTCAGCAAGCGGGTTAGGGCGCACACTAAAGAGGGACTTCCTGTGTCGGGGCTGAGACACTGATGGGCCACAAGACTCTCAAAGGAGGATGGGGCTATTCCAGAGCTGATCCTCAGGAGCAAGGAGGATGGGAAGATGTGAGAATCCTTCTTTTCAGTCCTCTGACCTTAAGGAATTGGAGTCCGGAGACCCAGGATGTGAATTATTTGAAAGAGGAGGCAAAGACAGAGCAAGGCATGTGGTGCTTGTGGGGAGGTGGGCAAGGCAGGCAAGGCAGATGGGAGGAACTGGGCAGAGAGGAGGCAGTCCCCTCCCCCCCACACCCTTCTCATTGTCCCCAACCCCCTGGTCCTTTCTCCTCAGCTCCCCTCGACATCATTGGTCTGCTGCCAAGGAGGCTGGATACCAGGGCAGGGTGTGTGTGGGAGTGAGGGAATGATCACGATTTTGCCTCCTGCTCACTTTTATACTCTTGCTCTCACTTCCTGCCTCTGGCAGAAAAAAACCCTGCCCCTCTGGCTTATCTCAGCAAAGAGCAGTGCCCAGCCCAGCTCAGAGGGCAAGGGGACAGATCCCAGAGGCCCTGGGGAGGTAAGGAAGCTGGTCCCCGGATGTGTACGTGGGAAGCCGAAGGACAGAGACCCAGGGAGCAGGAAGGTGGCTGCACACACTCTGGTGTGTGAGTGGGGTTGGGGTGGGTGATACAGAAGGAGCAGTCCGGGGGCTTCTGTGTATATGGTGGTCTCTTTGCCCCTGATTGCCTGGGGGTTGAGATCTGCTGTGCTTGTGAAGCCTCCTGGTTCTATGTCTGGCTACGTAAGGGTACTGTCCCTAAGGCAGAGGCTTCTTCCTCTTCCTCCCCAGCCCAGTTGTCTGTGTATATACTTGTACATTACAGGATGTGTACAGACACCAATTTGTATGTTACCAGGGATCATGTGTGCACATCTGTTAGCGTGTGTATATGTCTGCATGTCTGTGCACACACATGTGTAGTGAGTGGTATACTTACCTGACATCAGTGGGTGCCGGCGTTTCTGAGGCTACTCGGGAGGCTGAGGCCACCTCCGTGTCCCTCCTTCCTGGTGTTCCTTCTTTTCTGGGGCAGCTGCCGTTTCTTTGATTCCTGCGTCTCTCCCACAGCCTGACCTCTTCTTCAAGGCAGGATTTGGGGGAGAGGGTCTGGGCTGCCCCTCCCCCACACCTAGTTTCCCTCCTTCCACTTCCTGTTAGCCTCCTTTTTGGCAGTTTTTTCCATCTTCACCATCTGTCCTGGCACTGTGCCCATTCAGCTCCTGAAGGGGCCCCCGGGCTCAGGGAAGCAGGAATGTGGGATGGGACGAGGCCAGGGTCCTGGAGGCTCTCAGCGCTCAGCTTGGGCCATTCCGTGTGCCTGTGAGAAAAAGGCGCCTTTTTGACAAACAGACTCCTTTAGAAAGAAACCCAGGCCGGGCGCGGTGGCTCACCCTGTAATCCCAGCACTTTCGGAGGCCAAGGCGGGCAGATCACGAGGTCAGGAGCTGGAGACCATCCCGGCCAATACGGTGAAACCCCGCCTCTACTAAAAATACAAAAATTAGCTGGCCATGGTTGCGCATGCCTGTAATCCCAGCTATTGGGAGGCTAAGGCAGGTGAATCGCTTGAACCAGGGAGTCGGAGGTTGCAGTGAGCCGAGATTGCACCACTGTACCCCAGCCTGGAGAAAGTAAGACTGTCTCAAAAACAAACAAACAAAAAAAGAAACCCAGCCAGGTGCGGTGGCTTGCGCCTGTAGTCCTAGCACTTTGGGAGGCCAAGGCGGGCGAATCACGAGGTCAAGAGATCGAGACCATCCTGGCCAACAAGGTGAAACCCCATTTCTGCTAAAAATATAAAAAATTAGCTGGGCGTGGTGGTGTGTGCCTGTAGTCCCAGCTACTCGGGAGGCTGAGGCAGAATTGCTTGAAACCAGAAAATGGAAGTTGCTGTGAGCCGGGATCGCACCACTGCACTCCAGCCTGGCGATAGAGCAAGACTCCATCTCAAAAAAAAAAAAAAAAAAAAAAAGAAACCCAAGATGGGTTGGGGCTGGGTGCCGTGACTCAGGCCTGTAATCTCAGTGCTTTGAGAGGCTGAGGCGGGTGGATCACATGAGGTCAGAGTTCAATACCACCCTGACCAATATGGGAAAACCCTTCTCTACTGAAAATACAAAAATTAGCCAGGCATGGTGGTGCATACCTGTAGTCCCAGCTACTCAGGAGGAGGCTGAGACAGAAGAACTGCTTGAACCTGGAAGGTGGAGGTTGCAGTGAGATCGTGCCACTGTACTCCAGCCCAAGCAAGACTGTGTCTCAAAAAAAGCCTCTAAATATTTGATTTTTGTGTGACGAGACCAGCCGTATAAACATTAGCAGCAAATTTCCACAAGCTTTAAAAGTCCAAAGAATTGGGACAGGAGGACTGCTTGAGCTCAGGAGGTTGACGCTGGTGTGGGTTGTGGTGAGGTCGTGCCACTGTACTCCAGCCCAAGCAAGACTGTGTCTCAAAAAAAAAAAAAAAAAGATGGGCTGGGTTCAGTCGATCATGCATGTAGTCCCAGCACCTAGAAATTTGGAAGGCCGAGGCAGGCGGATCATTTAAGGTCTGTAGCTCAAGACTAGCCTAGCCTGGCCAACATGGTAAAACCTTGTTTCTACTAAAAACACAAAAATTAGGCAGGTGTGGTGGTATGAGACTTAAATCCCAGCTACTCGGGTGGCTGCCACAAGAATTGCTTGCACTCAGGAGTCAGAGGTTGCAGTGAACCAAGATTGTGCTACTGTACTCCAGCCTCCAAACAAAGTGAGGCTTTCTCCAAAAAAAAAAAAAAAAAAAAAAAGAAACCCAAGAACTTCTTCCCTTTGGAATAGAGTAATGAGAGAGCATAGCCATTTCCTTTGCTAAAAAATTCCTAATTTTACCTTTATATTTATTTATTAATTTTTTTTGAGACAGAGTTTTGCTATTCTTGCCCAGGCTGGAGTGCAGTGGCACAATCTCGGCTCACTGCAACCTCTGACTCCTGGGTGCAAGTGATTCTCCTGCCTCATCCTCCCGAGTAGCTGGGATTACAAGTGCCTGCCACCACGCCCAGGTAATTTTTGTATTTTTAGTAGAGACGAAGTTTCACCATGTTGGCCAGGCTGATCTCGAATGCCTGACCTCAAGTGATCTGCCCGCCTCGGCCTCCCAAAGTGCTGGGATTACATGTGTGTGTCACCACTTGGCCTAACTTTACCTTTAAATAGCTGCTCAATGAATACATCTTGGTCTATTTAACACTGTAACTTTTTCAACAGAAAGATCTGAGATACCACTGTACTGAGAGGTTTAAAAAAAAAAAAAAAAGACTTGAGTGTGGTGTGTGGTGTGGAGTGTGGCCAGGTGTGGTGGCTCACACTTATAATCCTAGCACTTTGGGAGGCCAAGGCTGGCAAATTACCTGAGGTCAGGAGTTCGAGACCAGCCTGGGACACATGGGGAAACCCAGTCTTCTCTACTAAAAATAATTAGCTGGGCATGGTGGTGGGCACCTGTAATCCCAACTACTAGGGAGACTGAGGCAGGAGAATCGCTTGAACCCCAGAGGCAGAGGTTGCTGTGAGCCAAGATTACGCCACTACAGTCCAGCCTGGGCGAGAGAGAGAGAGAGGGACTCCATCTCGAATTAAAAAAAAAAAAAAAGGAAGAGGGAAAGACTTGAGGTTCTTGGAAAATAATCCATTCACTCATTCAGTGTCTGGTATATGCTTCCTAATTGGAAGGATCTACTGGTTCTCCAAGTAATGGTTAAGAATGAACAAGTGATACTGTAATTATAGTGTAAATTTTATTGAAATCTTAGTGCAAGCTGTTTTCAAACAGGTCTTTTAAGGGAAGTGGTTTTTTGGTTGGTTGTTTTTTGAGATGGAGTCTCTGTTGCCTGAGTGTAGTGGCCCAATCTCAGCTCACTGCAACCTCTGCCTCCCGGGTTCTAGTGATTCTCTGCCTCAGCCTCCTGAGTAGCTGGGATTACAGGTGCACGCCACTATACCCAGCTAATTTTTGTATTTTTAGTAGAGATGGGGTTTAACCATGTTGGCCAGGTTGATCTCCAACTCCTGACCTTGTGATCACCTGCCTCGCCCTCCCAAAGTGCTAGGATTACAGGCATGAGCCACCACGCCCTTTTTTTCTTTTTTTTGAGATGGAGTTTCACTCTTGTTGCCCAGGCTGGAGTGCGATGGTGCGATCTTGGCTCACCACAACCTCCACCCCCCAGGTTCAGGTGATTCTCCTGGCACAGCCTCCCGAGTAGCTGAGATTACAGGCATGCACCACCACGCCCAGCTAATTTTGTATTTTTAGTAGAGACGGGTTTTCTCCCTGTTGTTGAGGCTGGTTTCGAACTCCCAACCTCAGGTGATCCACCCACCTTGGCCTCCCAAAGTGTTGGGATTATAGGCATGAGCCCCCGCACCCAGCCCCTCCACCAGTTCTTATCACACTCTTTCTTGTCCAAATGTGCAACTCAGTAAAAGACCATTTCCTGGCTGGGTGTGGTGAAATGGGTTCTTTGTAATAACCCACTTCAAATAACCCATTTTATGCATTTCCGTTGGACAAATGAGGAAGTGAAATAATGTATCTATGGGCACAGATTTCATAGAGGCAACTATAAAAGACCAGGTGCTCTCTGCAGCATCCATCCATCGCTCTTGCTGGAAGCAGCATCATACAATTTGGATTTTGGCGCTAGGCCGTCCTGGGCTTAAATTCCGGCTTCACTCCTTGGTGCCAAGCTCTTATACTTCTGATTCTTTTCCTTTTAAAATGAGGATAAACATCTACCTCAATGGACTGTTGGAAAGGCTGGAGATTATGTACACAAATTACGATATGGTGATGATAAGTAAATGATAGATATTATTTTTATTATTTTATTTTTTTCGAAACAGAGTCTCGCTCTGTCACCCAGGCTGGAGTCCAGTGGCGTGATCTCAGCTTACTGCAATCTCTGCCTCCCTGGTTCAAGCAATTGTCTTGCCTCAGCCTCCTAAGCAGCTGGGATTACAGGCATGCACCACCACACCCAGCTAATGTTTTTGTATTTTTAGTAGAGACGGGGTTTCACCATGTTGACCAGGATGGTCTCGATCTCTTGACCTCGTGATCCACCTGCCTCGGCCTCCCAAAGTGCTAGGATTACAGGCTTGAGCCACCGCGCCCGGCCCAATTTTTGTATTTTTTAGTAGAGACGGGGTTTCATCATGTTGGCCAGGCTGGTCTCAAACTCCTGACCTCGTGATCCACATCCCTCAGCCTCCCAAAGTGCTGGGAATACAGGCGTGAGCCACTCTGCCCGGCCATGATAGCTATTGTTTTTAACATTTACAGAGGTAGGTGCTGGGAATGCACAGAGATTAATAAGCCACAGTCCACAGCCCCTCCCTCTAAGAGCTCACAGTCTAAAGGGAGGGGCAGACCAGGAACAGCTGACTACTGTACTTGTGGGGAGAGCTCTGATAAACCTGTGCACTGTTGCAGAGGGAGATAAGTGAAGGTACCACATCTGCTGTGTGTGGGGAGCAGTCAGGGAAGGCTTTGAGAGCCATGAAAACAGACTAAGCTTGCCAGTTAGAGAATGGGAGGCAGGGCGTTGCAAGTTGAAGAAACAGCACATGTAAAGGCGGAGTGCTGAAAACATAAGGCATCTCCACAATTAGTATTAGTTTGGTGTGCCTGGAGCAAAGGAGCATGGGGCAGGGGAGTGTGTCAGACATGAGCCTGGTTTTACTTGCTTTTCAGCATGTTTAAGTCCCATTTGGTGTTATTTTCGTTGCTGAGATTGGTATTCTGCAAGAAGTATTTCTTTATTCTGTTTAACTGTTTTACTATATTTCTTACAAGTCTCAAACTGCTGGTGGTGGTGGTCGGAGGGAGAACAAAACCAAATACAAGTAAAACTTGTAGCGGGTACAGTGGCTCATGCCTGTAAGCCTAGGACTTTCAGAGGCCAAGGCAAAATGATTGCTTGAGCCCAGCTCAAGACCAGCCTGGGCAATGCAGTCAGACCCTATTTCTACCAAAAAAAAATAAAAAAATTTTTCCTTTTTTTTTTGGAGATGGAGTCTTGCTCTGTCACCCAGGCTGGAGTGCAGTGGCACAATCAGAGCTCACTGCAACCTCTGCCTCCTGGGTTCAAGCAATTCTCCTGCCTCAGTCTCCTGAGTAGCTGGGATTACAAGCACTTGCCACCATGCCTGGCTAATTTTTTTGTATTTTTAGTAAAGACGGTGTTTCACCATGTTGGCTAGGCTGGTTTCAAACTCCTGACCTTAAGAGATCCACCCACCTCAGCCTCCCAAAGTGCTAGAATTACAGGCATGAATCACTGCACCTGGCCGTCTACAAAAAACTTAAAAATTAGCCAGGCATGGTGGTGCATGCCTGTAGGTCCAACTACTCAGAGGCTGGGATAGGAAGATCATTTGAATCTGGGAGGTCAAGGCTGCAGTGGGCCGAGATCAAACCACTGCATTCCAGCCTGGACCACAAAGTGAGACCCCATCTCAAAAAAAAAAAAAAAAAAAACAACCAAACTTGTTATAGTCAGGTTTATGACTTATTTTCTTGCAACTATTTAAACAGTTCGTGTGTGTGCGTGTGTGTGTTATGGAGTTTCACTCTTGTTGCCCAGACAGGAGTGCAATGGTGTGATCTAGCCTCATGGCAACCTCCACCTCCTGGGTTCAAGCGATTCTCCTGCCTCAGCCTCCTGAGTAGCTGGGATTATAGGCATGTGCCACCATGCCTGGCTAATTTTGCATTTTTAGTAGAGACGGGGTTTCTCCCTGTTGGTCAGACTGGTCTCCAACTCGTGACCTTAGGTGATCCACCCGCCTCGGCTTCCCAAAGTGTTGGGATTACAGGCGTGAGCCACCACGTCCATCCCTAACAGTTCCTTTTGAAAGGAATAAGCTCAGTGTCTTGGGATAGTTGCTCAGGGTCTCAGAGACAGCTTCTCTCCCTAAGACGACATTTAGACACCCATGTTCACAGTGGCATTCTTCACAATAGTGTAAAGCTAAAAACAACCTAAGTATTCACTGACAGAAATGGATGAGCAAAATATTATATAATGAAATACATTATTCAGCTATAAAAATGAAATTGCAAGCCAGGCACGGTTTCACCATGTTGTCCAGGCTGATCTTGAACTCCTGATCTTAGATGATCTGCCCTCCTCAGCCTCCCAAACTGCTGGAATTACAGGCATGAGCCACCTCGCTCGGCCACAACACTGTGAGTGTACTTAATGACACTGCATTTTACATTTTAAAATGATAAATGTTAGCTAGGTGCAGTGGTGCATGCCTGTAAGTCCCAGCTACTTGGGAGGCTGAGGTAGGAGGATCATTTGATTCCAAGAGTTCAGGACCAGCCTGGGGAACACAGTAAGACCCTATCTCAAAAAAAAAAAAAAATTATAGGCCAGGTGTGGTGGCTCATACCTGTAATCCAAGCACTTTGGGGGCAGATAACCTGAGGTTAGGAGTTAGAGACCAGCCTGGCCCACATGGTGAAACCCCATCACTATTAAAAATACAAAAAAATTAGCCCGGCGTAGTGGCACATACCCGTAATCCCAGCTACTCAGGAGGCAGAGGCAGGAGAATCGCTTGAACCCAGGAGGTGGAGGTTGCACTCACCCAAGATCTTACCACTGCACTACAGCCTGGGTGACAGAGGGAAAATCTGCCTCAAAAAAATATACATATAAATGTTCAGTTATGTATATTTTACCATACACACACACAAAAGAGAAGGTACGCGGGGCTGAAGTGGAGCGGTAGTTTCCATGGCGTTATGCACTGAGGAAGGTGGCTTCCCTCAGACTGTCCTTTCCTCTGGCTCCTCCATCTCTTGACCACATCCTTTGTCAATTTTTGCCTGAGGACTGCAGCTGCTGCGGTTTCCCCTCTGGCAGCCTCGTCAGCACCAGTGGTACCCTTCCTCACCTCACCTCTGTGATCTCTAGGCTTAGGGTCCCCTTTGATCACTCACGACCAAATCACCATCTCCCTGGTACCACAGAGCCTCACCTGGGATTAGACCTGCTAGGGGAGCACCTGGCAAAACTCAACCCACAGTACCTTCCCCTGCCTAGCAAAACTGTGCTGTTAAATTTATTCACATGTGGCTCTGGTCAAGACTAGCATGCAATCAGCCTATGAGGGCACTGTTATATTATTATTCCCATTTTACAGATGAAGCAACTGAGAAGTCCAACCGTTAAGCTGAACCCAGTTTGCTTTGACCACAAATCCAGCCCACATAGGTGCCATGGTGGATGTGATGAGTAAGGCTGGGATTTTGTTTGGTACTCGGAAGTTTTGTTTATTTATTTCCTTGTCTGAGATGGAGTCTCACTCTGTCACCCAGGGTGGAGTACAGTGCCGCGATCTCAGTTCACTGCAACCTCCACTTCCCAGGTTCAAGCGATTCTCCTGCCTCAGCCTCTCATGTACTCAGGAGTTTGAACTTTATTCTTTGGATAATGAGGAGCTAGTCTAGTACCGGGTCCAGGGAGGTACTCCATAAGACAACCTATTGATTTGTGCTTATCATCTGCCTCCCTCCTGAATACAAAGGAGGTGGAAGCCAAGCCTTTTTGTTTTGTTCCCTGCTGTGAACATGCCTGGAACCTTCTATAAGCTCAGTAAGCAAGTAAAGAAGGAAGGAAGAGATCTTGAGATAGTAACAGCAACCTACGCACTTTACATACATCATCTTTTTCCCTTTTTTCTTTTTTTTTTGAGACGGAGTCCTGCTCTGTCCCTCAGCCTGGAGTGCAATGGCACAATCTCGGCTCACTGCAACCTCCGACTCCCCGGTTTAAGCAATTCTCTTGCCTCAGCCTCCCAAGTAGCTGGGATGACAGGCAACTGCCACGACAATGCCCAGCTAATTTTTCCTGGCTGATTTTTTTGTATTTCTAATAGAGATGGGGTTTCTCCGTGTTGGCCAGGCTGGTTTCGAACTCCTAACCTCAGGTGATCCACCCGCTTTGGCCTCCCAAACTGCTGGGATTACAGGCGTGAGCCACAGTAGCTGGCCCTGTATTTTTTTGCAGAGACGGGGTCTTCCCATGTTGCCCAGGCTGGTACCCAACTCCTAGGTTCAAGTGATTGGTCTGCCTTGGCCTCCCAAAGTGCCAGGATTACAGGTGTGAGCCACTGCACCCAGCCAAGATTAATTTTTCTGAAGTCACACAACTAGCCACGTTAGCAACACGAAGATTTCAACCTAGGCATCTGAGTCCCTGCCTTCAAGTCTAGGTGTTTAACACTGTGGTATATAGTCCTGCTGCAGGAACATATTCTGACCCAATGGCAGACTTGACGCTAAGAAAAGACTCAGAAGGCCTGCCAGTGTAGCTTAACGTTTGTGTGTGCAGCCCTGTCTCTGTGTAACTTCTGGCTTGCCTTCCTATTCCAGGTCTCCGCTGCTGATTAAGCCGTGACCAAGCGCACCCACCACTTGGCAGCCATCTGTCCCTGCAGCCATAGTCCACATTCCCATGCCCCGCCTCTGCTTGTTTTGGGACCATCTCTGTGCAGCCTCTAGGCCCCAGCCCCGGAGGTGAATGCCATGCCCTGACCCTGGTGTGCCCCATGGCATCCCCAACCTAGCTCCCATTACAAATTTGGCACGATGTCAGCAAACACCTCAACCAACAGTTCTGTTATCGAGTGTCCTGACTACCGACCTACCCACCGCCTGCATATGGTGGTCTACAGCTTGGTGTTGGCTGCCGGGCTCCCCCTCAACGCGCTGGCCCTCTGGGTCTTCCTGCGCGCGCTGCGCGTGCACTCAGTGGTGAGCGTGTACATGTGCAACCTGGCGGCCAGCGACCTGCTCTTCACCCTCTCGCTGCCCGTGCGCGTCTCCTACTACGCACTGCACCACTGGCCCTTTCCCGACCTCCTGTGCCAGACGGCGGGCGCCATCTTCCAGATGAACATGTACGGCAGCTGCATCTTTCTGATGCTCATCAACGTGGACCGCTACGCCGCCATCGTGCACCCGCTGCGACTGCGCCACCTGCGGCGGCCCCGCGTGGCGCGGCTGCTCTGCCTGGGCGTGTGGGCGCTCATCCTGGTGTTCGCCGTGCCCGCCGCCCGCGTGCACAGGCCCTCGCGCTGCCGCTACCGGGACCTCGTGGTGCGCCTGTGCTTCGAGAACTTCAGTGATGAGCTGTGGAAGGGCGGGCTGCTGCCGCTCGTGCTACTGGCCGAGACGCTGGGCTTCCTGCTACCCCTGGCGGCGGTGGTCTACTCCTCCGGCCGCGTCTTCTGGACGCTGGCGCGCCCCGACGCCACGCGGAGCCAGAGGCGGCGGAAGACGGTGCGCCTCCTGCTGGCCAACCTCGTCATCTTCCTGCTGTGCTTCGTGCCCTACAACGCCACGCTGGCGGTCTACGGGCTGCTGCGAAGCAGGCTGGTGGCGGCCAGCGCCCCTGCCCGCGATCGTGTGCGCGGGGTGCTGATGGTGATGGTGCTGCTGGCCGGAGCCAACTGCGTGCTGGACCCGCTGGTGTACTACTTCAGCGCCGAGGGCTTCCGCAACACCCTGCGCGGCCTGGGCACTGCGCACCAGACCAGGACATTGGCCACCAACGGGACGCGGGAGGCGCTCGCGCAAGCCGAACAGTCCGTCACCACCGACGCCACTAGGCTGGATGCCGCCAGTCAGGGGCTGCTCCGACCCTCCAACTCCCACCCCCTGTCTTCCTTCACACAGTGTCCCCAGGATTCGGCCCTCTGAACGCACATCATGCGACGGCGCCGTCCGTGCCCGACCCCCGGCGCCTCTGGTTCTGGGAGGTTTTCAGGGTGTGCACACAAGAAGGTGGGCTGGGCCACTTGGATCTTTGGCTGGCAACTCCAGCTTAGGAACGCAGACGAGTACAAAGTGTGGAAGCCAGGGCCCGCGGAAGGCAGTGCTGCTGGAAACGGCCTCTTTAAACTGTGAGCGCGCAGAGGACCCCTTCTCCAGAGGTGGGAAGTGATGCAGAGAGCCCACCCGTGCAGAGGGCAGATGAGGACAGAATGCCTACTGGTGGACGGGGCATTAAACTGCTAAAAGCTGGTTAGATGGAACAAAATGAGCATTCTGGATTTAAACCACCACAGGGGCCTGAGAGCTGAAGAACCCCAAGTTGGATGGACCAAGCCACTAAGATGCCTGTTCATCTGCTGCCTAGGGTCATGGATGCCACCCACTTTCATTTCTGCCTAGGCTTCCCCTCCTCACCATTGAGAGTTCCATATGGACAGAACAAGGTTCTTTCTCACTTAGTGACTTGTGACAATTTAGACCTGGCATCTGGCATGGGGCAGTTGGGGCAGGGCAAAACTGACTTGTTTCCCCCTCGCCAAAATTCAAGTCCAAACTCTTTTTTACGTTAACCTTTCTTCCACCACGCCCCTTTTCAGGGCCTCCTCCATTCTAGGTCCTTAATATGCTGTCTCTCTCTGCTTCGTCCAGAGCAAGAAGAAAATTCTTTCTACTAAAGCACTGGTTCTCAAACTTTTTGGTCTTAGACCCCTTTACACTCTTAGAAATTGAAGATCTCAAAGAGCTTTGCTTATATTTTGTTCTTTTGATGTTTGCCATACTAGAAATTAAAGCAAATACATTTTTAAAACAAATACACAAGCACACATTCCATTAGCCATGAGAGCAATAATGTCATCACACACACTTCATGAAATCTCTGGAAAACTCTACAGTATACTTGTGAGAGAATGAGAGTGAAAGGGCCAAATAACATCTGTGTAGCAGTATTATGAAAATAGCTTGACCTCGTGGACTTCCTCAAAGGGTTGGTCCCTGGATCACACTTTGAGAACCATACTTGTCCTGAAGTATTAGAGTTCATGGCCAACTTCTTCCCAGGGTATTATATACAGTGCTTTTTATTACTGTGGGGAGACGGCAGTGCTAAACAAATTAATTACTACTGATAGTCTTCATCTGCAGCCCTAGGAGTAGTGCATCAAATGGAACACTACCCTGGGCATATCAGATTAGCAGCCCTGGGACGGGGGTGGGAGACTGGGGGGTGGAACTAGTCACACACTCAGTGGGAGAGAATGGGGCTTCTCTGGGTGAGGGAAAAGGGAACTGTGCCACAGCCAGGAGAGAAGAGTTTATGGGTAAGTTAAGAGTGAGATGGAAGGACAGGAATGGTCTGTCCGTTCTTAGCATGCTGAAAGCAAAGGAAATGGGCCATCTACTATTCCTTCCCTCTTTACCCAAGTTGGGGGCTCTGAGAGGCTGCAGAGTTGGCGCTTATGGACATCTTCAGACCCTGACATTACTGAGGGAGTGTTTGCCCTGTGTGCGTCCCCATTGCATTTCTGTCCCTGTGTCTCAATATTGTATTTTTATCTGTGTGTGTGTGTGCGCGCACTGTGTGTACGATCGAGAGAGAGAAAGAGTGAGAGTGTCAGGGTTTTTCTCCGTGTGTGTCTGCGTTTTAGTCCAGGGTAGCCTTTTGTGTGTGCCTTTATGCGGAGTGCTCCAGATGGTGATTTACAGAGGTAAAATGACCCCTGGTGGCCAAACCAGAGAACTGACCCAGATTCCTCAGGGATAGCCATGAAATCCGGGCCTTTCTCCATCTGGGTGGAGGCTGGAGCCTGGAGCACAGCACTTATCTCCAGCCGCAGTGGAAGAGGCCTGGTGATTAGCACCTGCTCCATCTCTCTTCATCCTCCGGGTTCAAGACCTGCATCCTTCCTGTCCTGAGAGCACCAGCAGCGCCAAACCTCATAGTCCAAAATCTCAGCACTTTGCCCTATTAAAACAGGATCAAACATAATTTTTAAAAACTACTTGAGTACTTTCATTTTTTAATTTCATTTTATTTTTTGAGACAGAGTCTCAATCTGTTGCCCAAGATGGAGTGCAGTGGCATGATTTCAGCTCACTGCCACCTCCGCTTCCCGGCGTCGGGTTCAGGTGATTCTCCTGCCTCAGCCTTCCGAGTAGCTGGGATTACAGGTCAGTGCCACCACATCAGGGTAATTTTTGTATTTGTAGTAGAGACAGGGTTTCACCATGTTGGCCAGGCAGGTCTCAAACTCCTGACCTCAGGTAATCCACCTGCCTCAGCCTCCCAAAGTGCTGGGATTATAGGTGTGAGCCACCGTGCCCAGCCACTTGAGTACTCTTATAGGCAAGTATGTGAGTGAGTTCCAAAGTAATTAAAACTCACGGCATGTATCACTTTCCAACATACCATATAATTTATTTATTCTAATTTTTATAGTTTATCATCTCCACCACCCGTCCTATATCCCAGGTAGAATGTAAGCTCCGTGGTGGGCAGGGATTTTTGTTTGGTTCTCTGATGATTCCCAGCATCTAAAACAGTGCCTGGCACAAAGAAAGTGCTCAATAAATATTTGTTGAATGAATGAACAGTCAGATCTTGCTGTGAAGTAGTTTGAAATCTAGTAGGAACCGAAAACACAAGAATGCCGTACGGTAAGGTGTTGGCAGCTGATTTAGTGGGCAATGGGAAGCCCAAGGAGGCTCCTGAGTGAGGTTTTGAACACACTGACAAACTGTTGGATAAACTGTAGGAAAATGAGTTGAGAGAGTCTAAAGAAAAGAAAGGCTGGTCAGGGAGCCATTACAATAGCCGAGGACAAGTGTGACCATGGCCTGTGGAAGAGGTAGATGGCAATACATTGTCTCTGATGTGAAATCTCTGGTGTCAAAGTCCTGGTGGACTATTTCCCCTCATTCAGATATCCAAAGGCTTTCCATCAAGAGAACAGAGAGGCAAGAAAAGATTAGGCCATTTTCATAGGGTTTCCCAGGACTGAGTGAGCAGTATGAGGTCCAGAGCCTTCACCCCATGCCCTGCAGCTGCCCCATTTAAGGTCTAGGAAAATCCAAAGGTAGAGAAGGAGAAAATCTTAGATGGAAGGGAATGAGCATTAGCAGGATTTTTTTTGAGATGGAGTTTTACTCTTGTTGCCCAGGAGTGCAGTGGTGCAGTCTTGGCTCACTGCAACCTCTGCCTCCCAGGTTCCAGCTATTCTCGTGTCTCAGCCTCCCTAGTAGCTGGGATTACAGGCACACGCCACCATGCCCAGCTAATATTTGTATTTTTAGTAGGGATGGGGTTTCACCATGTTGACCAGGATGGTCTTGAACTCCTGACCCCAGGTAATCTGCCCACCTCAGCCTGCGAAAGTGATGGGATTACAGGCATCAGCCACCATGCCCAGCCTTTTAGCAGGTTTTAAAAATACCCTTCTGTATGCCAAGATTTCAAGTTAGTGCTTAAGATGCATAATCTTCTTTATTATATTAAATAATATGATATATTCTGAGTTAGAGAAGACGCTCATCCCTTTTACAGATGAAGCACCCTGGAGAGCCAGGTGTGGTGGCGCGTGCCTGTAGTGCCAGCTACTCGGGAGGCTGAGGTGGGAGGATCGCTTGAGCCCAGGAGTTCTGGGCTGTAGTGCGCTATGCCGATCGGGTGTCCACACTAAGTTCGGCATCAATATGGTGACCTCCCGGGAACGGGGAACCACCAGGTTGCCTAAGGAGGGGTGAACCGGCCCAGGTCAGAAACAGAGCAGATCAAAACTCCCGTGCTGATCAGTAGTGGGATCGCGCCTGTGAACAGCCACTGCACTCCAGCCTGGGCAACACAGCGAGACCCCCTCTCTAAAATAAATAAATAAATAAATAATAAATAAAAGAAACACCCTGGAGAATGTGAGGTCTTAAGTTCACACATCTAGGAAGTGGCTCGGTCTGTATTTGGCTCCCAAACTCCTGCTTTTTGCAGTACACCTCTTTCCTGGGACTTCCTTTCCTGTTACGTACTAGGTTTCCTTGCTTCTCCTCCCCTCCTCATGCAGCCACCTCTTTCAACTGCCTGGCTCACCTTGAATCTACTGCATCATCTAGGCCTTCCTCTTCCCAGTTCTTCCTCCATGCTCTTCATCCACTTGCCTACAGCACACCCCGTCCCTCTCCATTTGCCTCAGCCCCCTGTGCATTGGACACCATGTGGCTATAAGAGTGGAGGGGTTGAGAGCTGGCTCACTCAAGGTTCCAATTTTGTTGGGCCCTAAAACACACTCCCTCATGGGCTCACACCCAGGCAGGATGCCTTAAGACTTCATGCAGTTGGCCATGATTCCCCTCCCCAAGCCTGGGATGTCCCCTACATCTCCAAGGCAGCACTTCTGATTGTTTCCAATGAGCAGGGACCATCCCTTGATGCCCCCTTCCTCAAAGTCTGTCTCCTCTGTAGGATGGTCCCTCCACATGTGAGAGTAGTTGGGAAGAGTAACAATCATTAATTTTTTTTTTTTTTTTTTTTTTTTTTGAGACAAGGTCTCGCTCTGTCATCCATGCTGGAATGCAGTGGTGCCATCTCAGCTCAGGCAACCTCCGCCTCCCAGGTTCAAGCGATCCTCCTGCCTCAGCCTCCTGAGTAGCCGGGATTACAGGCATGCGCCACCACACCCAGATAATTTTTGTATTTTTAGCAGAGACAGGATTTCCCCAGGCTGCTTTTAACTGGCCTCATGTGATCTGCCCGTCTCTGCCTCCCAAAGTGCTGGGATTACAGGTGTGAGCCACCACACCCAACTACAATCATTAATCTTAAAATAAATTTAGGAGAACCAGGGCAGAGGTAAGGGACACCAAAAGAGGGCAGAGAGTCTTCCTTCTTGGTCCTCAACCAACTTGGTGGGAATCCCCTTGAGGCTGCCACCTGGGGTCCCATGGAAGAAACGGGGAAGGGGAGGTTAATCTCACAAAGTAAGGCCGTGGACAAGGTGGGGTAATTCTCATCATGTTCTTTGCCAGAGGAGCATGGAAAGCTCTGGAAGGTGAACTTTCTCACTCAGGGTTTGGGGAATCCCAGAGGATCTCAGAACTTTGGAATCAAACAAATCTGGGCACTAATTTCAACTCTCTCACTTCTTGGCAAAGTGGCTTCAACAAATTTCTTGACCTCTCTGATCCTCTGTTTTCTCCTCTGTAAAATGGGGCTTATCATACCCACTTACTGAGTTATTGCGAGAGTCAAGGAGCCCACCTTTGAAAGGTACTCTAGAGGCCCCATAAATGGGAGCTCTTTCCAAGAGCATGGGGAGGTGAGGCCATTGGTAAACTCTGCCTGTGATGCCCAAGGGGAGTGATTCCGGAAGACGTGAAGGTCTCCAGGTGAATCCTCACCCAGACAGAGCTCTGCCAGCAATCAGAACTAGGACCACGGGAGGAGGTGAGCAAGGCAGGCTGGGCACGTTTCCATGGTGCTAGGTCAAGCAGGCAGTCTTCAGGGGCAGCGACTGGCCTGTTGCCCTCTGGGGGCACTCTTTCCCCACTAGGCCCATGTCCATCCCACAGATCAAGGAGGAGATGGAAAAGTGCATGACAGGAGAAAGCTGGATGGAGAACCAAGCAATGGAGAAAGGGCAAGGGAGGAGGCTGGAGGGGAAGCGAGGGCCCAGGCAGGCACGGGGTGGGGCTGGGAGAGGGGCCCAGGGCAGGAGGGCGGGAGAGAGCCTGGAAGGGAAAGCGCCGACCAGGGAGGGAGGAGGGACAGGGAGGGAGGCCGGTGGCGCTGACACAGCCTCGATGTGTGGAACGGGCTGGGGTTTGGCCCACAGGTCAGGCGTCTGGCAGTATTATGGGATGGAGAGGCCTTAGGAGACAGGGAGAGTATTATGGGCTGGAACAGCCTTAGGAGACTGGGGAATATTATGGGCTGGTGAGGCCCGGCTCCAACTGGAGGCGGGAGGAAGGGGTGCGGGGCGGGAAGGGGGGGTGGTGGTGGAAGGGAGTATTATGGGCTGGAGGCCTCCTGCGACCAGAGGCAAGAGTATTATGGGCTGGCAAGGCCTTCGGTGGCCAGAGGGGGGAGCAGCGGGGGATGGCACCGGCTGCATGTGACTGAGGGGGGGCCAAGTTGGGGGGGTGGTGAGTGGGGGTGGGGGAGCTTATTATGGGATAGCTCTTTGTACCTACTGCGGGGACTGCTTCTCCAGAAGATATTATGGGATGTCGTATGTGGGAGGGGGAGTGGGGCTTGGGGGATTATTATGGGATGGTGATGCAGAATGGGGAGGGCCTGAGGAGCTCTTCTCCAGCGCCCCCACCTCCTTACCCCTTACTCTCCTATCCTCCTCTCTAAGGTCAGCCTCCTCTCTCAAATGCCCCAAGCGGAACACCTGAAACCCATCTCCCTACACACACAGACTTTGGGCACCTCAACCCATCCCAGGCATCTCTCCTAACTAGCAGCCACCTCCGGGGTGCTGAGGGGAAAAGTAGCCCCTGGCGAATAAGGAGAAAGCCCCAAAGCTGGGTGGTAGTGGCCAGTGGATCACACCTCCCACCTGCACAACGGCCTCCTCTGCTCCCTAGCCCCTTATGCCACCCTCCTTCCCCTTCTCCCTGCCTCCCACAAAGTGGGGGCCCTGGATCCTTCTCCCCTCCCCCCTCCCCTCCATTTCCTCTCCAGCTCACTCCACAGCCGTAACCAGTAAAACAGGCGGCCAGCTATTATGGGATGGCTGCTCCCAGCAGCTCTGCAGGGAGGGGGCGGTCACCGCGGAATGTCTCTTGTGGGTGGCTATTATGGGATGGCCGCCTCTCTTTTTTTGGGGGGGGTAGGGGCTAACGAGGAGAATTATTATGGGATGTGCCCTGCACAGCTGGGTGGGGCTCTCCAGGGTAGGTGAAGCTCTAGGGAGGGGTGGGGAGGGAGAAGGAAGGAAGAGGGAGGGAGGAGGGTGGGGTGAGCCCTGGAGCCGGACCTGAGGCCTGGCAGGAGTAACTGGCTGGAGAGGTTTCTTTGGTGACAGCTGTTTGAAGGGGCCCCTGGGGCAGTCTTCAGCAAGCCAAATCTGAACCCTGGACACCTGGGTCCTTTAAACAGCTTGTGCGCTGCAGGGTTGCCCAGTGAGTCCGGGGCCTGCAGTGCTGCACTGCAAGTGAGAACTGAAAGGTTCTGGCGGAGTGGCATACCAAAGGGAGTAGTGCTCCTGGATGGCAGTAGTTCCCCATCTCCCTTCCATCTTTGTCTTCCTGGGTTTGAGCTCGGGGACCACAGCTCAGGCTGGGGGGGGTTGTACACGGGGCGCTTTGCTACCTTGCAGTCACTCCCAAAGAACAGAGGCTAGGTTGCCTCCTGAGATACAAACACCTGGCACGTCACCCCCAAGCCCCACGTGCACTGCATCCTGTCTAGCCTTTGGAGTGCACTGTCACTGTGGCTTTTCTTTCCTCTGTTGTCTTCCAAAATCCTCTTTTCTGACACAGCAGGAGAACACTTGAGCAAGTTTTTTGGGTTCATGCAAAACAGAGGTGTATGGAGAGGAATTACAGAGCAAATGCTAAAAACTCCATGAACAGCCCGGTCTGAGCGTTTTTCTAGATTCTACCGTACCATGGGATGAAAAGAGAACTCTAAGGTAACTGGCTAGAGAGGCTGCCCTCCTGGGTGCATTAATTAGGAGATTATCCCACCCTTAGTCTCTGTGGGCCAATCATGCTAGTGGTTTATTTATAATTTATCTGGGAGGGTAGCATGGGGCTTACTGGAGGGAGGGGGAGCATAGAAGCATCAGGACCTCAAAGCAACACACCAGTACACCCCTCCGAGCCCTTTCTGGAACTCCAGAAGAGTGAAAGGGATTTTAACCTTCTGTTGTGGTGTCAGGGAGAAGTGGGGAGCAAGAGCAGCAAAGGAAGAAGTGGGTAGAACCTACAGGAATAGGGGCACAGGGTGATTAGTGGACAAAGGATATCTGCATTTTTAGTCACAGGCAGGAGGCTGTGACTACCCAGTTAAACACTCTCTTACTGGTTTATATGGACAAATCACTGTGGAAATGAGAGTACGGGCATGGGCAGCTGCAGATGTTGTAGAGGGGAATTTGAGGCCCGGAGACAGGCTGGATCCCCTGGAGAAATAGGGGTAGAAGAGGGCACAATAGGCATCTGGCAGCCTCTGTAGGAAGGAAAACTTCCCTGAAGGGAGGTGTCCCCACATCATGGCATCTGAAAAGAGCTGCCTCCTCACCCCCCATGGTGGAGCACAAGTTTCATTCTTAGTACTCAGAATAAGTATGGGAGAGGCTTGAGTAAGTAAATGGGGCCCCGTCTTGATGCCCAGAGCGTTTAACGAGGGAAATTGGAAGCCTTGCAGAATGCGGGAGCATGGCCCGATTACCACGAGCGCAGCAAGAGGGTGGGCCAGGGAGCTGAAGGGGAGGTTGGAAAAGGAAACACCAACTTCAAAGGTGACAGTGGGAGCTTTTGACAGGACCTGAGGTCTTTGATGCCAAAAACTGCAGTCCTAAGATGAGAAGAAAGTTAAATGTGGAATGCTAGTGGGTCTGCAAAGTCAGGCAGGAGCCCCAGGAAGACTTGTCTGTGTCCCTGCGCTCTGCTCTGGAGCAGAGGGATGGTAATTCCCTGAGGCAAGCTCTTGTCTTTCCTGAACTCCATTTCTTTTTGCCAATTCTCCAGTCCCTTGGATCCTAGAGAAAGGGAGAGTCATCTGGCCAGGCCTTACTCTAGGGAAATGAGATGAGAAGGGCAGATATGGTATGAGGTTCATCCCACTTACTACTGGTCAGGAAGGGCCCTTTCTGCAAGGAAGTCGCTGTTTCTCTTCAACCCGTTTCACTTCCATAGGTCTTGGACCCATACAAAAAGTCACATGAGCAGAGGGAGACATTATCTGTGGCCGGGTGTCAGGGCAGCAAGGCAGTGGTGCTGGGACATTGGTTTTCACTCAAGTCCTGAATCTCTGGGAGTCAGGAAGAGGGAAAAGTGACAGTCTGATGGGCTCCGTTTTTCTGAGGGCCAAAGGGTTTTAAGATTGGGCTCTTTCCTAAGGCGGGAAGATCGCTTGAGTCCAGGAGTTCAAGACCAGCCTGGCAACATAGTGAAACCCCCTCTCTACAAGAAATTTAAAAATTAGCTAGTCGTGGTGATGTATGCCTGTGGTCCCAGCTACAGGTGGGAGGCTGAGGTGGGAGGATCACTTGAGCCCAGGAGGTCGAGGCTGCAGTGAGCTGTGATTGCGACACTGAGACCCTGTCTCAAAAAAAAAAAAAAAAAAAAAGATTGGGTTCTTTCAGCTTCTAGGGTTGGGTCCCAAGGGTAACTGGAAGGTGGGTACAATTAGGGAAGGGGATGGTATATGCTGTAGGGCTACCTTGGGGCATAATTAAATGTAGAAGGCCTTCTGGAATGTTGACTTCTATGTAGGCAGGGGAAGATGGAGAACATTATACAACTGAAGTTTTTTGTGTTTTTTTTTTTTTTTT
>NW_016107502.1:2015654-2021639 GCF_001604975.1 Cebus imitator
GTAGAGACGGGGTTTCACCATGTTGACCACGATGGTCTCGATCTCTTGACCTCGTGATCCACCCGCCTCGGCCTCCCAAAGTGCTGGGATTACAGGCTTGAGCCACCGCGCCCGGCTTTTTTTTTTTTTTTCAGTTGGAGTTTGCCTCTTGTTGCCCAGGCTGGAGTGCAGTGGTGTGATTTCAGCTCACTGCAACCTCTGCCTTCCGAGTTCAAACGATTCCCCTGCCTCAGCCTCCCAAGTATAGCTGGAATTACAGGCATGTGCCACCATGCCCAGCTAATTTTGTATTTTTGGTAGAGACGGAGTTTCTCCATGTTGGTCAGGCTGGTCTCAAACTCCTGACTTCAGGTGATCTGCCTGACTCGGCCTCCCAAAGTGCTGAAAGTACTGGGATTACAGGCATGAGCCACTGCGTCAGGCCATATATATATATTTTTTGAGGTGGAGAATGGGGCCTGAACAAGATGAGGATGGAGGCCATTGGAATTATTGTGAGACTTCAAGATATAAAATGGGAAAGTGCCTGAAAAATATGAGACATTGAGGTTAAGCAGGATTTGGAGTTCAAGAATGAGTGAAACAATGCTGGCATATTGTGGAGTCTCTTAAGAAGGGCCGGTAGTGGTGGCTCACGCCCGTAGTTCCAGCTACTGGGGAGGCTGAGGTAGGGGAATCGTTTGAACCTGCGAGTCAGAGGTTGCTGTGAGCCGAGATCGTGCCACTGCACTCCAGCCTTGCGACAGAGCAAGACTCCATCACACACACACACACACAAAATAGGAGGAAGGACATGAACATACTATAGGATTTCAGTATTAGTAATGCTGAATGCATTAGCATTGCTTTCCGCTAGTAAGGGAACAGATAGGAGATTGTCTTGACCATGGTCTATACCCATAAATCCTTGAAGTACCTTCCAGCTCCAGAAGGACCAGTAGGACATATCCTACTGGGATATGTTCTCTCTTGGGACCAGTGGGATTTTCTGTAACAGGAAATTGGGAAATAGCACTCAGTAGTTCTCCCTTGGCACCATTCTGTGGTGTATTGTTTGCTTGGTGGTTTATGCTTTTTGAAGGGAGGCACCCGTGGTCTTCCTTGCTTCTCCATGGTGCCCAGCTCAGCCTTGTCAGGTACTCTGTTAACATAGGTTGAATGAACATGAGTAGTGGTGAGTAGGGAGAGGGTGTGCCTCCACTCTTGGTGTGTATAGAGCAGGATCCTCAGTTCACATCGTGATGGGATGTCCATCCGCAGGAATGGCCTAGGGGTGTTGGTGAAAGGTCCCTTACCTGGGGGTGTTGTGAGGGGGAGGGAGGAGTGCTAGATGTTGAGAGATAGTCTTGGGATGAGAGTTGCTAATTATTATGGGATGCTGTAGAGTGAATTAGACTTCATGTAAATGTTTCATCTGTCAGCTTGGTATTTTGGCTGGTTGGTGTTCCTTAAAACTTAAGAGCTGGAGGTAAGCATCTGGAAAATACCTGGATTTTGGTGGGATTGGGTGAGGCCCTAGGTGAGCTCCTGGCCCCTGAGTGTCTGGAAATGATGGTATGAGGGAAGCTGGGTTCCAGACATCAGGAGGCTTTTTGCCAGGATACTGCTTTGGCCCAGAAAAGGATTAAGGTGTGTGCAAGTGGGGGCGGGGACAGGGAAGCGTGGGTAGCCTGCCTGGCCCTCCCTGCTCGAGGTGTTAGAATAGACTGACAGCGCCTGGAGATGGGGGTGGGAAGAATATGAATATTATGGGATGCCTGGCTCCAAGGGTATAGGGGTGGTGGAGTGGAGATGAAGCATTATGGGATGTGACACTGGGTTGTGTTGGGAGTATTATGGTATGTTTGGTTGACCACGGGCTCCTTGCAATTATTATGGGATGTCAGGATGTGGGTAGGAGAGTAAAATTATTATGGGATAGCTTTCCAGTGTTAAAGGAAAAGAGATTAGATGTCCGTCCATCTGTAGGGCGACAGTAGGGCAGTTGATCATTATGCGTTATCTTTTTGATAGAGGAGGGGTACTTATCATAGACTATGAAGCTAGGAGAGGGAAGGCTGGGGGTGATGTGAGCCTCTAGACCCTAGCCTGAAGGGACTGAGGGCAGCTCCAGGGGGTTAGCTATTATGGGATGCCAGTATAGAAAGTGGGAGACTGATTATTACGGGATGTGTGTGGGAGGAGGCCGAGTGTCCGTTGTTGTAGTATGGGGGGGGGTGAGTTTCTGACTATTATGGGATATCAAACTGGGGGTGGATGGAGAGTGGTTATTATGGGATGTCTGTGGGGGATGGGGATGAGTATTATGGGATATAAGGCATAAGTGCCGGGAGGGCTGCTTATTATGGGATGGCCATGGGGAGGGAGGGGTGATGAATTATTATGGGATGTTAGCATTAGGGCCAAGAGTGAAGAAGTTGGCAAAGGATGGCTATTATGGGATGTCTAAGAGGGTTAGTTGCAAAAGGTCTGCAATATCATGAGATGTCAGTAGCCCCTGGTATATATGTGTATGAAATGTGAAGGGGGGCGGGGTGCGTGTTGTGTGTATGTGGGGGGAGTGTCCGTGTGTATTATGGGATGGCCAGGAGGTGGGCGGTTGCCCAGGTGACACGCGCGCGCGCGCTCGAAGGGGCGTGGCCAGTGGTTGCCTGAGCGACGAGGGGGCGGGGGTTGCCCAGGAGACCTGGGGAGGAGGGTGGCGGTAGTGGAGGGGGGGTTGGAGTTGGTTGAGGTTATTATGGGCTGTCCGTGGGGGGGCGGGGCCTGTGCGGTGGGATTTCCCGGCCGGTGTTTCAGGCCCTTTAAGAGGCGACGCCGGAGCCGGAGCCATTTTCCCCCCTTCGGCCGCGGCGAGGAGGAGTCGGAGCGGGAGTGACACCAGGCCGGACCCAGCGCGACCTGCGGCGGCTCCGGGGTGAGGAGAGCGCGGGTTCCCAAAAAGACGCCCCTCACGGCCCGACCAGCCCAGAGGGTCATCCCGTCACCCGCCCCTTCGTCAGGCGTCCCCCGACCCGCAGACCGCCCCTTGCCCGGAGGAGCCGACCCTTCCTTTCCTGGCCCTGCAGGGCGCCCGGCCTCCTTCCAGCCCCCGCCCTAACGCTGCCGGAGTCTTGCTCCCCGCGACCCTCCGCCTCCGGCTTGGTCTCCCACAATGCCCGGCGTCCGCCCCCTCGCCCTTTGATCACTTGCCCCCCGGGACACACGTGGCCCGGCCCCCTTCCCGGTGGGACGCTCTCGTCCCCCGCGTCCCTGCCTCCGGCCCCCCGCAGTGCCCGAGCCTCCACGCCCCCTCGTCCCCGCACCTCTTGAGGAGAACCTGAGTTGTCCCAGAGGACAGCCTTTGGAGAGCTGCCCTGTCTGGGGACTGGCCCCTCCCCGGGCGCAGGGAGGCGCCCCCCCACCCCCAAGTGACCTTGTGTCCCCGAGCGCCTTGTTGCCTGCTGCCTCCCCTGGCCCCCCCCTCGCGCCGCTACCACTCGGACCCCCTCCCCCGTCACACCCCGCTCGGTCCAGCCCGGCGTCTTCCCTCCCCGCGCCTGCACCAGCCTGCCCTCGGAGGCGTCGCTCCCTTGCTCCGTGGGGGCGCCTGCCGGGGAGCCGGCTTCCGGGCTGCCCCCGAGGAGTGTGGAACTAAGTTCAGCCTGAGCGGTTCGGGTGCCCTGCTAGGGTGGCTGGGGTGGGGGGCGGAAAGAGCGGGTGGGTGTGGGGGAGGGGGACAGTGCGCGTCACTGACTGTGCTCTCTTTCTCCCCCCTCCCCCGCACAGTGACTCGGGCCAGTGTAGAGGGCCCCAGGCCGCCGGCAGGAGCAGCTGGGCCAATTCCCTGGCCGGGAGCGGAAGGGGATGGCGTCGGGCCTGGGCTCCCCGTCCCCCTGCTCGGCGGGCAGTGAGGAGGAGGATATGGATGCACTTTTGAACAACAGCCTGCCCCCACCCCACCCAGGTAACATCTTCCCCAAGGGCCCTGGGTGGGAAGGAGGCATTTGGATTCTCCCAAGTGACGACTCTGGGGAGGCAGGGCTGTGTTGCTCAGCTGTCTCTGTGCAGAGCCGAAGGTGGAGGGCATCCGAAGGGAGTGGTTCCCTTCTGCGGAGCTCTGGTGTGAGGGGGGTGGAAGCCATGTGCCTCCTGGGCACCGCGGACGGAGATGCCAGCTTGCTGCACTCTGTCTTGAGGAATGCTCTGCAGCTCCCAGTTGAGGGAGCTCTCTGGGCTGGCAGGCATTACCTTGTGTGTGGGTCCTCGGAGGAATGCAGGTAGTTGGGACCCCTGGAGGCTTGTGGTGGTGGTGGTGGTGGAGGGGGACGTTGAGGATTCTGAGAAGACCAGCCGGGCATCTGTGCTAGTAGGATCCTGTGGTTGCCTCTGTGGAAAGGAAAGAGGGAGTGCTGGTTACACTATCTGATTATTTTTAGCTTCTGATCAGTTACCGGTTTTCTGTGCTGTCTCAACTGTGTGAAGTTTGAATCGCGCTCCTCAGCGTGATCTGGAGCGCTTTTAGCCAGGCAGATTGCTGGAATGTTTTGAGTGGGGGGAGTGATGGGGGCTCGGAGAGGATGTAATAGCCTAGCGAGGAGGGGCAAAAGAAGGGAGGGCACCCCTCTTCTCCTGGCTAGTGGACATAATTCTGGCTTTTTTTCCGGGCAGCTTCTGCCTCTGTGAGGAAGCCTGGGGTTTAGGCCGGCAGTGTGAAGTGCCTTGTTGTAGGTGTGCTAGAGGTTGCACTATCTGTGTTTTGGGGTGGCTCCATGAACTGGCCAAACCCGTATGTTTATAAAACCACTCTGGCTGATTGGGGGAGCCCTTGTCTGTTCTCAGATGATGATTGATGTCGTGTTCCTAAGCAGGTCTCTTTCTTTTCTTTCTTCAGAGCCCCTAGCTAAGTCACCTACTTGTTTCCTTGACTTTCGTTTTTTTTTTTCCCTACATGCCATTTCTTCATCCCTTCTGCTTCCACTTTTCTTCTCATTCTGGAGCCTGCTGATCCTGTTTTTGTTTCTCATCCAGCGTCCTTCACATCTGCCTTCTTAACTCCAGTCGAAGTTGCAGTGGTCTGGGAGAGATGCTCTCAAATTTTGCACTTTTTAAGTTGGAAGTCTTTACTTCAACCTGAGGCCGTTTAGGAGAGGGGTTAGTCTTGTCATGGAGTCTTCAACTGTTGGGATGAGAAACTTGGTTTCATCCTTGTGTAGGGTAGAGAGGCAGATTTCTGTGCTCTTGCCCAAGGTGAGAGCAGAGTGGTGGTGGTGGTGTGGTGGTAAGGGGACCCTGTCCTTCTAAGAGGGGCATGAGAAACTGTAGTGTTGCCTAGACATTGTGGGTTCCACATCTTGGCCTCCCATTGGCCCATTGGTCTGGGGCTGCCCCTCATGTTGACTGGGAGCTGTGCAGGAGCTGTGAACTCTGTCCTGGGCTGTAGAGTGACCCACTTTTTCCACTTGCCACATCCCATTCCTGTCCCTTTCCCAAAGTGCTAGGATTACAGGTGTGAGCCACCATGCCCAGCTTAGTTCCATCTTTTTAATCATGTTTCAGATGGTTTATACTCACTTTATCTCAGTCATTTTGCTGTTTGCCATTTCAGCATATTATTTGCCTGAGAAGTTTGGGGGCTCTATGTGCATGGAAGGATATCCCCTTTGCCTCCATGGGTTATCTTTGTCTCCACTTCCAGCTTTTATGGGGGTGCTGAGATGCAGCTGGTGGGCATTGCGGGGGGGATTGGTGAGGAAAAGCCCTTAAGAAAATGATTCTCGTGAAATCCAGGCTGGTGTTCCATTCCCAAGGGAATGGGAGGGGCTTTCTTGTGCCTGGTCTCATTCTGGGCTGAGTGAGAATCAGGGAGGCTGATGATGCTTTGTCCAGCCTAATGTCTCATATTCCATAGTATCTGTCTAGCTCAGGAAGTGAGGAGCCAGAGACATTTTAGGGCCAATGCTGGTGGGTCAAGAGCTAAGAGATTGAAGGAAGGAGATATATATT
>NW_016107502.1:2022084-2028845 GCF_001604975.1 Cebus imitator
TTTAGTAGAGACGGGGTTTCACCATGTTGACCAGGATGGTCTCGATCTCTTGACCTCGTGATCCACCCGCCTCGGCCTCCCAAAGTGCTGGGATTACAGGCTTGAGCCACCGCGCCCGGCTGGGATGTTATTTTCTACCACTCTCTAGATCCTGCTCCTTTTTGTGCAGACCTTCCCATATGTTGGATAGGACTCTGGGTGGGGGTAGTGAGGAAGCTGAGCTTCAGAGACTTCTTGTGGGCCTCCATTCCTCAAACTAAATCTTTTGGGTATCAGAAATTTGGGGAGAAGGTTGTATGCTCTGACCACGGAGCCTTTGTTAAATCTCAGCTCTGATGATTGAAAAAATAATTATGATTGAGGGAGTAATCAAGTTCCTCTCACAGTATTACTTTCATGTTTGTCTTGGTTTTCTTGATTAGGACTTTAGGGGGCCTCTTGGGAACTGTGTCATCCCAGAGTAGGTGGCATTTAGATCTGTGGCCAGGTAACTGGGGAGGCTTCTATGAGGACAGTCTTTCCCCGATACCTTTCTCAACCCCGCCCCCTCCCCTGCCACTTCCTGTCTGTCCTATGTTGGCAGCTGGGTGCCCTGGGCTGGCTTCTGCGGTCAGGAGCCATTTTCCCTCTCCTCAGTGGGTGAGGCACTCCCTTCTCTCCACTCCTTTCTCTACTCCTCCCACCCCCACTTTAGGCGGGGGTGGCTTGGGAAGAGGGAGAGAGAGGAGGGAGGAAGGAGTCAGAGCTGGTGTGAATGTCTGTTACAAAGGAAGCTGCCTCCTGGCCCTCTCTTTCCCTTCTGTGCCCCTTCCCACCTTTCCTTGCCCTGGAGCTTTCGGTATTACCCCCGGCTTTGTGTGTGCTTCCAGCCAGGGGAGGAGGTGGAGCCAGATGGGAGGAGGATTGCTGGGGGTTGGCGCAGGGGGAGATGGTGACAGCTGGGCTGATTTGGGCCCCTAGGGAGAAGAGGCTGCTGACCCAGGAGAAGCTGAGGAGGAACATTAGGGTTGGAGATGGGGAAAGGCAATTGTATTTTAGGAGTGGGGATGAGATTGGGCTGGCAGCTGAACCTAGGACTTGGAGGTTCTGGTTAATTTAAGCAGTGATGACTTCAAAGTGGTCAGAGAAGGGTGTGGTTTCCCAGACCCCTGAACTGATCCTGTTGTGGGAATGTGGTAAGGGTATCTTCTATAGTTTTTGCCTTCTGAATGGGACCTTTCATTCTCATTCCCTGGTTTATAGAATAGTTGGTGGCCAGTTACAGAAGGCCTAAACCTAGTTCTCTTAGTTAGCGAAGTCTAAGCAGCTTGATTAAGCTGTACTGGTGAATACCTAGAAGACTGCTGGTAGGAACGGGAGAGAGGAGGCAGGGGTCTGGACAGCTGCCCGAGGTGGGCCTGGTCTGGCCTGGCAGGCCTATTTCGGGTATATACAGCTCTCTCTTTGTCTGTTTTTGTCCTGGGTATCAGCTTCCTTCTCTACAGAGTATAGCAGTTCTCTTCAGAGGAATCTGGGACAAGAGGTGGGGAATAAAGTCTGAAGCCTCTGGATTAGGCCCTAACCTTTTGCTATTGATCTTTTCCCTGCCTGCCACTCTTTTGTCTAATATATGTAGAAAATGAAGAGGACCCAGAAGAGGATTTGTCAGAAACAGAGACTCCAAAGCTCAAGAAGAAGAAAAAGCCTAAGAAACCTCGGGACCCTAAAATCCCTAAGAGCAAGCGCCAAAAAAAGGAGGTGTGTGGGTGATTGAATGTTATGGGGAATGAGAGGAAGAAGGGAGGAGCTCTGAGAAGGGTTGAAGGGCTGAGGACATTTGTTTCCTTCTCAGGAGTGGTGGGCCAGGTTCTGGGGATGAGCCTCAGGGCTGTCCTGAGGTCAGCATGTGTGTAGCATGTGTGTGTCTGTCTCCCTCTCCCCCCCTTTCCCTGCTCCAGCGTATGCTCTTATGCCGGCAGCTGGGGGACAGCTCTGGGGAGGGGCCAGAGTTTGTGGAGGAGGAGGAAGAGGTGGCTCTGCGCTCAGACAGTGAGGGCAGCGACTATACCCCTGGCAAGAAGAAGAAGAAGAAGCTTGGACCTAAGAAAGAGAAGAAGAGCAAATCCAAGCGGAAGGAGGAGGAGGAGGAGGATGACGATGATGATGACTCAAAGGTGCCTGGACCTCCATCCTCTTCTTCGTACTGTTAGCCATTGTCCTTTTGTTGCCTAGACACTCTGCTGACCTTTAGAACACTTTCTCTTCTTTTTCTCTTAATTCTGTTGCTTTGGTCTTGCAACACAAATTTGCTTAGCAAGTGTGGAGATGAGGTGGCAGGTCCTTAACTTTGCTCTTTCTGCAGGAGCCTAAATCATCTGCTCAGCTCCTGGAAGACTGGGGCATGGAAGACATTGACCACGTGTTCTCAGAGGAGGATTATCGAACCCTCACCAACTACAAGGCCTTCAGCCAGTTTGTCAGGTAAAACAGGAGGGGCTTGGGGAAGGGGGAGGAGAGTCTTTCTATTGTCTCTTCTTACTTCACTTTCTTTTATTCTTACATATTTCCCTCTATTCTTGTCCACTGCTCCACTAGACCCCTCATTGCTGCCAAAAATCCCAAGATTGCTGTCTCCAAGATGATGATGGTTTTGGGTGCAAAATGGCGGGAGTTCAGTACCAATAACCCCTTCAAAGGCAGTTCTGGGGCATCAGTGGCCGCTGCAGCAGCGGCAGCGGTGGCCGTGGTGGAGAGCATGGTGACAGCCACTGAGGTTGCACCACCACCTCCCCCTGTGGAGGTGCCTATCCGCAAGGCCAAGACCAAGGAGGGCAAAGGTGAAATGGGGTTCAAATGGGAACCGGGGGCATCTAATGTGGGCCTAGGGTGCCAGAGACAGAGCACGGGAATGCTGTTCTGTTCGCCCTAAAGTAGGAGATACAGATAGGAGGGAGGAATGAGTCTTGGGTTTAGGAGGGAAAATTTGGGAATTTGGATGTTGGGAAGCAAGCTTAGGTGGGGAAGATTTTATTTTCCCTGTTTTTGGTCTTGTGGTATATATTTGGATGTATCCTGATTTTAGGTCCCAATGCTCGGAGGAAACCCAAGGGCAGCCCTCGTGTACCTGATGCCAAGAAGCCTAAACCCAAGAAAGTAGCTCCCCTGAAAATCAAGTTAGGAGGTTTTGGTTCCAAGCGTAAGAGATCCTCGGTGAGAGCCCAGCCTGTCACTTTAGGGAGGGTGCCATGTCTGATAGAAAGGATGTGACCTTATGTCAGGACCTGTCCTTCATAGTAGGCACGTAAGAATGTGGTGAGTTGCCCACAGAACAAGAGACTAGGCTCCCTATATAACGGTGCTTGCTGGGATTCTAGTATCTACAGTGAGAGAGTACTCCCCTCCTTGCCCCTTTCTCCATCCCCTTGGCTTGAACGTCTAACCTTATTCTCTTTCGCTCTGCCAGAGTGAGGATGATGACTTAGATGTGGAATCTGACTTCGATGATGCCAGTATCAATAGCTATTCTGTTTCCGATGGTTCCACCAGCCGTAGTAGCCGCAGTCGCAAGAAACTCCGAACTACAAAGAAGAAAAAGAAAGGTGTGTTTCTCTTCTGTATATTTGTGATGGGACGAGGTGGGAATGATTGGGGAAGAATCTCCCTAAGGAGATAGGGGTTGGGGGGTGGGGGGAGGTAGTTTTTTTCTAATAACTGGGCTTTCCCTCTTCCTTGCCCAGGCGAGGAGGAGGTGACTGCTGTGGATGGTTATGAGACAGACCACCAGGACTATTGCGAGGTGTGCCAGCAAGGCGGTGAGATCATCCTGTGTGATACTTGTCCCCGAGCTTACCACATGGTCTGCCTGGATCCCGACATGGAGAAGGCTCCCGAGGGCAAGTGGAGCTGCCCACACTGCGTGAGTGTCTGGCTGTTGTGGCCCCTTGGAGCCCATGAGAGGAAGGGTGGGACAGTAAAGCTCTTTGGGGCCTGGATGGAAATAGAAATGCTGGTGCTGCGGGTTGTGAGCTTTGGGAAGCATTTGAATGGGTGGGAATGATGGAGGCACTGGCTTCAGACTTCGGTGGGTGGGCGGGTGGGTGGTAATAACGTGAATCTGTGGTCTTTTACTGCAGGAGAAGGAAGGCATCCAGTGGGAGGCTAAAGAGGACAATTCAGAGGGTGAGGAGATCCTAGAAGAGGTTGGGGGAGACCTCGAAGAGGAGGATGACCACCATATGGAATTCTGCCGGGTCTGCAAGGATGGTGGGGAGCTGCTCTGCTGTGACACCTGTCCTTCATCCTACCACATCCACTGCCTGAATCCCCCACTTCCAGAGATCCCCAACGGTGAATGGCTCTGTCCCCGTTGTACGGTGAGTGACTGATCTCAGCCAGGGCAGAAGACGTGGAAAGTGTAGTCTTTTTTTTTTTTTTTGAGACGGAGTTTTGCTCTTGTTACCCAGGCTGGAGTGCAATGGCGCGATCTCGGCTCACCGCAACCTCCGCCTCCTGGGTTCAGGCAATTCTCCTGCCTCAGCCTCCTGAGTAGCTGGGATTACAGGCACACACCACCATGCCCAGCTGATTTTTTGTATTTTTAGTAGAGACGGGGTTTCACCGTGTTGACCAGGATGGTCTCGATCTCTCGACCTCGTGATCCACCCGCCTCGGCCTCCCAAAGTGCTGGGATTACAGGCTTGAGCCACCGCGCCCGGCTAAGTGTAGTCTTTTCTATGTAGGGTATTGTCAGACTGGGGTGCAGGGGAGGAACTATGAGCTTTTTAGTCCTGAGACGGGTATTTTCCTTTATCCTGTGGTGTTGGGATACTTTTGTCCTGGGAAAATGCAGGACTAACTTCAAACAGAGAAGTAGATGTTTTGCCAGCTCTCTTGGAGGAGATGAAGCAATGTTTTTCTAGCTGAGAATGTTTGTCCCTGTGTTGACACTCTGCCTCAGGGTCTTGGTAGCTCACAGTGTTTTTGATGTTTTTGTTAAAAAAAATTTTTTTTGGAGACAAGGTCTCACTCTTATCCAGGCTAGGCTGCAGTGGTGTGATCATAACCCACTGCAGCCTCCAACTCTTGGGCTCAAATGATCCTCCTGTTTCAGCATCTCGCTGAGTAGCTAGGAGTACAGGTGCATGCCACCACATCCAGGTAATTAAAAAAAAAAAAAAATATTCTCGGCCGGGTGTGGTGCTCACACCTGTAATCCGAGCACTTTGGAGGCCAAGGCGGGCAGATCACCTGAGGTCGGGAGTTCAAGACTAGCCTGACCAACATGGTGAAACCCCGTCTTTAAAAAAAAAAAAAAAAATTAAAAAAAAATTCTCTGTAGAGACAGGGTCTCCCTATGTTGCCCAGGCTGGTCTTGAACTCTTAGTTTCAAACCACTGTGCCCCCTTGTCCTCCCTAAGTGCTGGCATTACTGGTGTATACCACCATGCCAGCCAGTTTAGAATGTTTAGTAGGGCCAATTACTGCTTTTAGATTGCTTAAGGGAAGAATTCTGTGCTCTAAGTCTGTTGATTTCCTGTGCCCACTGGTTCTGGATTATTGTTAAAGTCTAACTACTGGCTCTGTTAAGCAGATAGGAGTGATGGTGGCACACAAGCCCTGGATGATGTCCAGAAATGGAGAGGGAATTCTATCACAGGTTGAGCACGCTAATCCAAAAATGTGAAATCCGAAACACTTCTGGTCCCAGTCATTTCAGATGAGGGGTCCTCAACCTGCATTCTCTCTCTGGAGGAGTCCTGGGATTAAATTTTATTTGAAATGTGATTTTAATCGTCCTTTGATGAAGTTGAGACTGTGGGCTGTCCCTTCTCCTCTCATGGTTATGATTTGGGATTAGGTTGTCTCTTTTTCTCTCAGTGTCCAGCTCTGAAGGGCAAAGTGCAGAAGATCCTTATCTGGAAGTGGGGTCAGCCACCGTCTCCCACACCAGTACCTCGGCCTCCAGATGCTGATCCCAGTACACCCTCCCCAAAGCCCTTGGAGGGGCGGCCAGAGCGGCAGTTCTTTGTGAAGTGGCAAGGCATGTCTTACTGGCACTGCTCCTGGGTGTCTGAACTGCAGGTAAGCCTAGCATAGGTTGGAGATGTCGGGGCTATGATGAAGAGGGTAGTGGTAAAACAGCCTCGTGGATAGAAGGAATGAACACGGCTTCTTGGTGGCTGATTTTCTCTTTCCACTCGAAGCTGGAGCTGCACTGTCAGGTGATGTTCCGAAACTATCAGCGGAAGAATGATATGGATGAGCCACCTTCTGGGGACTTTGGTGGTGATGAAGAAAAGAGCCGAAAGCGGAAGAACAAGGACCCTAAATTTGCAGAGATGGAGGAACGCTTCTATCGCTATGGGATAAAACCTGAGTGGATGATGATCCACCGGATCCTTAACCACAGGTACCAGATGGGCACATGGGAGATAGGCAGTTTCCAGGGGAGACCCTGCTAAAGGGATTGGGAAAGTGGATGTCACCAATAACTTAGCCTTGGAAGACACTTTTTTTTTTTTTTTTTTTTTGAGTCAGAGTCTTGCTCTGTCGGCAGTGGCATAATCTCAGCTCACTGCAACCTCCGCCTCATGGGTTCAAGCGATTCTTCAGCCTCAGCCTCCCAAGTAGCTGGGACCACAGGAGCATGGCACCACACCTGGCTAACTTTTTTGTATTTTTAGTAGAGACGGGGTTTCACCATGTTGGCCAGGATGGTCTCGATCTCTTGACCTCGTGATCCGCCCGCCTCAGCCTCCCAAAGTTCTGGGATTACAGGCTTG
>NW_016107502.1:2030540-2036296 GCF_001604975.1 Cebus imitator
GCTGGGATTACAGGCACGCGCCACCATGCCCAGCTAATTTTTTGTAGTTTTAGTAGAGACGGGGTTTCACCGTGTTGACCAGGATGGTCTTGATCTTTTGACGTCGTGATCCACCCGCCTCGGCCTCCCAAAGTGCTGGGATTACAGGCTTGAGCCACCGCGCCCGGCCTTAATTTTTTTTTTAGTAGAGACAGGGTTTCTCTGTGTTGGCCAGGGTGTTCTTGAACTCCTGGCCTCAAGATATCTGCCTGCCTCGGCTTCCCAAAGTGTTGGGATTACAGGCATGAGCCACTGCACCTGGCCAACACTATATTAATTATTAACTGACTGAATTCTGGTGTTTGAGCTCTAGGGGAGCATAAATTAGAGATAATTTTTGGTCACAAACTGGTATAGTAGAGGTTCTGAAAACATGTGGTCTGTGGCATACCAAGAGGTCTGGTGTGGAACATACTATATTGTCAGTTTTCTTTTTTTTTTTTGAGATGGAGTCTAGCTCTGTCACCCAGGCTGGAGTATGGAGTGCAGTGGCACAGTCTTGGCTCACTGTAGCCTCTGCTTCCTGGGTTCAATTGATTCTCCTGCCTCAACCTCCCGAGTAGCTGTAGCTGGAATTACAGGTGCCCACCACCACGCCTGGCTAATTTTTGTATTTTTAGCAGAGACTGGGTTTCACCATGTTGCCCAGGATGGTCTCGAACTCTTGACCTTGTGATCCGCCCACCTCGGCCTCCCAAAGTGCTGGGATTACAGGTGTGAGCCACCGCGCCCTGCCTGGTATTGTCGGTTTTCTAGAGGAAGTGAGGAGGTTGCCTTTTCTGGCTCTGAGGGTTTTCTCTCCTTGACTTGCAGTGTGGATAAGAAAGGCCACGTCCACTACTTGATCAAGTGGCGGGACTTACCTTATGATCAGGCTTCTTGGGAGAGTGAGGATGTGGAGATCCAGGATTATGACCTGTTCAAGCAGAGCTATTGGAATCACAGGTGAGTGATTTTGGGTGAGGAGCAGAGTTGTTTCTTCTATAGAAGAGGACTTTGGTAGCTTTGTGATGTCTTCCTTCTTTAGGGAGTTAATGAGGGGTGAGGAAGGCCGACCAGGCAAGAAACTCAAGAAGGTAAAGCTGCGAAAGTTGGAGAGGCCTCCGGAAACGCCAACAGTTGATGTGAGTTGGGGTGGAAGGGACTGTAGAGTAGTTTGTTGGGAAGGACAGTATATCTTTGCTGCAGTCTAATGATGGTACTCTAAGTAATGTAATGCAAATAACTTTGTAGCTGAGATTACTTCACAAAGTTGGCTTCCCCACTTCTCCACATCTCTGTATATCAGAAAGCACTAGGATTACTTTCTTCTTTTGGTATTAAAAAAAAAAAAAAAGATGCAATGTTATCTAGGGGGAGGGGTCACAGAGCCAAGCTTTTATCAACTTACATTGGAATCTGGCTTAATTCAGGCTCATTTCCTCTGGGTTTTGCTTGTACAGTATAATTTGAGGGTGATTAACGTTGAAAAGATGAATCTAGGAGAGACATACGATTATTTATCTGGTGGATCCTGACTAGTAGAATTATTGTATTGATAGGGAGTCTGTGATATGTTTTTCCTCAGTGATCTATAGGACCAAAATCAGGTCTGTCTGGTTAAAGCCCTGTTTGCTGGAGGACCCTAAACTGAACACGAATTTGCCATCATCATAGGGGATTTTTTCCCTCAGAATTTTTTGTAGCTCTCTCCAGGAGGATCTGTGAAGACTAGTGAGGTAGAAGCAGCTTCTGTATTAGGGGAAGAAGGGAGTTCCTTGCCAGCTTTTGATTTCTCTGTTTCATCCTTCAGCCAACAGTGAAGTATGAGCGACAGCCAGAGTATTTGGATGCTACAGGTGGAACTCTGCACCCCTATCAAATGGAGGGTCTGAATTGGTTGCGGTTCTCCTGGGCTCAGGGTACTGACACCATCTTGGCTGATGAGATGGGCCTTGGGAAAACTGTACAGACAGCAGTCTTCCTCTATTCCCTTTACAAGGAGGTAAGGAAATCTGGGGCTGATAGTTTTTTGTGTGGGTATTTTGTGTTTGCAGCCTTCACTTATACCCTGAGGAGAGAGATAAGGGAATAAAAAAATTGGTCTCTGATCTTCAAGAACACTGTGGATAATAAACACATGTACACATGTGTTGAGTAGATATTAGATAAACTTGATAGTGGATAAACATATGTACACAGCAGAAGATTTGAGGGCATGGAACCCTGGGTAGAATTAGCAATGGGTCCATAGAGTCTCAGTTCCAGCAGAATGATTATGTGTTGAGGGAAGTAGAATTGTGAGTGGAATTAGTATGGAAAGACTTGGCTAGGCACCGTGGCTCACACCTGTAATCCCAGCAGTTTGGGAGGCTGAGGTGGGTGGATCACCTGAGGTCAGGAGTTTGAGACCAGCCTGACCAACATGGTGAAACTCCGTCTTTACTAAAAATACAAAATTAGCTGTGTGTGGTGGCACACGCCTGTAATCCCAGCTACTAGAGAGGCTGAAACAGGAGAATCGCTTGAACCCAGGAGGTGGAGGTTACAGTGAGCTGAGATTGCACTGTTGCACTCCGGTCTGGGCAACAAGAGCGAAACTCCATCTCAGAAAAAAAGTGTAGAAAGACTTAATGGAAGAGATAAGACCTGTAGTTCTGGTTTGACTTTGGCTTTTTAGAAAGGAGTGGGCAGGTCATGTATGTAGAGGAAGCTGAGAGCAGGAGCAGCAGTGCAGGCTGCAGTCCTTGGCTCAGCTTGAGGGGGCAGCAGGGTGGTGGATGTTCACTGGGGTTGCAGTGTGCTGGGATCCTCAGTCCTCACTCTACTTCTCTTTTTCCTCCAAGGGTCATTCCAAAGGCCCCTTCCTAGTGAGTGCCCCTCTTTCTACCATCATCAACTGGGAGCGGGAGTTTGAAATGTGGGCTCCAGACATGTATGTCGTAACCTATGTGGGTGACAAGGACAGCCGTGCCATCATCCGAGAGAATGAGTTCTCTTTTGAAGACAATGCCATTCGTGGTGGCAAGAAGGCCTCCCGCATGAAGGTATCTCAAGGGAGGGAAGCCACTCTAGAGAAAGAGTTGTGGCTTCCGGCTTAGTTTACCTCTTTGTGATCTGGTCCCTGTGAGGCAAAAGGGTAACCCTGGGAGGAGGAAAAAGTTCCATGGGTCCCCTGGTTGTGCTTACACCAGAGGAGCTGACTAGTAGTGACCAAGTTGCGTTCATGTGCAGAAAGAGGCATCTGTGAAATTCCATGTGCTGCTGACATCCTACGAATTAATCACCATTGACATGGCTATCTTGGGCTCTATTGATTGGGCCTGCCTCATCGTGGATGAAGCCCATCGGCTGAAGAACAATCAGTCTAAGGTGAGGGCTTAGGGAGGGACATTGGAGCACCCAGTTTGAGTTTTTTCTAGTACTACCAATTCATTAAGGGGAAAACTTGTAGGAGGAGAGGAGAAGGAAAAATTGTCTCTGCCTTCCTTCCTTATATGTGACAGCCCTTCGTGGCCAGGCCTTTAACAAGAATGTGAGGAGTGGGAGGCTTAACTATTGGGCAGTGAAACAACTTGAAATTTTGCAGAGATTTGCTAGAGTCCTCTTTTCATTGGATTTCACCTCTCTCCATCTGCCTCACCAGTTCTTCCGGGTCTTGAATGGTTACTCACTCCAGCATAAGCTGTTGCTGACTGGGACTCCATTACAAAACAATCTGGAAGAGTTGTTTCATCTGCTCAACTTTCTCACCCCTGAGAGGTTCCAGTAAGTGTGTGCTTATCTGTAATCAGCTCATCATTATGCTTCTCATTCTTCCTGTTACCCATTTCCTGTATCACTTTCCTTTCTTCCTTTCCCCTTTTCCAATAACTTTTTCCTTTTTCTTTCTGAAGCAATTTGGAAGGTTTTTTGGAGGAGTTTGCTGACATTGCCAAGGAGGACCAGATAAAAAAACTACATGACATGCTGGGGCCGCACATGTTGCGGCGGCTGAAAGCTGATGTGTTCAAGAATATGCCATCCAAGACAGAACTAATTGTGCGTGTGGAGCTGAGCCCTATGCAGAAGTGAGTTGGGAGGGACAGAAGCAGACTCCATTTAGACATCTGCCAGTCTGCAGAGTGTTTCCTATTCCTCCCCCACTCAGCTTCAAGGCATCTGGTGACAGGAGCAAGCAAAGCCTGAAGAAACCTGATGCTAGGGCGCTGGAGCACATAATTCTTACTTATTTTAAGTTAGACCTTTCCTTATTTAAAATGGTGGTGGTAGTGCTTGTGTGTTAGGTGTCCTTAGTCCCAAAGTGGGATGTGTTGGAAGAAAGATCTCAGTTGTTGGGACTCCATTATTGTTGAAAGGCTCTTGAGTCTAACCTGCGTTTCTACCTTGCCCATGTAGGAAATACTACAAGTACATCCTCACTCGGAATTTTGAAGCACTCAATGCCCGAGGTGGTGGCAACCAGGTATCTCTGCTAAATGTGGTGATGGATCTTAAGAAGTGCTGCAACCATCCATACCTCTTCCCTGTGGCTGCAATGGTATGTAGTGCCACCTCCTCTTCCTCCCTGGGTTGGGACTCTTCCATGTGGGCTTTCTTTTAATATTTTTTCTTCTTTGCTTTTGTCCTCAGGAAGCCCCTAAGATGCCTAATGGCATGTATGATGGTAGTGCCCTAATCAGAGCATCCGGGAAATTATTGCTGCTGCAGAAAATGCTCAAGAACCTTAAGGAGGGTGGGCATCGTGTACTCATCTTTTCCCAGGTACCATGTGGGCTGGGAGCTTTAGGGAACGGTCATAGACAACACTTAGTGACAAAGGAAAGGGATTAACCTCTGACTTTTCCATAGTTAAACCATGCTCCTTTTACAGATGACCAAGATGCTAGACTTGCTAGAGGATTTCTTGGAACATGAAGGTTATAAATATGAACGCATCGATGGTGGAATCACTGGGAACATGCGGCAAGAGGCCATTGACCGCTTCAATGGTGAGAGAGAAGGAGTTGTTTCAGTAATTCTTATTTGCTTATGTTTTGGTACTGTAACTTCTTGTGCATCTCCTTTTCAGTATAGTTCTTTTGGGGCTTTGTCAGTTGAGATGGAAGAGTAAAGCTTTTGAATGTCTCAATTGGAAGAATGTGTTGGACTATTCCTAGGAGAATTTTTTCCTTTGGGGTCTTTGTTCTTTCTGTTAGAAAGGAGAAAGCATTGTATTTTGAGGGCGAGCAAGGGGTCAGGACTTGCTCAGGCTCAAATAGCAAGTTATTGGCAGACTTGGCTGCCTTGGTAGACACTACTAGGTTTTTGTTTGTTTTGTTTTGTTTATTCAAGATAGGGTCTCACTCTTGTTGCTGAAGCTGGAGAGCAGTGACATGATCATGGCTCACTATATATAGTCTGGACATCTCCCTAGGCTCAAGTGATCCTACTGCGTCAGCCTCCCAACTAGCTGGGACTGTAGGCTTCAGCCATCGCACCTAGCTAATTTAAAAAATTTGTTTGTAGAGATGGGGCCTTGCCATGCTGCCCAGGCTGATCACAAACTTCTGGTCTTAAGCAATCCTCCTGCCTTGGCCTCTGAAAGTATTGAGATTATAGGCATATGCCGCTGTGCCAGTATTGCTGTTACCACTTGTTTTAAAACTTTTCATTTTAATTTTAGACTTAGAAAAAAGTTACAAAACAGCACAGAGTTCATGTGTACTGTTCAACTAGCTTCTCTCTTTTTTTTTTTT
>NW_016107502.1:2037266-2040773 GCF_001604975.1 Cebus imitator
AATTGAGTCTCACTCTCTTGCCAGACTGGAGTGCAGTGGCACCATCTCAGCTCACTGCAACCTCTGACTCCCTGGTTCAAACGATTCTCCTACCTCAGCCTCTGGAGTAGCTGGGATTATAGGCACAAGCCTCTACACCCAGCTAATTTTTGTATTTTTAGTAGAGACGGGGTTTCACCCTGTTGGCCAGGATGGTCTCGATCTCCTGACCTCGCGATTTGCCCACCTCGGGCTCCGAAAGTGATGGAATTATAGGCCTGAGCCACCGTGCCTGGCTAATTTTGTACTTTTGGTAGACAGTGTTTCACCTTGTTGGCCAGCTTAGTCTCCAACTCCTGACCTCCGGTGATCCGCCCACCTCAGCCTCCCAGAGTGCTGCTGGGGTTACAGGTTTGAGCCACTGCACCCGACCTATTCTGACATGTTTTCTTTTAAAGATAGGGTCTTGCTCTGTTGTTGAGGCTGGAGTGCAGTGGCACAGTCAGCTCTCTAAAACTCTCAGGCTCAAGTGATCCTCCTGCCTCAGCCTCCCGAATAGCTGGGACTACAGGCATGTGCCACCATGGCCAGCTAATTTGTTTTTGAATTAGAGTCTCTCTCTGTTACCCAGGCTGCAGTGCAATGGTGCAGTCTCTGGTCACTGCAAACTCTGCCTCTTGGGTTCAAGTGAGTCTCCTGCCTCAGCCTCCCAAGTAGCTGGGATTACAGGTGTGCATGACCATGCTCGGCTAATTTTTGTATTTTTAGTAAAGGTGAGGTTTCACCATGTTGGCCAGGCTGGTCTTGAACTCCTGACCTCAAATGATCCACCCACCTTGGCTTCCCAAAGTTCTGGGATTACAGGCATGAGCCACTGTGCCCAGCTTAATTTTTTAAACTACATTTGTGATTTGGAATTTAGGAGACACTTCTAATGGTGTTTTTGGTTCCTTTATTAGCACCGGGTGCTCAGCAGTTCTGCTTCTTGCTTTCCACTCGAGCTGGGGGCCTTGGAATCAATCTGGCCACTGCTGACACAGTTATTATCTATGACTCTGACTGGAACCCCCATAATGACATTCAGGTGAGCAGAGGCAGCAGGCAGCCTTAGATACAATAAGTAACATGTTATGCTAGAAAGGCACAGTGACCTCTATGAGGGCGCCAAAGTCTAGAATAAGCTTTTTAAGTGAGAAACAACAGACTCTTTTTGTGGTGTTTATCTTATTGTAAGCCAGAGAGTTTGGTTAGCTATGGTCCTATTTTGGGTAACATGATAGAGGGTGGTGTCTGGGGGCAGGGGTGCAAAAGGATGTTTCCCATGAAGGCAAGCTGCAGACCTTGCCTTGTACTGAATTTAGCATATTATGTGGAAGTCAGGATAAGAGTAGCGTCAGGAAAATACAATTTCTGGCTTTATTCCTGCTCAACTCCAGGCCTTTAGCAGAGCTCATCGGATTGGGCAAAATAAAAAGGTAATGATCTACCGGTTTGTGACCCGTGCGTCAGTGGAGGAGCGCATCACGCAGGTGGCAAAGAAGAAAATGATGCTGACGCATCTAGTGGTGCGGCCTGGGCTGGGCTCCAAGACTGGATCTATGTCCAAACAGGAGCTTGATGATATCCTCAAATTTGGCACTGAGGAGCTATTCAAGGATGAAGCCACTGATGGAGGTGAGCTAGTCAGGAACTTACATTTCGGTGTGGGGCTTGGCCTCTCTAAAGATTAGGGAGAATCTTTGATACCAGGGGTCTTGTGGGACTTGCTTTTTCCACTGCAGCTGCTAAGCTGACTTTGGGGGCATGGGCCCTCGATTTTTTATAGGAGGAGACAACAAAGAGGGAGAAGATAGCAGTGTTATCCACTATGATGATAAGGCCATTGAACGGCTGCTGGACCGTAACCAAGATGAGACTGAAGACACGGAATTGCAGGGCATGAATGAATATTTGAGCTCATTCAAAGTGGCCCAGTATGTGGTACGGGAAGAAGAAATGGGGGTGAGTATGAATCTAAGGCAATCCTGTACTTGGTGATTGGTCTAAAAATTGGAATTGAGACCAAGGTGGTATTTGAGACGAGAGGAAGATATCTGTAGGCAAATTTGTACATTGATGAATTGATATACCGCTTCCCTTGAAAACAAAGCTGATAAGATCACATTTGACTAATCAGATTCTCATCTTTGCCCTTGTTGTTAGTAGACTTACAGCTGAATATCATGCTCACAATGGTTATATTGGCTCTTTACCAGAATGTCATTTTCTGAAACTAAAGAAGAGAATAAGTAAAGAAAAAAAAAGAAATTAAAAAAAAAAGACAATGTCATTTTCTTTTACATGTTTTATTAAACCCTACAGATAAATTTTTGAATGCTACCTCATCTCTCTAGAGAAAAGGCAGAAGATGCTAGATAGTCTATCTCCTTGGGTTTTGTGGATTTTATTTAAGAGATAGGGTCTCAGCCATGCATAGTGGCTCACGTCTGTAATCCCAGCAGTTTGGGAGGCTGGAACAGGCAAATCACTTGAGGCCAGGAGTTTGAGACCATCCTGGCCAACATGGTAAAACCTAATCTTTACTAAAAATACAAAAATTAGCCAGGCATGATGGCGCACGCTGTAGTCCCAGCTACTCGGGAGGCTGAGGCAGGAGAATCTCTTGAACCCAGGAGGCAGAGGTTGCAGTGTGCTGAGGTTGTGCCACTGCATTCCTGCCTGGGAAACAGAGCCAGACTATCTGAAGGAAAAACAGCAACAAAAAAGAGACAGAGTCTTGCTCTGTCGCCCAGGCTAGAGTGTAGTGGCACAATCATAGCTCATTGCAATCTAAAAGTCCTGGGCTCAAGAGTGACCCTAGGCCGGGTGTGGTGGCTCACGCCTGTAATCCAAGCACTTTGGAGGCCAAGGCGGGCAGATCACCTGAGGTCAGGAGTTCAAGACCAGCCTGACCAACATGGTGAAACCCCTTCTTAAGAGTGACCCTAGTAGATGTGTGCTACCACACCTGGTTAATTTTGTAAATGTTTTTAGAGATGTCTTACTGTGTTGCCCAGGATGGTCTTGAACTCCTGGCTTAAGTGATCCTCATCCCTTGGGCTCCCGAAGCACTGGAATTACAGGTGTGAGCCACTGCACCGGGCCTCCTCGTGTTTATTTTTATTTATTTATTTATTTTGAGACAAAGTCTTGCTCTTTTGCTCAGGCTGGAGTGCAGTGGTGTGACCTTGGCTCATTGTAACCTCCAGCTCCTGGGTTCAAGAGGTTTTCCCGTCTCAGCCTCCCAAGTAGCTGAGATTACAGGCACCACCAAGCTCGGTGAATTTTTTTGTAGTTTTAGTAGAAATGGGGTTTCACCATGTTGGCCAGGGTACTTTAGAACGCCTGACCTCAAGTAATCTGCATATTCTGGCCTCCCAAATTGCTGGGATTACAGGTGTGAGCCACCGTGCCTGGCCTCCTTATGGTTTTCTTTTTTTTTTGGAAACAGAGTCTTACTGTTGTTGCCCAGGCTGGAGTGCAGTGGCA
>NW_016107502.1:2041008-2060490 GCF_001604975.1 Cebus imitator
AGACAGGGTCTTGCTCTGTTGCCCAGGCTGGAGTGCAGTGGCATGATCTTGGCTCACTGCAACTTCTGCCTCCTGGGTTCAAGCAATTCTCCCATCTCAGCCTCCTGAGTAGGTGGGATTACAGGCATGTGCCACCACACCCAGCTAATTTTTATATTTTTAGTAGGGACAGGGTTTCACCATGTTGGCCAGGCTGATCTCAAACTACTGACCTCAGGTGATCCACCTGCCTCAGCCTCCCAAAGTGCTGGGATTACAGGCATGAGCCACTGTACCTGGCCCTCCTTATGTTCTTTTAAAGATTAGAATTGCTGCATATCTTTTTATTATCCTCTCTTCCTTTTCTTGGTGTTTTATAGTAAAAAAGAAAATACTGTGTGAGGAATGTGTGGTTCGTTTTAATGTTTTTCTCTCCCAAATGGTATAGAGGAGTATGACATGGAAAAGTAAAATTTCCTTTTTCCTTTGGTCCCTGTAAACCACTCAGCTCACGGTTCTTTGAATTGGCATTGGCTCTGGTGGTCTTTGTCATCTTTTCTCATTCTTCCGACTCAGAACCATCCCCCTTGCTGTGTTTCCCTGACACTTAACCTGTGATTTTGTTTTTGAAGGTATTGCTCCCAACCTTAGTTTATGTGTAAGTGTGGCTGAATGGTCTGACACATGTCTAAAAAGCAGTAGTGTTCAATCAGAAACAACCCTACCCGATAGTGCTCATATTCCTTTCAGTGGCAGTGAATGTAATAGAAGTGATTGACGGGGAGCACATGCTAAGTGGATCATTTTTGCTGGTGACTGCATGAGTATACACTTTGTTCTTTGATTAGTGACTACAGGTGCTGTTGACTTTTTAAAAAATATTTTTAAATTTTATTTTTCAGTAGATAGCAATTTATATGGTTCAAAACACACAAAAGGGCCAGACATGATGGCTCATGCCTATAATCCCAGTACTTTAGGAGACTGAGGCAGGAGGAACACTTGCGCCCAGGAGTTGGAGACCAACTTGGGCAACATGGTAAAATTCCATCCCTTCAAATAGTAAAAACATCGCTGGTGTGGTGGCGCCTGCTTGTGGTTCCAGTTATTCGGGAGCCTGAGGTGGCAGGATTGCTTAAACCTGGTGGTTAAGGTTGCAGTGAACTGTAATGATGCCACTGCATTCCAGCCTTGGCAACAGAGCTAGACTCTTTCTCAAAAAAATAAATACACATAAATATATATATTTATACATATACACACATGTATCTCTTTTCTCTCCTGTTCTCTAACAATTTAGTTTCCTTCCTGGGGACAGCTAGTGTTTTCAGTTCCTTTTATATCTTTTCTAAAAATATTTTACGTGTATGCAAATTCTACATACGTTCATACACACATATATGTACCCATATATGTACTTTTTTTTTTCCTTTTAAACACAAAAGTAATGCAAATGCAATGTAAATGCTATATTGGTTAGGGAATAATGACAAGAAAATGTTTAGTTCAGACATAATTTTGTTTTTTCTCTGAATATTTTCCATCTATGGTTGCTTGAATCCACAGGTGCAGAACCCATGGATACAGGGGGCCGACTGTAATTTAATTAGTTCCATAATAATGGGCATTTAGGTTGTTTCTAATATTATGCTATTAGCAGTGGTTTAATTCCAATATAAAGGATGTGGAATCAGTGAGTGGTCTTGAAGTGTCTATAAAAAATACACTTTTAGAGGAGCATCAACATTTTGGGACATAAGAGGATATATGTAATTCTTTTTTTTGAGACGGAGTTTCACTCATGTTACCCAGGCTGGAGTGCAATGGCGCGATCTTGGCTCACTGCAACCTCCGCCTCCTGGGTTCAGGCAGTTCTCCTGTCTCAGCCTCCTGAGTAGCTGGGATTACAGGCACGCACCACCATGCCCAGCTAATTTTTTGTATTTTTAATAGAGACGGGGTTTCACCATATTGACCAGGATGGTCTCGATCTCTTGACCTCGTGATCCACCCGCCTCGGCCTCCCAAAGTGCTGGGATTACAGGCTTGAGCCACCACGCCCGGCCCGGATATATGTAATTCTTTTCATTTGCAGATAGTTGGTAAGCTTTTACGAAGTTTATGAAGAACAGAAAGGCTTATAGTCCTCCTCTCTTGTTTTCTGTCTTATGACATCTTTACAGTATTTCAGAAGCTTCTCCATTCTGCTTTTCTAAGGCTCTGACCTCTTTTCTTTTTGCTGTCCTGCATTTGTATATGCATCAGTGCAAGGGGTTAGAAGAAAGCATACTGTCTCTTCATCCTTCCCTGTGATAATAGCTCCATCCCATGTTTTTCTTGAGTTATGCTGACTGCTAATCTATACATAATTATGAGGAACCATGTACTCTCAATTAAATTTCTTCTAAGTTCTTAGGTCCAAACAGACACATCAAGTATTTAAGAGTCCAGTCATGAAAAGGAGCTAGCAGAATGGGAACTGTGAGGACCAGGGGTAGCTGGTGGTGCTGACTTCAGCACTCCTGAGTCCTGGCCCTCCCTCTGTCCCAGGAGGAAGAGGAGGTAGAACGGGAAATCATTAAACAGGAAGAAAGTGTGGATCCTGACTACTGGGAGAAATTGCTGCGGCACCATTATGAGCAGCAGCAAGAAGATCTAGCCCGAAATCTGGGCAAAGGAAAAAGAATCCGTAAACAGGTCAACTACAATGATGGCTCCCAGGAGGACCGAGGTGTGTGTGGCCGGCCCCGCCCCCCACCCATGGGCCGTTCCACTAGAGCAGTGGGCCCCGCTCATCTGCCCTCTCTCCCTCCAGATTGGCAGGACGACCAGTCCGACAACCAGTCCGATTACTCAGTGGCCTCAGAGGAAGGTGATGAAGACTTTGATGAACGTTCAGAAGGTGAGGGCTGTGCTTTTTTGTTGCTGTTGTAAATGTTGCCTTGTTTGATATCCTACCAGTGTCACTCATTCATCTTCTTCTTCTTGCAGCTCCCCGTAGGCCCAGTCGTAAGGGCCTGCGGAATGATAAAGATAAGCCATTGCCTCCTCTGTTGGCCCGTGTTGGTGGGAATATTGAAGTAAGTGTCGTACGATCCTAAGGAGGGGTGAGTGAGTGCCAGATATTGGGTCTTTGGTGGAATGTGACCTGCTCCCTCTCACCTGGATTTCTTCTTCCCCTAGGTACTTGGTTTTAATGCTCGTCAGCGAAAAGCCTTTCTTAATGCAATTATGCGATATGGTATGCCACCTCAGGATGCTTTTACTACCCAGTGGCTTGTAAGAGATCTGCGAGGCAAATCAGAGAAAGAGTTCAAGTAAGTTGAGGGCTGGAGTGGACTAATCTAGAGCAAGGGCTTCTGCTATCTATCTGGTCATTCCGTGGTTCTAGTCCTGGCCGTTCAGGGAAGTGGGCTGTTTCCTCTGTTGAAGTTGGCAGGTGAAGCTGTTACTAATAGGTTCCTGGCTTCCCTAGAAGAGAACCTGGGTCTTGGTGCGGGGTCTGGAGATCAGCCTTCCAGTGCAGTGGTGGTCTTTACCTCAAGGTGGAGCCATAGTCATTACTGTGATAATGCTTCACAAAGGGATGGAAAAGAATCTGATTTAGCCAGGCGCGGTGGCTCAAGCCTGTAATCCCAGCACTTTGGGAGGCCGAGGCGGGTGGATCACGAGGTCAAGAGATCGAGACCATCCTGGTCAACACGGTGAAACCCCGTCTCTACTAAAAATACAAAAAATTAGCTGGGCATGGTGGTGCGTGCCTGTAATCCCAGCTACTCAGGAGGCTGAGGCAGGAGAATTGCCTGAACCCAGGAGGCAGAGGTTGCGGTGAGCCGAGATTGTGCCATTGCACTCCAGCCTGGGTAACAAGAGCGAAACTCCGTCCCCCCCCAAAAAAAAAAAAAAAAAAGAATCTGATTTAAAGAGTTGGTGTGGACCAGGCACGGTGGGTCACACCTGTAATCTCAGCACTCTGGGAGGCTGAGGCGGGCAGATCACGAGGTCAAGATATTGATACCATCCTGACCAACATGGTGAAACCCTGTCTCTAATAAAAATACAAAGAACTACATGCCTGTACTTTCAGCTGTTTGGGAGGCTGAGGCAGGATAATCGCTTGAACCCAGGAGGCAGAGGTTGCAATGAGCCAAGATCACACCACTGCACTCCATCCTGGTGACAGAGAGACTCTGTCTCAAAAAAAAAAATAAATAAATAAAATAACATGATCCTTATTTTACTCATTTTTCTACTTCTTTATCTGCAGGGCATATGTCTCTCTTTTTATGCGGCATTTATGTGAGCCGGGGGCAGATGGGGCTGAGACCTTTGCTGATGGTGTCCCCCGAGAAGGCCTGTCTCGCCAGCATGTCCTTACTAGAATTGGTGTTATGTCTTTGATTCGCAAGAAGGTGAGCCCTGAACCTCTTGCCATTGTTACAAGTTTCTAGGGGGCCGGGCATGGTGGCTCATGCCTGTAATCCCAGCACTTTGGGAAGCCGAGGTGGGTGGATCACTTGAGATCAGGAGTTTGAGACCAGCCTGGTCAACATGGCGTAACCCCACCTCTAGTAAAAATACAAAAATTAGCTGCTGGGGTGGCAGGCCCCTGTAATCTCAGCTACTCAGGAGGCTGAGGCAGGAGAACTGCTTGAACCTCGGAGGTGGAGACTGGAGGGCCAATAGGAAAGGAGCCTGTAGCTGGAATTGAGTCTTCAACTTCTTGTCCCATTGCTACAGGTTCAGGAGTTTGAACATGTTAATGGGCGCTGGAGCATGCCTGAACTGGCTGAAGTAGAGGAAAACAAGAAAATGTCTCAGCCAGGGTCACCCTCCCCAAAGACTCCTACACCCTCCACTCCGGGCGACACGCAGCCCAACACTCCTGCACCTGCCCCACCTGCTGGTAAGTCTGCCTGTCCTATCATTTTCTGTCCTTCTCTTGTCCTGACCTATTTTTCTGCTCCCCTGTGCTCAGTTCTAACAGGGTAGTCTGGCAGGACACACAGCAATTTCCCTCTCAGTTTAGGAGGGCCGTCCTAAGAATAGGGCTGGCTCTTAAAGGCACGAGAGGACAATTTAAGATGAGACAAACTGGGAAAAAATGACCTTCTCTCTGATCTAGGACCTTCTTCCTAATTGATTGTCTCTTATTGGTCTGCAGAAGATGGGATAAAAATAGAGGAAAATAGCCTCAAAGAAGAAGAGAGCATAGAAGGAGAAAAGGAGGTTAAACCTGCAGCCCCTGAGACTGCCATTGAGGTAAGAGATGGGGGTGACTGACTGCCATACTAAAGACAAATGCGTAAGTCCAGTCTTCTTTTAGGTGCTAGCCTGTCTGCTTCATCTGTTTTTTTTTTTCTTCCTTTGAAGTGTACACAGCCCCCTGCCCCTGCCTCAGAGGATGAAAAGGTCGTTGTTGAACCCCCTGAGGGGGAGGAGAAAGTGGAAAAGGCAGAAGTGAAGGACAGAACAGAGGAACCTATGGAGACAGAGCCCAAAGGTAAAGGTATTCACATTTTGAAGCACTACGGATCCCTGTGTGAACCATGGTCACTCGTGGACTTTCAGTGGGGCTGTAGGGATGTCAGGAGGAAGTGACATACTGAAGAGTCTTGCGCCCTTGATTTTTAGGTGGCAGGTTTTCCCCCATCTTAAGATATCTCTTATGACTCTATTTTGTTGTTGTTGTTGATGAGACAGAGTCTCACTCTGTCACCCAGGCTGGAGTGCAGAGGCACAATCTCTGCCCACTGCAACTCCTGCCTCCTGGGTTCAAGCGATTCTTATGCCTCAGCTTCTGAGTTGCTGGGACTACAGGTGTGCCATCACCATGCCCAGGTAATTTTTGTTTTGTTTTTTGAAATGGAGTCTTGCTCTGTCGCCTAGGCTGGAGTGTAGTGGCATGATCTCGGCTCACTGCAATCTCTGCCTTCTGGGTTCAAGCAATTCTCCTCCTGCTTCAGTCTTCTGAGTAGCTGGGATTACAGATGCCTGGCTAATTTTTGTATTATTATTATTTTTCTAATAGAGATGGGGGTTCGCCATGTTGGGCAGGCTGGTTTTGAAATCCTAACCTCAGGTGATCCACCTACCTTGGCCTCCCAGAGTTCTGGGATTACAGGCGTGAGCCACCGCACCTGGCTAATTTTTGTATTTTTAATAGAGAGGGCTTTCACCATGTTGGCCAGGCTGGTCTTGAATTCCTGACCTCAAGTGTCTGCCCACCTCAGCTTCCCAAAGTGTTGGGATTACAGGCGTGAGCCATTGCGTCTGGCTAACATAACTCTAATTGCAGACATTTAGATGTAGGTCTCTCCGATTGGATAATTGGATATGTGGAACAGAGGAGAATGTTCTTCTTTTAGGTTTATTCTCAATAACATCTCTTCCCCTAGGTGTTGCTGATGTAGAGAAGGTGGAGGAGAAGTCAGCAATAGATCTGACCCCTATTGTAGTAGAAGACAAAGGTGGGTGTTTGGAGAAGTTGTTGTGGTTTAGAAGAACTCTAAAACCAGAAGCAAGGACTGTATCTGCCCTGCCTCCCAAGCCATACCCATCTAGCCGTTTTATCCCAAGATAAAAGACTGCACATGTCTCCACATTTAGTTGTCAGTGGGCCGATGGCACTATTTTCCGGGTCTGAGACACACCCAGGTGGAGAAGGGGTGGAGGTGGATGATTCTTGGAGCACACAGTGTTCTGGGTAAGGGCAATGGTGCTGGGCTTTTGTCTGGAACTGATATTTTTATTCTCTGTATTTTGTAGAAGAGAAGAAAGAAGAAGAAGAGAAGAAAGAGGTGATGCTTCAGAATGGAGAGACCCCCAAGGATCTGAATGATGAGAAACAGAAGAAAAATATTAAACAGCGTTTCATGTTCAACATTGCAGATGGTGGTTTTACTGGTATGGAACTGAAGGGCCCACCAGGGTTAGAAGGATCTGATGTGAAATTGGGGTTCTTGTTAGAAACCATGGCACAGGGACTTTACCTCTGTTAGATGAAGGAATGCTAAACTGATGGTGTACTCCCCTGGGTTCTGTGTAGAAAGCCAGAAGCAGATTATATGAAGATGGATCCAGGGGTAGGGGAGGGTGGGGGACAAGAATAAGTAGATTTTTCAATTCTCACAGATGTTTGCTTTTTTTCCCTGTTCTCCAACCTTTCATAAATTCCTCTTCAGAGTTGCACTCCCTTTGGCAGAATGAAGAACGGGCAGCCACAGTTACCAAGAAGACTTATGAGATCTGGCATCGACGGCACGACTACTGGCTGCTAGCTGGTATCATAAAGTATCCTTTGCCTGAATCTGGCCTGAGGCTTTTGGTGAAGGGTTCTGAAGGTCTCATAGGTTGAGGTTCTTATTTTCCTTGTTTTGTTTTTCCTGAGCACTTTTCCAATAGCCATGGCTATGCCCGGTGGCAAGACATCCAGAATGACCCACGATATGCCATCCTCAATGAGCCTTTCAAGGGTGAAATGAACCGTGGCAATTTCTTAGAGATCAAGAATAAATTTCTAGCTCGAAGGTTCAAGGTGAGTGGGTTGGGGAGGAATATAACGCTTAAGTGACAAACTTGAAAGTGCATCAGACTTGCAAGTTAACTGTACATGAGCTGTAGATGACTATGTGCCCAGTAAGTGACACAGTAGTACAGAGGGTTTGTTTGGGTAACACTGCAGATTGGAGTATTCAGGAAAGATACAGAGATGGGACTGAATTGCATCTCTGAGGAGGTAGAGCTCTCAGTCGGTGGGCTGCTGGTTCTTTTTTTTTCTTTTGAGGCAGAATCTCACTCTACCACTCTGTTGCCCAGGCCGGAGTGTAATGGCTCAATCTCAGCTCACTGCAACCTCTGCATCCTGGGTTCAAGTGATTCTCCTGCCTCAGCCTCCCGAATAGCTGGGATTACAGGTGCCTGCTACCACACCCGGCTAATTTTTTGTATTTTAAGTAGAGATGGGGTTTTACCATGTTGGCTGGGCTGGTCTTGAACTCCTGACTCAATTAATCCTCCTGTCTCGGCCTCCCAAAGTGCTGGGATTACAGGCATGAGCCACTGTGCTCAGCCTGGTTCTTTTTTCTGGGTTAAAGAGTACCTGTGGGGGCCAGGCATGGTAGCTCATGCCTGTAAACCCAGCACTTTGGGAGACCAAGGTGGGTGGATCATCTGAGGTCAGGAGTTTGAGACCAGCCTGACCAACATGGAGAAAGCCCATCTCTACTAAAAATACAAAATTAGCTGGGCATAGTGGTACATGCCTGTTACGGGAGGCTGAGGCAAGAGAATTGCTTGAACCCGGGAGGTGGAGTTTGTGGTGAACTGATATCTTACCATTGCACTCCAGCCTGGGCAACGAAAGTCAGACTCTTTCCAAAAAAAAAAAAAGTATCTGTGTGGATAAGGGGTGGGGTAGCTACAAAGATTAGATAGAAAAGTACAGCTCAGCCAGGTGCGGTGGCTCACACCTCTAATCCCAGCAATTTGGAAGGCCATGGTGGGCAGATCACCTGAGGTCAGGAGTTTGAGACCAGCTTAGCCAAATGGAGAAACCCCATCTCTACTAAAAATACAGAAGTTAGCCGGGCATGGTGGTACATGACTGTAGTCCCAGCTACTGGAGGGGTTGAGGCAGGAGGCTCGCTTGAACACAGGAAGTGGAGGTTGCAGCGAGCTGAGATCGTGCCACTGCACTCCAGCCTGGGCAACAGAGTGAGCCTCTGTCTCAAAAAAAAAAAATAGTACAGCTCTATTTTCAGAATCACTAGAGCTGTGCCCATTGAAAGGAGTCTCCTTCAGAAATTCAGCAAATGTTTATTTTTTTGAGACAGAGTTTCACACTTGTTGCCTAGGCTGGAGTGCAGTGGCACAATATCAGCTTGCTGCAATCTCTACCTCCTGGTTTCAAGTGATTCTCCTGCCTCAGCCTCCCAAGTAGCTGGGATTACAGGTGCCTGCTACCACACCTGGCTAATTTTTGTATTTTTAGTAGAGATGAGGTTTCATCATGTTGGCCAGGCTGATTTTGAACTCCTGACCTCAGGTGATCCACCCACCTCAGCCTCCCAAAGTGCTGGGATTACAGGTATGAACCACCGTGTTCCACCACCAAATGTTTATTGAAGGAACCTTGTATGCAGACCCTCAAATGGGATAGCATGAAGACAATACCTGTCTCTTTGGCGCATGCCTGTAGTCCCAGCACTTTGGGAGGCTGAGGCGGGTGGATCACCTGATGTCAGGAATTTGAGACCATTCTGGCCAACATGGTGAAACCCTGTCTCTATTAAAAATACAAAAATTAGCCAGTTGTGGTGGTGGGTACCTGTAATCCCAGCTATTCGAGAGGCTGATGCAGGAGTATCGTTTGAAGCCAGGAGGTGGAGATTGCAGTGAGCTGAGATCGAACCACTGCACTTTAGGCTGAGGACAGAACGAGACTCCATCTCAAAAAAAAAAGACATGTCTCTTGTCTCGTATGCTAAGTATAGTCAGGGGAGTAAGAGATGTACATTAATAATGTACACTAATAAGCCTTCAAGTTATTATGTACTAAGCAGTGATGTGCACAGGAATAAAAAGACAAAGCATGGTACCTGTTGTCAAGGAGCTTTCAGTTTCAAGTAGGAGCACATGTAATTAAATGAATGTCATTCTGCATATCAGGAGAGAGATTGCTGGTTGGCATAAGAAAGTTCTCCAGAGAGGGCCAGGTATAGTGGCTAATCCAAGCATTTTAAAAGACTGAGGTGAGCTGATTGCTTGAGTCCAGGAATTTGATACTAGCTTGGGCAACATGACAAATCCCCATGTCTACAAAAAAAATAATTAGCTAGGCATGGTGGTGTGCAGCTGTAGTCCCAGCTACTTGGGAGGTTGCAGTGAGCCTAGATTGTGCCACTGCACTCCAGCCTAGGCACTGGAGCTCACTCAATGTTTTAAAAAAAAGAAAAAAGTTCTCCAGAGAGAACTGGAGTAGGGAGGGAACTCACGAATGACTTTATGGAGAAGATGGCATTGGAATAAAGTTTTGAGGAGTGCGATAGAGATTTTTTGGTAGGAACAGAATGGTGTCTGAACAAAGGGATTAGGTTGGGCAAAGACATGAGGCAGCAAAGCTTAGTGTGTCTGGAAACAGCAAATAGCCCAGTTGAGCTGTAGGGAAACATTTATATTGGGTGACGGTGGGAGGTTGGTTGGAATGAGAAAGGTAGAAGGGCTAGAGGTCAGTAGGTGGGTTTTTGGCACCAGATAAGAGAGTTTGGACTTTACCCTATGGTTAATGGCCAGCCATTGAAAGTTTGTGAGCAGAGTTTTGATAGGACCAAGGGAAATAGAAACAGCATTCATAAGATTACAAAACTATCATACAGTCAGGAAGTGTTAACGGGCCTGGGCTATGATGCTGGTTGTGGAAAATGAAAGGGTAAAGATAAAGGAAACAAAACACCAAAGAATTTACTGGACTTAGTGACTTACTGTAGGGTTCAGTAAACCTTTCCCCTCCCCTCCCCTCCCCCCTTCCCCCCAAACCAAAAATGGATAATAAAACCTTTTTTTTTTTTGAGACGAAGTCTCCGTTGCCCAGGCTGGAGTGCAGTGGCGCCATCTCCTGGCTCACTGCAAACTCCGCCTACCGGATTCACGTGATTCCCCTGCCTCCAAGCAATTCTCCTGCCTCAGCCTCCTGAGTAGGTGGTATTAAAGGCATGTACCGCCACCATCCCTGGCTAATTTTTATATTTTTAGTAGAGATGGGGTTTTGCCATGTTGGCCAGGCTGGTCTTAAACTCTGACCTCAGGTCATTTGCCCGCCTCGGCCTCCCAAAGTGCTGGGATTACAGGCGTGAGCTACTGCGCTCAGCCAAACCTTTTCTATTAAATGGCTAGATAGGCTTCAGGCTCTGTGGGACATGCAATCTCTGAGGCTTCAGGCTCTGTGGGACATGAGGTCTCTGTTGCACACACTCAACTTCATCTTTGTTGTGTGAAAGCAGCCACAGGGGATACATAAACCATTAAGTTAGGATGTGTTTCAATGACATTTCATCTATGGATATTACAATTTGAATTTTGTATAATTCTCATGAAGTGGCATGAAATAGTTTTGTTTTGACTTTTTGCCAACCATTTTAAAATGTAAAACCCATTCTTAGCTCTTGGGCTATATAAAAACAGGTGGTGGGGCAGATCTGGCTCACGGGCTGTAGCTTGCCAACTCCTGACTTAGTAGATTTGAGGACAAAGGAGTGAGACGGAAAATAACTAACATTTTGAGTCTGACTGACCGAGAAAGTTAATTGTCATTCTTTTCTACAAAAGAATGATAACAAATTTTAGACAAGTCATTCGGGATTTCTCATAAATCAGCACCCCTCCCACTACTGAGCCCCATCACCATACATCACCATACACTAGTGGAATCAGAACCAGTGCTCAAGGTACATGTTTGAGAAGCATCAGAGCATCTGCATAGAAGGGCTGGCTGATACTAGGAGAGGGGGAAGGTATGAGAAATCTTCTCATGTCTTAATTGAGTCATGCGTTTTATGAATATATATTTTTAAGTAATTTTTAAAAATCTGGCCGGGCGTGGTGGCTTGGGCCTGAAACCCCAGCACTTTGGGAGGCTGAGGCTGGCGGATCACCTGAGGTCGGAGTTCGAGACCAGCCTGACCAACGGGGAGAAACACCGTCTCTAATAAAAATACAAAATTAGTTGGATGTGGTGGCGTATGCCTGTCATCCCAGCTACTTAGGAGGCTGAGGCAGGACAACTGCTTGAACCCAGGAGGCAGAGGTTTCGGTGAGCTGAGATCGTGCCATTGCACTCCAGCCGGGGCAATGAGAACGAAACTCTGTCTCTCTCAAACACACAAGATATTTTCGTAACTTAAGAACCAGCATTCTGCCTCTTGGGATATATTTCAAAGAACCCTATACAGCTCCATCAGGTGGCATGTGCAAGAGTGTTTCTGCAGTATGACTTTGGTGGTGGGGGCCTAGATGCAACCTAAATTGTTCAGCATTAGGAGAATGCATGGGTACAACATGTATTTATATCATGGAGCGTTATGCAGCAGAAGCAACAACATGCATGTGCATACAACATAAGTGGAACGTTTAAAAGATATGTCGTGAGAGAATAAAAAACATGTACAGAAAACATCATTCTGTGACTTCAAAACGTACATAGGAAACAAAAAGCCACAGTATTATTAGAAAGGTTGAGTTTCAGATAAATGGGAGTGAGAATGTCAATAACGGGATCATTTTTGTATAAGAACCTAAAAGAGTTTTAAAAACAAAGACATTCAAAAGGAAAGAAAAAAGGTACAAGGCAAGTTAAACGGCTTGGGTATGGGAATGAGCGGTCCATGAAGTTCTTTATAGGTTCTTATTACCATGAGAAACAATGAGGTGAGCTGAGAGGCCAATCAGAAGCTAGCAAAGTGAGTTACCAGTCCAACTCCCGTTTCCTCTTATCCCTTGTCCAGCTCTTAGAACAGGCTCTGGTGATTGAGGAACAGCTGCGCCGGGCTGCTTACTTGAACATGTCAGAAGACCCTTCTCACCCTTCCATGGCCCTCAACACCCGCTTTGCTGAGGTGGAGTGTTTGGCGGAAAGTCATCAGCACCTGTCCAAGGAGTCAATGGCAGGAAACAAGCCAGCCAATGCAGTCCTGCACAAAGGTAGCCAGTGGCTCCCCTGCCTCCTGCTGATTCAGCTTCCTTCCTCATCTGACCCCATCCCAATGTATATATATCTGTTTTCAAACCTTTTTCAGAGCTTCTTTGGGAGTTTAGGAGGTACTAGGGATCATTGCCATCCTTGGGAAGCTAATATCTTAGAGGCAATCAAAGACAGTAGTTCTTTGCCTCCTTTTTTTTTTTTTTGAGACGGAGTCTTACTCTGTCGCCCAGACTGGAGTGTAGTGGTGCGATCTCAGCTCACTGCAAACTCCACCTGGGAGTTTAATTTCCTGTCTCTGCCTCCTGAGTAGCTGGGATTACAGGCGCCCACCTGACCTTGGGTGATCCAGCCTCCCAAACAGCCTTTTTTTTCTTTTATTTTTTAAGAGATGGTTCTCGGCTGTGCACAGTGGCCCAGGCCTGTAATCTCATCCCTTTGGAAGGACTTGGTCCACTGCCACTTCTACCTCCTGTGTTCAAGCGATTCTCCTGCCTCAGCCTCCTGAGTAGCTGGGACTACAGGCATGCAGCACCACTTGTGGCTCATTTTTGTATTTTTATTAGAGGGTTTCACCATGTTTGCCAAGCTGGTCTTGAACTGACTTCAAGTGATCCACCTGCCTTGGCCTCCCAAAGTGCTGGGATTATAGGCATGAGGATCCACCATGTCTGGCCCTGGCCACCTATTTTAACTTCAAATATATTCAGGTTCTTGAGATGGAAAGCAAAGCAGAATAATATAGTGTCATTTGGGATACTTTAGAGGTAACTTCAGGTGATAAAAGATCCCTTCAAATTCTAGACCCCTTTCAACATTTTGTTTCTAATTAAAGTAAAAGGTTATGAGGAGGTGGAGGGTGAAATGAGGAAAAGAATGCTGTTACAATGGAGGTGGGAGACAGATTCTGAAGGTAGAGAAGTATTAAGGGAAAAGAAAACAGGAATAAGCTTCTCAAGAAGGGGAAATACCATAATAGCAAGGGATAGTGAAGGTTTAGGTGACTTTAAAAAGCGCAGGATTATGGATAGTTGGAACTGGAATATGAGGAATAGGAATTGGAACATGATGGAGGTCAGGTGACAGAAGACTAACACATCACAGTCACTGAGAAGTGACAGGGGGCTGGTCCACTAAGATAGAGGGAGCTCAGTCTTGGCCACCACAGCTCACCACCTCTTTTTCTCCCTGTGCAGTTCTGAAACAGCTGGAAGAACTGCTGAGTGACATGAAAGCCGATGTGACTCGACTCCCAGCTACCATTGCCCGAATTCCCCCAGTTGCTGTGAGGTTACAGATGTCAGAGCGTAACATTCTCAGCCGCCTGGCAAACCGGGCACCCGAGCCTACCCCACAGCAGGTAGGACTATTTTCTTCTCGATGCCACCTCTTCCTGCAGAACCATTCTAGACCTTGTAACTTTGCTTTATGTCCCTAGCTTTGCATACTGGGTGGGTGGGCGATCAGTGAATTCCCTTGAGATTGGGTAGCTTCCTGTCCTCTGGAATTCTGACCCCTTGGTTCTCTTTCTCTATAGGTAGCCCAGCAGCAATGAAGATGCAGATTGATACCACCTCCACCGCTGAGCAGTGACCTTCCTCACTTTTCTCTTGTCCCAGCTTCTCCCTTGGGGGCCTGAGACCCTCACCTTCCTTCTGCCCATCTTCCATGTTGTAAAGGAACAGCCCCCGTGCACTGGGAGAGGGGTGGGAGTGAGGGGCAGTGGTGCCCTTCCTGCAGGAGAGACATGCAGCAGTAGCGCCGGCGCCATCTGCAGGAGCTGGCGGGCTGGCCTTCTGGACCCTGGCTTCTCCCCACTGTAACGCCTGTTACACACAAACTGTTGTGGGTTCCTGCCAGGCTTGAAGAAAATGATCTGAATTTCTTCCTCCTTTTGGTTTTATTTTGTTGGTTTATTTTGTGTTTTCTTTTCTCCTTTTTGGGGGGTATTCAGAGTGGGCTGGGCCCCTGGGCGAGACACAGCTACCTTTGTTGACATCTTTTTAATACCAGGAACCCAGCGGCTTTANACCAGGAACCCAGCGGCTTTATCCACTGAGCGGCTAAATAAAGAAAAAAAAAAAAAAAAAAAAGGAAAAAACCAAAAGCATAAAAAACCACAGCAAATTTCTTGATGAAAATTGAAAATAAAAGTTTCCTTGTATTTTAGTGCTCTGGTTCAGTGTGGGTGTGGGTGTAGGTGCAGGTGGATGAGTGTGTGTGGCAGGAGCCCGGCACCTGTATAATTGAAAATTAAGGTATCCTGATAACTCCACTGAAGAGCTGGGTTCTGTGTGTGGGTGCAGTGTGTGCCCAGCCAAGGATGGCTTCTACCTGTGGAAAATGAGAGGCTGCAAGATGGGAGGACCACAGCTTGATAGTTCCGTGACCTTGAACAAGTTGTTTAACTTACGTGGGATGCAGAATTCTCATGTATAAAACAAAGAGATCTACCTCATGGCTGTCAAGTTAAACCAGTAAAGTACTTTTAACAGTTTTTAACATCATCTAACCACTACCTTAATGTTAGTTTCAGGGAAGGCTGAGGGAGGTTTTTCTTGCTCAGTTGTGCAAAATGGGGATGCAATTTGTGGACGAGTACAGCCTCGATTTAACACCCCCGGAGGCCGGACCAAACCCCCTCCCACCCCGAAATCCTGGTTAGCTCATCCTTCCTCCCGTCCTAGACCAGATCAGCCTTGCGTGTAACCCGTCGTTTCCCAACTAATCATAGACTCGCCTGAAAGCGAGTTCGGGCTGAGACGCCCCCTGTGAACGAGGTGCAGTGCAGCAACTCAACCGAGAGACTGAGCAGGTGTGAGCGTCAAGGAAGGGGCTGGTAGGGCGGGGCGCGGTGGCTCAGAGCCTGTAATCTCAGCACAAAGGCGGGGGCAAGGATGATCGCTTAAACCAAGGTGACAGAGTGAGACGACCCCCCCCCCCCACCCATTACACCCCGTCTCTATAAAAGATTTTAAAAAGGGGGAGGCTGAGAGTAGAAGGTAAGTGGCAAGGAATTCCATGATTTTTTTCTTTTTTTGAGGTGGTTTCGCTCTTGCTCAGGCTGGAGTGAAGCGGCACGATCTCCGCTCACTGCAACCTCCGCATCCCGGGTTCAAGCAATTCTCCTGCTTCAGCCTCGCAAGCAGCTGGGATTATAGGCGCCCGCCACTACGCCCGGCTAATTTTCGTGTTTTTGGTACAGACGGGGTTTCACCATGTTGGTCAGGCTGGTCTCGAACTTCTGACCTCAGGCGATCCACCCACCTCAGTCTCCCAAAGTGCAGGCATTACAGGCGTGAGCCACCGCGCCCGGCCTGGAGCTACATTATCTCGATGCTGGATTAAAGCAGTGCATGCTAGGGAGAGGACCCCGCTGTCGGGCCCTGGTTCGAGGAGAGGGTGCGGCTTTCACGCACCAGCTTTTCTGACAGAAACCGGCCATGAGGCTCAAAGCCAACTCCTTGAAGGAAGGGCGGGCAAGCTGAGAGGTTTCGTCGCATTGCTCCCTCCACACCCCACGGGTGTAAGCTGCGCGTCCCCTTCGAATTTCCCCCTGCCAGCCGCCGCCGCCGGCTCCGCGCTCTTTCCCAGGGCAAGCGTAAGTTCCGGGTGCGGCGGCCTACCGGACGCAACCGGAAGAGGCGGGGCCACGAGGCTAGCGCCACCCGTGCGCCTGCGTGGAACGATTCTGTGCTGAATGCGGGCTGAAAGCTAGCTCCGGGGTGCACGTGGAGCGCCGCCCGAAGGGCAGTCTCAGGCGGTAACCCGCGTTCTGGTGGGTTTAGAGGAAGTTGGGGGACGAAGGGTGGCAGCGCTGACCTGGTCTGGGACGTGGGGAGAGGGATGCGCTACCGGGGTTTCCGGGTGGGAGGACGTTTGGTCGGCCTTCCAGGGGGATAGCGGGGGTGCTTGAGTCGCGGGTGCTGAGTTGAGCCTGTGCCTTTTCCCGCTCTGATACGCCGAGCCTGCGTTCTGCCATTCCCTCTGGCACGCACGACGCTCTCTTCTCCCACTTCTGTATGCCACAGCACCATGGGGCGCAAGTTGGACCCTACGAAGAAGGAGAAGCGGGGGCCAGGCCGAAAGGCCCGGAAGCAGAAGGGCGCCGAGACAGAACTCGCCAGATTCTTGCCCGCAGGTAACGATTAGTTGTGGCCCCCTGATCCCTCAGCTTTTGCAGTATTCTGTATCATAACCACGTCTCTTTTTTCGTCTCTGTTCGTTTTCTATTCAGTCTTCTCTGCGTGAGTTACTAGGAGGTATGAATGAAACACTGTCGTTGAGATTGTAGGTACTGTTTAGGTTGTAGAGAAGATGTGACACGGACACAACTATTCGTGCAAGGAAAAGTGTGGTTTAAAACATTGTGGGTTCAGAGGAAGGGAGATCCTATGCAGAACTGTAAAAGTTTTTGTTAAGATGGGTTTTGAAAAATGGGTAACATTGTAGTAAGAGGAAGCAGTGAAATAGAGGGGTCAGTCAATGACTTGCCTTTTGGAAGGGATGGAAATGGAAAAGCATGGATCCGGCTTCACTCCGAGTCGTCTGCTGTGTGGAAGACTGGACCGGGAGTTTGTGTTGGGCATTGGATAAAGGATGCAGTTTATTGAGATGGTACCAAACGCTGGACATTATATTGAACTTGTTGGTCATGTTATATCACTTCATCGTCTTAGAGTCCTGTGAGAGAGGCACTGTTAAGGAAGTGGATGCTGAGAGGTGAAGAAACTCATATAGCCAGGCATGGTGGTTCACGCCTGTAATCCCAGCACTTCGGGAAGCCGAGGCAGGTGAATCACCTGAGGTCAGGTAGTCGAGATCAGCCTCGCCAACATGGTGAAACCCCGTCTGTACTAAAAATACAAAAATTAACTGGGTGTGGTGGCTCGGGCCTGTAGTCCCACATACTCGGGAGGCTGAGGCAAGAGAATCACTTGAACTGGGGAGATGGAGGTTGTAGTGAGCCGAGATTGCTCTACTGCATTCCAACTTGGGAGACAAGAGTGAAACTCCATTTCAAAAAACTCATGTACAGCTGTTATATAATGACAGGGCTGAGATTCAAATGGACTCCCTTTAATTAGTGTACTAATTCTCTTACCATTTTTATTTTCATTCCCTTTTTTATTTTTAATTTACTTTTATTTATTTACTTTTTTTGAGATGGAGTCTTGCTTTGTCGGAGTGTGGGTTGTAGTGCAGTGGTGTGATCTCAGCTCACTGCAACCTCCACCCCCCGGGTTCAAGCGATTCTCCTGCCTCAGCCTCTGAAGTAGCTAGGACTACAGGCGCATGCCACCATGCCTAGCTAATTTTTGTATTTTTAGTAGAGACAGGGTTTCACCATGTTGGCCAGATGGTCTTGATCTCTTGACTTCGTGATCTTTGCGCCTTGGCCTCCCAAAGCGTTGGCATTGCAGGCATGAGGCACCGCACCCAGCCCTCATTTACTTTTAATGTTTCCTGTAACTTATTCTGCCTCATTTTTCTTTTTTAAACAGTAAGTGACGAAAATTCCAAGAGGCTGTCTAGTCGTGCTCGAAAGAGGTAAGTGTGGGTATCAAGACTTCAGTAGATTAAATTGGTACTGCTCATCTTTGACCACAGAGTTAATTGTGGACTCTCATATTTCCCTGTGGTGGAAATGGCAGAGCCTGGAAGTATCTTCCCATTTCTTCACTGCTTGTTTCTCTTGTATCTTTTCAGAGCAGCCAAGAGGAGGTTGGGCTCTGCTGAATTCCCTGAGACAAATAAGTCTCCTGAGGCCAAGCCGTTGCCTGGAAAGCTACCACAAGGTCAGTGAAACTAAGAGCTGGATACTACATGTGGAGTCCTCTGGGTCCTGGGTAGGGAAGGACTTGCTGAATATTTCCAGAAGGGAACAGCCAAAGGACATTCTGAGGGGTAGAAAGTACAGGCTCCCAGGGTGTGGGGCCAAGGAATGTGTGGCTGCCATTAGTCCAGAACTTTTCAAACCCTTAGGGATCTCTGCAGGAGCTGTCCAGACAGCTGATAAGAAGGGAACCCAGTCCCTATTTAATGCTGCTCGAGGCAAGAAGCGCCCAGCACCTAGCAGTGATGAGGAAGAGGAAGACTCTGAAGAAGATGATGTGGTGAACCATGGGGACCTCTGGGACTCCGAGGACAGTGATGCTGATATGGTAGATGACTATGGAGCTGACTCCAACTCCGAGAATGAGGAGGAAGGTGAAGAGGTGAGATTCATCTCTCTGGGCATTCAGAGAAGATCCTTGCTATTTAGTTTTTTCCTAGATTTTTGAGACTATTTTTTAGTGACAAGGATAAGCCTGATTAGAGGAAAACAATTTTTGTGCTCCATCACTGTTTCCCTACTGCCTTACATCCTCTCCCAGTGCACCTGCAAGTTTGAAACTGCTGTAGGATAGAGCATTTAAAAAAATCTGGAAGGCTTTGCTGATGTGGATGTGGGAAGGTGGACAATGCTATGCTCCGCCGATGGGAATAGACATGTAGGCACTGTTTTTATAAAGCAGTTAACTCAGAACTTTGAGAAATGTGTTCCTTTTGGCTGGGTATGGTGGCTCCCATCTATAATCGCAGCACTTTGGGAGGCTAAGGCAGGAGGATTTCTTGAGACCAGGAGTTGGAGACCAGCTTGGACAACATAGGGTAAACCCATATCTACAAAAAATTAAAAAATTGGCTGAGTGCAGTGGCTCACACCTGTATTCCTAGCACTTTGGGAGGCCAGGTGGATCACCTGAGCTCAGGAGTTCGAGACCAGCCTGGGGCAACTTCAGCCTGGGCAACAAAGTGAGACTCTG
>NW_016107502.1:2062165-2103670 GCF_001604975.1 Cebus imitator
TTTAGTAGAGACGGGGTTTCACCATGTTGACCAGGATGGTCTCGATCTCTTGACCTCGTGATCCACCCGCCTCGGCCTCCCAAAGTGCTGGGATTACAGGCTTGAGCCACCGCGCCCGGCCTGTCCTTAACCCTTTTTATACATACAGGTATTTGTGTTTCAAGTTTTTTTTTCTTAATGAAAAAGTGAAAAATGTAGGAGTAGAAAAAAAAGTGTAATGAACCCTTTCATTCATTACTTAGTTTCTTTCTTTTTTTTTTTGTTTGAGATGGAGTCTTGTTCGGTCGCTCAGGCTGGAGTGCAGTGGCTCAATCTTAGCTCACTGCAACCTCCACCTCCTGGGTTCAAGCAATTCTGCCTCAGCCTCCCAAGTAGCTGGGATTATAGATGCGCGCCACCACGCTTGGCTAATTCATTACTTAGTTTCAACAGTGATCAATATTGTGCGAATCTTATTTTCATTTCTTTGCTTCTCTATTTCCTTCTGAGAGCAAGCGTTAACATTTTTATTTAGCAGAAAAAAATAAGATACAGAGATAGAAAGTGCTTCATGGGCTGATGGAAAGGCAGGCCTGTATTAACAGCCCTTGTCTCTTCAGTTGCTGCCCATTGAAAAAGCTGCTCGAAAGCAGAAGGCCCGGGAAGCTGCTGCTGGGTGAGTTTTGGAAGCTGTTGGGATGGAGCATAGGCAGCAGCTGGGGTGGGGGAAGCTGTGAGGAAGGAGGAGGTGTTTGTTTTGGTCTGTGAATCACTCTGTTCCTGGACCTATTTCTAGGGTCCAGTGGAGTGAAGAGGAGACAGAGGATGAAGAGGAAGAGGAAGAAGTGACCTCTGAGTCAGGTCCCCCAAAAGAGGAGGAGGCAGATGGGGGCCTGCAGATCAATGTGGATGAGGAGCCGTTTGTGCTGCCCCCTGCTGGGGAGATGGAGCAGGATATCCTTGCAGGACAGAGTGAGCAGTAGGAGGAAGGTGCTTAGGGATTTCCAGGCCCCAGGACATCATGACACAGTTCCTTAACAGGCCCACATGCCCAGGCTCCAGACCTGCAACGAGTTCACAAGCGGATCCAGGATATCGTGGGAATCCTGCGTGATTTTGGGGCTCAGCGGGAAGAAGGGCGGTCTCGTTCTGAATACCTGAACCGGCTCAAGAAGGATCTGGCCACCTACTACTGCTATGGAGACTTCCTGCTTGGCAAGCTCGTGGACCTCTTCCCTCTGTCTGAGGTACTAGATTGCCAGAATGCCCCCTCTGCTTTTCTTTCTCACCACCTTACCCTGTGTAAGGAAGATGTTCGAGCCTCCTTGTCTCCCTCCTCTGAGCTCCTTAGCCAGCCTCACTTATTACCTGCTGTCTTTCCCGAAGCTGGTGGAGTTCTTAGAAGCTAATGAGGTGCCTCGGCCCGTCACCCTCCGGACCAATACCTTGAAAACCCGACGCCGAGACCTTGCCCAGGTAAGGTGTGGCTTTTGAGGTTTGCTCACCTCAGAAGGGGACTGACTTCTGCCAACTCCAGAGGTTCCCCTATGCCACCCTGACTGGGTGGGGCCTTAGCACCTAAGCAAGATCCCGGGAGGCAAACCCATAGGCCTGGTGTCTTTGGCAGGCTGGGGGCATAGGACCTCTGGGAAATGGGAAGTTCATCCCTCCATCCGGCCTCTGCTCCCTGTGACTGGGATGAGACTGCAGGATGAGCGTGCTGCCTCCCAAGAAAAGTGGAAGATCATTGAGGAGCTGGGGAAACATAATTTCTCACTGCAAAAAAAAGACATGTGCACATATGCACACTCAGTATTTTGAAGTCATTTCCAAGGGTTCAGGGGCCCCAGGGTAAAGACCCCCTGTTCTGAAGTCAATTGTTTGGGTATATGTGTTGTGTATCTCTTGGTGTAAAGAAAGCCTAATAATGTAATGTCCTGTAACCAATATTATTAAATTTTTTGGATGGGGGAGGGGCTCGGCCTCTTAGAAAATCAGATGCCACCTCCAGGAAATAATAGGAGGTGGCATCCTGCACCGTTGGAATGAAGTTCAGACCTTGAGTTAGGAGCCTGAGGTTAAGAAAAAAGGGCACCACAGGATGGGGTGGGAGAGAGAAACTGCTCAATGAGTCCATGATGACTGTGTTCTCAGTAAGCACTCTCGGAGTTGTGGGGCCATGGGCCGTGCTCTTATGAACCATGTTTTTAATGTCTTTATCTGTTTTCTGGGAAGAGTAGCCTATGAGGTTATTAAAATCTTCATCCTGGTCTGGCGTGGTGGCTCACGCCTGAAATCCCAGCACTTTGGGAGGCTGAGGCAGGCGGATCACCTGAGGTCGGGAGCTTGAGACCAGCCTGGCCAACAAGGTGAAACCCTCTCTCTATGAAAAATACAAAAATTAGCCTGATGTGGTGGTGCATACCTTTAGTCCCAGCTACTCGGGAGGCAGAGGCACGAGGAAGAATCGCTTGAATCCAGGAGGTGGAGGTTGCTGTGAGCCGAGATTGTGCCACTGCACTCTAGCCTGGGCAACAGAGTGAGACTCCATCTNAAACTATGAAAGAAAAAGATTTCCCTTATGGTCTCTACTTTTAAGAAATGTGTTTTAACTGTCTCTACAAGAGATGGCAAGATTCCATCAGAAAGGCTCAAAGTATTATCAGAGTTCAGAACGTCACACAATGCTTACATACCAGTAGTTTACCATCTTTCAAAATATTTTCCAAATTACCTATCTTGTGAAAGGCAGACATGGGATTATTATTTCTTTACTTAAAATATATAAAGTTATAGAAAGCTCAAGTAATTGTTCCAAGTCTAAAAGCAAGTAAAGTGACAGAAACAGGTCTTCTGACTCCTGATTCAGTATTTTCACCATTCTACACTTTCCTCATTGGGATGAATGGGAAGATTTGAAGAAAGGCAGAATTGTTTTCCAATTACTAAGAAGACATGAACCTAAACCATGGAAAGCACATGTAAGAGCATGGATAGAGTTATTCTGGTTCAGTAGAGCTTAAGGCTTACACAGGACCAAAGTGGAACACAGGCTGGAAATGTAAGCTAGATTATATCTTTCCTCCTAACCAGTGTAGCAAATGTTCTTCCTAACCTGTTATTACTCAGGTCGAGTATTGGATTCTGCTGGACATTCATGGGAACCCTTCAATCAACTGGAAATGAAAGACTAAGACTCAGGAAGGAGATTTAGGAATCAACTAATAGAGATGAGATCTGAAGTTAAACTGTGGAATAAAGAAAAGCACAAAGAAACACCTAACTAAAAACAATCTATATTTAAGACACAGTAGGGGCTGGGGGTGGTAGCTCAGGCCTGTAATCCCAGCACTTTGGGAGGCTGAGGCAGGTGTTTCACCTGAGGTCGGGAGTTTGAGACCACTCTGGCCAACATGGTGAAACTCCATCTTTACTAAAAAACACAAAAATTAGCTAGGAGTGGTGGCAGGCGACTGTAATCCCAGCTACTCAGGAGGCCGAGGCAGGAGAATTGCTTAAATACAGGAGGTGGGGCTCGGAGTGGTGGCTCACGCCTGTAATCCCAGCACTTTAGGAGGCCAAGGCAGGTGGATCACGAGGTCAGGAGTCGAGATCAGCCTGGCCAAGATGGTAAAACCCTGTCTCTACTAAAAAATACAAAAAGTAGCTGGGTGGGTGGTGGGTGCCTGTAATCCCAGCTACACGGAAGGCTGAGTGAGGAGAATCACTTGAACCCAGGAGGTGGAGGTTGCAGTGAGCTGAGATTGCGTCACTGGACTCTAGCCTGGGTGACAGAGCAAGACTCTGTCTCAGAAAAAAAAATCCAGGAGGTGGAGGTTGCAGTGAGCTGACATGGCACCACTGCACTCCAGCCTGCATGACAAAGCAAGACAATGAGATAAACAAAAAAAAAAAAAAAAAAAAAAATCTTCATTCCTCTTCAGGCTCTAATCAATCGTGGGGTTAACCTGGATCCCCTGGGCAAGTGGTCAAAGACTGGACTAGTGGTATATGATTCTTCTGTGCCCATTGGTAAGTCTCCCGTACCCAAGAGCCCTTCCACCTCTGTTCCTGTCCCTACTGCATGTCACAGGGTGCTCCTTCTCCACAGGTGCTACCCCCGAGTACCTGGCTGGGCACTACATGCTGCAGGGAGCTTCTAGCATGTTGCCTGTCATGGCCTTGGCACCCCAGGAACATGAGCGGATCCTGGACATGTGTTCTGCCCCTGGAGGAAAGACCAGCTACATTGGTATGAGAGAGGGGCAGGCAGGTGGGATTCACTGGCCTCTCTTGCTTTTGAAAGTAGATGGGGTTGCTGACTCTCTAGTGCTCACGGAATGCAATGTACAGGCAGCTAGCAGAGTGGTGAGGAGCAGTTTCTGGAGTTGGCCTGGATTCCAGTGCCGGTGTGCCACTTACTAATCATCTGACTATGGGTCCTCTTTTGTCTTCCGTGAAATGGGATGGTAATTGTGCTTGGGTCAGGCCTGTATTATGCTTGGATTGTGAGTGTTAAGATGATGCATTTAGAAGTCCTTGGCAGTGTTCAGCACATAATCAGTAGTCATAACTTTTATTAAGCTGCTATTACTTAAAAGAAGTAATTTAGTATGTACCAGACAGGTGTTCAGTAAAAATAGGAAAACCACATCGGTAGACTTGCCAACCACCAGGGGCTAGTGCAGAGTGGATCAGCCTATACAGTGGGCCGGCTTCTTGGGAGTGAAGTTGCCTTGAGGTGATGATGCTTCTCATGTGGATTCCCGGACAGGAGGGTGGGAGCAAGTGTGGAGATGGCGTAACCGGCTGATCAGCACTGTTACTGCCCTCCCTTTAGCTCAGCTGATGAAGAACACAGGTGTGATCCTTGCCAATGACGCCAATGCTGAGCGGCTCAAGAGTGTTGTGGGCAATTTGCACCGGCTGGGAGTCACCAACACTGTTATCAGCCATTATGATGGGCGTCAGTTCCCCAAGGTGAGGCTTGGGCAGTGTCTCCTGATGAGGCTTCTTCCACTTTACCTTCACCCTTCCTGACCTCAATGTTTAGACTTGACCCTAGTAAATGGTGCACTGCCGGTTGCAGAAGAGACATCTGATTCATCTGTTTCTTTTCCCCAGGTGGTGGGAGGCTTTGACCGAGTACTGCTGGATGCTCCCTGCAGTGGCACTGGGGTCATCTCCAAGGACCCAGCTGTGAAGACTAACAAGGTGAGGATTTGGGTGGTGGGCCCCTGAGAGGCCTTGGCTGGGTCTTGTAGAGCTGGAAAGAGGGGTGGGGACTCTCCTCCCCTCCTGAGGCTACCTTTGGGTCTCCGTTTGGGACAGGATGAGAAGGACATTCTGCGCTGTGCTCACCTCCAGAAGGAGTTGCTCCTGAGTGCTATTGACTCTGTCAATGCCACCTCCAAGACAGGAGGCTACCTCGTTTACTGCACCTGTTCTATCATGGTGAGACTCCGCCATGGCAGAGCCGGGAGGCTGGGCTGGGAGGGCTCTTTGCCCATTAGAGCTCCCTTAAGTTCCAGCTCTGCTTTTTCCTCCCTTCTGTCTTTGTCTTCCCCTCGCATCCAGGTGGAAGAGAATGAGTGGGTGGTCGACTACGCTCTGAAAAAGAGGAATGTGCGACTGGTGCCCACAGGCCTAGACTTTGGCCAGGAAGGTTTTACCCGCTTTCGAGAAAGGCGCTTCCACCCCAGTCTGCGTTCTACCCGACGCTTCTACCCTCATACCCACAATATGGATGGCTTCTTTATTGCGAAGTTCAAGAAATTCTCCAATTCTATCCCCCAGTTCCAGACAGGTAAGTGATGTTTTTTACCCTTCGTCACCACTTTTGCTCTTTCCACCTTTCAGGAGGCTTTATGGAGTGACAGAAGTTCGGGAAAGGAAAGATCCATGCATTCCTTACTCCAGCCTTTGCATGCTTGGATGAGAGAAGCCTTTCATTCCAGCTAGAATTGTTTTTAAGTGCTGGGTCCGTGTGAATAGGTTAAAGGGTTCATAAGGATGGAGGCCTTTTCCTGTATTCTGCCAAGTGGCTGCAGTTGTTCAGCACTAAATGCATTCCAAATGCAGGTTGTGGTTTCTTTTCCTTCTTGGCACAGGTTGACTTACTGGTACTATGCCTCTGCTGGTCCAGCATTCTCAGCACTGGGTTGGAACAGAGCTCCACAGAACTGTCAGCAGTTCTTTGAGCCCATCAAACTCATTGCAGATTGTTTTCTCAGCCATCTTGAGGAGTCCGGCCTGGATCTCAAGGGAAGGGTGGGGTTTTCTGAAACAGCCTTAAGAGCGCCGCTGACCAGGCGCGGTGGCTCACACCTGTAATCCTAGCACTTTGGGAAGCCGAGCAGGCAGATCACGAGGTCAAGAAATCGAGACCATCCAGGCCAAAATGGTGAAACCCCATCTCTACTAAAAAATACAAAAATTAGCTGGGCGTGGTGGCACATGCCTGTAGTTCCAGCTATTCAGGAGGCTAAGGCAGGAGAATTGCCTGAACCCGGGAGGTGAAGGTTGTGGTGAGCTGAGATCATGCCACTGCACTCCAGCCTGGCGCCTGGTGACAGAGTGAGATTCTGTCTAAAAAGCAAAAACAAGAGTGCTGCTTACTGGGCTATATCCCTGGGTTTAGTTGGAAGAGGGAGAGAAGAGATACTTCATAAACAGTAGAATTTGTCTGGGCGTGATGGCTCATGCCTGTAATCCCAGCACTTTGGGAGGCCAAGGCAGGGAGATCACCTGAGGTCAGGAGTTTGACATAGTGAAACCCCATCTCTACTAAAAATACAAGAATCAGCCAGGCATGGTGGCCTGTGCCTGTAGTCTCAGGTACTCGGGAGGCTGAGGTAGGAGAATCGCTTGAACCTGGGAGGTGGAGGTTGGAGTGAGATCCTGCCATTGCATTCCAGCCTGGGCAACAGTGAGACTCTGTCTCAAAAAAGAAAAGAAAAAGTAAAATTTGCTATAACTTAAAAAGTACATAAAATGTTAGTCCTTGTTGATGTTCTCCTAGCTAGTCTCTGGTAGTTGTGGGAATCTTAATTATCCTGCACTTCATCACAATCCAAATGGAAAAAAACTTCTCTAATTTAAAAAATAAATAGGCTAGGTGTCCTGGTGGCTCATGCCTGTAAATCCCAGCACTTTGGGAGGCTGAGGCAGTAGGATCACTTAAGACCACGAGTTTGAGACCTGTCTGGGCAACATAGGGAGACTTTGTCTATAGTTCAGTTACTCTGAAGCTGAGGCAGGAGGATCCCTTGAGCCCCAGGAATTTGAGGTTGCAGTGAGCTATTATGGCACCACTGCATCGACACCCTGCCTCAAAAAAAACAAAAAATATCTCTACTAAAAATACCAAAAAAAAAAAAAAAAAAAGGTAAATAAAAAAGTAAATTAGGCTGGGCACAGTGGCTCACGCCTGTAATCCTAGCACTTTGAGAGGCTGAGGTGGGTGGATCACCTGAGGTCAGGAGTTCGAGACCAGCCTGACCAACATGGAAAAACGCCGTCTCTAATAAAAATACGAAATTAGCCGGGTGTGATGATGCATGCCTGTAATCCCAGCTACTCAGGAGGCTGAGGCAGGAGGATTGCTTGAACGTGAGAGGTGGAGGTTGTGGTGAGCCGAGATTGCACCATTGCACTCCAGCCTGGGCAACAAGAGCAAAACTCCATCTCAAAAAATAAAAATAAAAAATAAGTAATACGTAAAGCCTAGTGCTTCAGATTTGTTCAGAAGACGCTGTGAGGCTGGGCGCGGTGGCTCACACCTGTAACTCCAGCAGTTTGTGAGGCTGAGGCAGGTGGATCCCACGAGGTCAGGAGTTCGAGACCAGCCTGGTCAACATGGTGAAACCCTGTTTTTACTAAAAATACAAAAATTAGCCAGCCGTGGTGGCACATGCTTGTAATCATCAGGAGGCTGAGGCGGGAGAATCACTTGAACCCAGGAGGCAGAGGTTGCAGTGAGCCGAGATGACACCACTGCTCTCCAGCCTGGGCGACAGAGCGAGACTCTGTCTCAAAAAAAAACCAAAGGCCGGGCGCGGTGGCTCACGCCTGTAATCCCAGCACTTTGGGAGGCCGAGGCGGGTGGATCACGAGGTCAAGAGATCGAGACCATCCTGGTCAACATGGTGAAACCCCGTCTCTACTAAAAATACAAAAAATTAGCTGGGCATGGTGGCGCGTGCTTGTAATCCCAGCTACTCAGGAGGCTGAGGCAGGAGAATTGCCTGAACCCAGGAGGCGGAGGTTGTGGTGAGCCGAGATCGAGCCATTGCACTCCAGCCTGGGTAACAAAAGTGAAACTCCGTCTAAAAAAAAAAAAAAAAAAAAACCAAACCCTGAGATTCATCTCTTCCTTATAGCATTTTGTTACTCCTGTTCTCAAGGGGGCACAGCTTCCTGTAAAAATCTTTTGGCCCAGCTTGGCCCCGGCCTCTGCCTGTAATCCTAGCACTTTGGGAGGCCAAGGTGGGCAGATCACCTGAGGTCAGGAGTTCAAGACCTCCCTGACCAAAATGGAGAAACCCTGCCTCTACTAAAAATACAAAATTAGCCAGGAGTGGTGGTGCAAGTCTGTAATCCCAGCTACTTGGAGTCTGAGGCAGGAGAATCACTTGAACCTGGGAAGTAGAGATTGTGCTGAGCTAAGATCGTGCCATTGCATTTCAGCCTGGACAAGAAGAGCAAAAACAAACAACCTTTTGGCTCAAGGATAGGCAGTGATCTTGATCTTTTTTTTTTTTTTTTTTGAGACTGAGTCTTGCTCTATCACCCAGGCTAGAGTGCAGTGCTACAATCTCAGCTCACTGAAACCTCCGCCTTCCAGGTTCAACTGATTCTTGTGCCTCAGACTCCCAAGTAGGTGGGATTATAGGTGTGTGCCACCATGCCTGGCTAATTTTTATAATTTTAGTAGAGACAGTTTTGCCATGTTGGCTAGGCTGGGTCTTGAACTCCTGGCCTCAAGCAATCCACTTGCCTTGGCCTTCCAAAGTGCTGGAATTGGAGGTGTGAGCTACCATGCCTTGCCTATAGGCAGTGATCTCTTTTTCTTTCTTTTTTTTTTAGAAGTTCAACAAATATTTAATGTGTGCATATTGATTGTCTTTTTCTTTTTTTTTAAGTTCTTTTTTATTACACTTTAAGATCTGGGATACACATGCAGATTGTGCAGGTTTGTTACATATGTACACACATGCCATGGTGGTGATTTGCTGCATCCATCACCCCGTCTTCTATCTACATTAGGTATTTCTCCTAATGCTATCCCTCCCTGATACCCCACCCCCTGCTATTCCTCTCCTAACCCACTACCCCGTAGGCCCCAGTATGTGATGTTCTTCTCCCTGTGTCTGTGTGTTCTTATTGTTCAACGCCCACTTATGAGTAAGAACATGCTGTGTTTGATTTTCTATTCTTGTGTCAGTCTGCTGATAATGATGGTTTCCAGTTTCATCCATGTCCCTACAAAGGATGTGAACTCATCCTTTTTTATGGCTGCATAGTATTCCATGGTGTATATGTGCCACATTTTCTTTATCCAGTCTATCATTGATGGGCATTTAGGTTGGTTCCAAGTCTTTGCTATTGTGAACAGTGCCACAGTAAACATATGTGTGCATGTGTCCTTATAATAGAATGATTTATAATCCTTTGGGTGTATACCCAGTAATGGGATTGCTGGGTCAACTGATATTTCTATTTCTAGATCCTTGAGGAATTGCCACACTGTCTTCCACAATGGTTGAATTAATTTACGCTCCCACCAACAGTGTAAAAGTGTTCCTATTTCTCCACATCCTCTCCAGCATCTGTTGTCTCCTGATTTTTTAATGATTGCCATTCGAACTGGCGTGAGGTGGTATCTCAATGTGGTTTTGATTTGCGTTTCTCTAATGACCAGTGGCAGTGATCTCTTAATACAAGTTTCAACTAGGACTTGAGTAAAGGTGACGTGATACTAAGTAATTACTAAGTAATGGGAATTTAGGTAATCTGCTCTTAGGTACTGACCTAATTGTATGGAACTCCTGGCCAAGAGATGGCAGTTCTCATATTTTAATATGAGAATATTAAAATATGGTGACCAGGCCCATTTTCTGACATGATCTATTTAATTTTAACCCCAGGAAATTCTGAAACAACCACACCTACAAATGTAGACTTGCCTCAGGTCATCCCCAAGTCTGAGAATAGCAGCCAGCCAGCCAAGAAGGCCAAGAGGGCTGCAAAGGCAAAGCAGCAGCTGCAGAAACAGCAACATCCCAAGAAGGCCTCCCCCCAGAAGCTGAATGGCATCTCCAAAGGGGCAGACTCAGAACTGTCCACTATACCTTCTGTCACAAAGACCCAAGCTTCCTCCAGGCTCCAGGATAGCAGTCAGCCAGCTGGAAAAGCTGAAGGGATCAGGGAGCCAAAGGTGGCTGGGAAGCTAAAGCAGCGATCACCTAAATTACAGTCCTCCAAGAAAGTTGCCTTCCTCAAGCAGAATGCCCCTCCCAAGGGCACAGACACAGAAACACCGGCTGTGCTATCCCCATCCAAGACCCAGGCCACCCTTAAGCCTAAGGACGGTCGTCAGCCCTTTGGAAGGGCCAAGGGGGTTGAGAAGCAGCAGTTGCCAGAGCAGCCTTCCAAGAAAGCTGCCTTCCAGAAACAGAATGGCACCCCCAAGGGGCTTCAGTCTCCCACTGTGTCTCTTGTCAGTTCCAGCCACACCCCACCAGCAAAGAGGAGGAAATCTCAGTCCAGGGGCAACAGCCAGCTGCTCCTGTCTTAGATGGTTGAAAACTAGACGGGTGGCTCACTGCCTTTGTCACCGGTTTGGAACTCTTGCCTCTGTGAGGAAGCCTTTTGCACTGTGCATGCCCATGAAATTGAATACACATTTTACAACCTCTGGCCCCTGAGTATTTTTTGAGGGAACTGGATACTGCCTTTGCTGCTTTAAGGGTAGGGATGGGAAGGTGGGACTGGGGTTTTGAGCAGAGGGAATGGTTGGGTGCTACTGAGAAGTCAGGTCAGTTTTAGGCTCCTGCATCCTTGGGTCTTCCCAGGAAAGGAGAGCCCTGGAGTGAGAGTTACAGGAGTTTGCACTGTGGGAAGAGGAGGGCAGCAGAAGTGTAGGGGAAGGCCAGGCGTGGTGGCTCACGCCTGCAATCCTAGCACTTTGGGAGATCAAGGTGGGCGGGTCACTTGAGATCAGAGTTCGAGACCAGCGTGGCCAACGTGGTGAAACCCAAAATGCAAAAAATTAGCCAGGCGTTGTGGCGGGTGCCTGTAATCCCAGCTACTCGGGAGGCTGAGGCAGGTGAATTGCTTGAATCCGGGAGGTAGAGATTGCAGTGAGTCAAGATCGCGCCACTGCACTCCAGCCTGGGCAAGAGTGAGACTCGGTCTCAAAAATCAAGAAGTGTAGGGGAGATGGGCTTGTCACCAGAACCCATGGGGTCCTGGGCTTTACGCCACCCCCGCTGGTTTCCAAGCGGTGGCTCTCCTCGGCCCTGCGCTCGGCCTCGGACCCGGAAAGGTCTAGGGTCCGGCCTCCAATTGGAGCCTGTCATTGGCTTCCCCCTCGGCCCGCCTCCTGACCTCTGCCCCGCCGCCGAGCCGCCTGATTGGTCGGCCCTGTCCCGCCGGCGCCGCATTGGCTCTTCTCGCTCGCCCTCCATCCCTGCTCCTGCACCGGTCTGCATCTCCCAGCAGAAGGCGCAGCCATGAATCCGTTATTCGGCCCCAATCTCTTCCTCCTACAGCAGGAGCAGCAGGGCCTGGCCGGGCCGCTGGGGGACCCACTGGGAGGCGACCACTTCGCCGGGGGAGGAGACTTGCCGCCGGCGCCTCTCTCGCCTGCCGGCCCTGCTGCCTACTCGCCACCCGGGCCGGGCCCGGCCCCGCCTGCCGCCATGGCCCTCCGCAATGACCTGGGCTCCAACATCAACGTGCTCAAGACCCTGAACCTCCGGTTCCGCTGCTTCCTGGCCAAGGTGCACGAGCTGGAGCGTCGGAACCGGCTGCTGGAGAAGCAGCTGCAGCAAGCGCTGGAGGAGGGTAAGCAGGGCCGGCGGGGCCTGGGTCGCCGCGACCAGGCCGTGCAGACCGGCTTCGTCAGCCCCATCCGGCCCCTGGGGCTGCCGCTGGGCGCCCGGCCGGCCGCCGTCTGCAGCCCGTCTGCGCGGGTGCTGGGCTCGCCCGCGCGCTCGCCGGCCGGCCCCCTCGCCCCCTCCGCGGCCAGCCTCTCGTCGTCCTCTACCTCCACCTCCACCGCCTACTCCTCATCGGCCCGCTTCATGCCGGGCACCATCTGGTCCTTCTCGCACGCCCGCCGGCTCGGGCCGGGACTGGAGCCCACTCTGGTACAAGGACCTGGCTTGTCGTGGGTGCACCCGGATGGGGTGGGCGTCCAGATCGACACCATCACCCCCGAGATCCGAGCGCTCTACAACGTGCTGGCCAAAGTGAAGCGGGAGCGGGACGAGTACAAGCGGAGGTAGGGACAGGGACCTGTGTGTGTCATGCCACTCACAACGCGCTGGGAGTCGGTGTGGGTTCCTAAGAATGTGGGGTGAAAAGAATGAGAGTAAAGTGTGTGCTGTATAATGAGCTTGGAAGGAATTGGATGCAGGGGACTAGAATCCGCAGAGAATGCAGAAGCCCCACTCGAGACAGGAATAAAGACGTTGGCAGAAGAACACTGGGCGATTCCTACTTTTCCGGCTTGTTCTGTGCCATCCAGGCTTAACTGCGGGCTTTGTGATGTGTGAAAGGTACTGAGTCTGAGGCCTACCAGTCTCAGCCCTGGAGCAGTTTAGCGACATAAGGTTCAAAAGTAGGAGGCAAGGATATAGTGTACATTGGGGAGACTAAATTGAGTGAAAATGGAAGGGGGTAATGAGGAAGGGGCTGCAACCTGCAGTGAGTGATTCTTTCACAGCCCAGGGTTTCTTAAAGAATATTGATGGAAACCAGGTACCTGCTCTGGTTTCACAGGAAAAGTTCCGGGACCTCAAGCCATTGCTTGTGTAGGTCAACAAAGTGGGAACAGAAAGAGTAAAGGAATTCCCTAGGGTAAGGGTGGAAAGCAGGGCTGATGGGGAATCTCTGGCAGTATAAAGCCCCAGCAGTGGAGGGAGAGTGGAGAGCCAGCAAGGAACTGAGCAGGAAGAAGCTGGGATACAGACACTCCCTAGGACCTCGAGGCGGTGGGGCGGGCCCAGTGCAGTCTATGGATGAAGATTTGGCAGAGAAAAGCCAGGCCCCGAGGGGCGAGGGGAAGGGATGTGATGCCAGGAGTGCTGGCTGTATACCAAGAGGATTCCTTAGATGGTTGATAACCAGGCGGAAAGGACAGGAGTGAGAGCAGAGGTAGTGTCTTGCAGACTCCGACCCATGCCATGGTTGAGGAGGAAGGGGGTGACAGTCAGAGGAGGCTTTGGTTTGGGGGCCTCCCGTCTCATCTCAGCTATTAGGACCCCTTATGGGCAGGCCTGGGAACTATCTATGCAGCCCAGTGTAGCAGGGGTTCAGCACTGGGTGAGGATTGGCCGAATGTTCTAGGAAATGACTGCTGGGTTGAGGGGGAGACCTTCAGGGATCTCTACCCTACTGGAGTCTACAAGAGGACAAATTAGCAGGCTTTCTGAGTTCGAGTCCTGTCCTCATGCAGGCTTCCTTAGCTGTGTCCTTGGGCGTTTCAGTTGTCCTGAAATGGTTATTCAGGTGCCACCCAGAACCAGCCTGTTTTGCCCCTGTAGGGGTTAACTGCCACATTTGGCAGTGGAACAGTGGAACAGTTCTGGAATGTATCCATAACCACAGGAACAACTGCTGTTCTCAGGAGCTTTTTTTTTTTTTTTTTTTTTTTAAAATTTAGGGGGTTTTTTTTTTTTTTTTTTTTTTTTTAAACTGAAGGAGTGTTTGTCCTTGATCCAGCTGTCCAGGGCAGGAAAGAGATATTCCTTGGAGACCGATTAGCTCATCACTCTGCAGCGCACTGCTGTGTAGAGGGCTGTAGCTAGGCTCGGATGGTACGTGACACTGGCAGTGACTCTTCTTCCACCCCAGATCCCCTGCCCTCATTCTGGTCTCTTTATAGCAACACTGTAACTCCCGTCTTCCCCCTGGAAGGCCTGGGATGGCTTGAGCACTAAACTGGGAGGTAGCTAAAGGCTTCCTGGGTTCTATTTTCAGCTCCCCTGCCTTGTGTGTGACCTTTTTTTGAGCCCCCATTTTTCCAACATAAGAATGGTCCCTGCTTTCTCTCTTCAAGTCAGGGATACAGCTTTTTGGAATAGAGGTGTTTGGTCCATGCAGAATGCATGGAAATCGCTCAAGGTCTGCCCATATTTAAGGGAACCTTGTAAGTGAGACCAGATGGAAGTAGAGGTCAAAATGAACCTGTTTATGTGAAGTCTGGCTGGAGAGCAAATAGAATTGTAGTGGGCTTCCAGATGATCCATTTTCAGATTTTTTACCCTGTAAGATTTCATTAAGCTTAACCTTTAGCTACTGTCTTACTTAAGCTTCTTCCGGGCTTCACTGAGCTCACTGTCAGACAGCCCCTCCTGCCCTCCTTCACGCATCTTGTCCAGGGTTAGCATGCCCTTGACAGGCTTACTGTCTTCCTCCAGGGACTTGTGGGCTCCCGGGGCATGAGGGCACCACAGTTCGTGCCTTCATGTTGTAGATGAAGAAAGCAAGACCCAGAAAAGATAAAGGTCTTAGCTAAGAAAACATACAACCTGATATGACCAGGCCCCTTACTGGCCTGACTGTGTGCGCAAGAATGCCAGGGGCAAGGGGAGAAGCACATATAGGACCCACAGGAAAGGGGGCTGGGAGCCAGGCAGGCTGGGAGCCGGGCTGTGTGGGGAGCCAGCAGGGTGGTGGCTGGGCTGGCTGCCTCCTCCTGCTCTGGCCAGCAGGGAGGGGCAGCCGAGGTGATGTGGAGGAGTTATTATTAGGAGTACTGCAGTGCGGCTGTGAGTGAGGAGATGGGACCCAGAAGCTGACATAGGAAGGAAGATGGAGGGAAGGGGACGAAAGGGCTTAACCCAAGACTATAGAAGCTGCCCACTTAGATTTCCATTTTCTTGCTGTCTTCCTAGCCCCTTCCTAACCACCTATCTGATGTTGAGGTTTCTGTCTTGGTGCAGTTCCCGTCCTTTCTCAGGCTGACAGAAGTGATGAGCTCACAGGAACAGGGTCTGAGATGTGCTGCTACGCCAGCCAGACTGCGGGGCAGGTCCTAAGCAGTGCATTGCCCCAGCTTCCATCTCTGTGATGGAATGGAATATGTACCGCCTGCCATGGCCGATGAGACGTGACAAAGCTGGCTCTGGGAAGCATGTGCTACCTAGCACCCTGTGCTGTGGCCCAGTGTCGTCCAGACCGCTGCGGTCTTAGTCTCTGAATTCTGGGTCCCGGGAGAGGCTGCTTCTAGCGCTCATCCACTGTACTCACTGGGCCCCTTTACATGCTCTGCTTTCCCTCTGGGTTTGAGTGCTAGTAACCCCAGGCTCGTGTGTCCACTGCTGTCATGCTGCTGGGGAGCTTCTGGCCTCTGAGCCAGGCTGGTCACCCCCCTGTGGCTCACTTAGAGGAGGCTCTGGGTGGGCAGTTTCTGGAGCTTGTGGGGAACAACTTTGAGTGTCTCCTATCAGGCTCTTGACCCACTCTGTTGATACAGTATGTGTCCTGCAGATGCTTTTACAGGGTTAAATGATACCACAAGAGGCAGGGCAGCGGGCTCGACGAGCTCTGTTCTGGTGCGGGCAGGAGGCGGGAGCCCGGATCTGTGCGACTGAAGGTGGGAGACTGGGCCGGGTGGACCTGGTGGTCTGGTGTGGGCAGGAGGTGGGCGATGAGGCCAGCCAGGCAGTTGGCTGAGCTGGGGCCTGAGTGGGGATGGGCGCCACAGAGGACCGGAGCCGCAGCAGTTGCTCAAACAGAGCTCCTGGTGTGCGACCCGGAGGTTCTGGGAAGGCAGCTGGCGAGCTCGACGCCCGTCAGGAAGCACGGAGCCACGTGACAGCTGCAGTTGGCCACCGGCTGGCTGGCCAGGCATTCCCGTGCCCTGCTCCTCCCCAGCCAGGGAACCAGAACTGGGGTCTGAGGCCTGGACCAGAGCAGTGGGGACAGGGAGCTGTGGGGACAGGGAAGGACTCTGTCCCTAAGCTCGCTCCGCCCTTCCCTGTCAGGTGGGAAGAGGAGTACACAGTACGGATCCAGCTGCAAGATCGTGTCAGTGAGCTCCAGGAGGTGAGGGTTGTGCCCCACCCACTGCCCATGCTTCCCTGGGCGCCCCGTCTGGCCGCGACCCTGGCATCATCTGCCTGTCCCTCCTTGTCATCTTTACCTTCTTCCCACCTCAGCAGTGTCACTAACATCAGGGTTTCTCCCAACTGCAGGAAGCCCAGGAGGCTGATGCCTGCCAGGAGGAGCTGGCACTGAAGGTGGAACAGTTGAAGGCTGAGCTGGTGGTCTTCAAGGGGCTCATGAGTAACGTGAGTGCAGCCCCAGGCTTCCCCGAGGGTCAGCGTGAGGCTTTTTAGGCCGGAGCAGCAGGCCCTTCTAGAGTTGGCCTGTTGGCGTCCTGTCCACGCCTCCTTCCCTTCTCTTTGCTCCCCTTCCCTTTTCCCCTAGCCACCCCCAACTCCAGAGAAAGAGAAGGAACAAAAGTCTTGGTGTTGCGTCTCAGAGGTGGTGCAGCTTCTGAGGGCCTGGGGCTGCAGAGCAGCTAGTGAGTGGCTTCTGGGGTGGAGGCTCTGCGGCTGGGACTGGGGCCCTGGGCCAATTCCTGAGCCTCTGAGGCCTCACCTTCGGAGTGGGGAAAGAAAGGCGTGCACTCTGCAGGAGTATTGTGAAGGTGATCGTGTACTTAGGACAGTGCCCGTCACGCAGCGTTAGCTGGAAGAGTGTTAGCTGTTGCAATTATTACAGTCCTTTCTCTACACTTATAATTCCCAGGAGTCTCTTTCTCTCTGGGAATCTAAGTTCTAGGAGGATGAGGAGTGCTGATCCAGGGAGCCCCTACGTGTCCCAGGGAGCCCCTACATGTCCCAGGCACTGGCCGTGCCCTCCAGGGCTTCCGTTTGGCCAGGGAGCAGTGGTCGGAGCTGCCATGCCCAGCATATTCACACAGTGCTGTGGGGAGACCACTGCCACCCAGGAAGAGGGGTGCATTCAGCTCAGGGAGACTCCACGGACGAGGCACTGGTGCAATGTGGTGGGAGGATGAGGACCTTGCCAGGCCTTATTCATCTTTGTCTGGAGAGCTGGGTGCCTCCTCACTGTTCCCCGCGTTCCTGGACAGAACCTGTCGGAGCTGGATACCAAGATCCAGGAGAAAGCCATGAAGGTGGATATGGACATCTGCCGTCGCATCGACATCACCGCCAAGCTCTGTGACGTGGCTCAGCAGCGCAACTGCGAGGACATGATCCAGATGTTCCAGGTGAGGACGGAGCTGCCTCCGCTCTCTGGGGAGGGTGGGGCAGGTGGATGCTTCCTCGGTGGCTGGCCCGGAACGCAGGCCCTGCCTCCCACTTGGGGAGCCTTATCCTGGCACCTGGGGCCCTTGCGGGGCTAGGCTGGGGGGCAAGGAGCAGCGTCAGGAGGGGCGCTGTGGAAGCTATCTCTAACGCCGTCTCTCCCTTCCCCCTCTCTCTCCTCTGTCTGCTTCCTCTCCTCTCTTCCTCTCATCTTCTCTCTTGCTTCCTCCACAGAAGAAGCTGGTTAGTTTGATCTCACGCAAGCTTATTAATGTCCCAGTCCCAGTTTCTAAGCTGCCTAGGCCTCCTGGCCCTCAGTTTGGGCCCGCTGGGCTCTTCAGCACACATTTTTTTCTCCCCTTTCTCTTTTCCTTGCTGTTCCCCCTTTCTCTCTCTCTCTCTCTCTCTCTCTCTCTCTCGTTCTCTTGACTGCATTTCTTTCTCTCCCTTCTGCCCCGGCTTTCCAGATCTGGATGTGATTCAGGTTCTCCTTTGTGCACATTGCACCCTCATCCTCCTTGCAGCCTAAAGCTTTTTTTTTAGTTGAGTCCTTTAATCAAAAAGGCTTTTTTTAGAAAAAAAAATTCCTCTTGAGCCATCATGCATATCTGACTGCGGCCCTAACAGGCCCTTCCTCCCTCGTCTGACCGCGCTCTCTCTTTCTTCTTGTTCTGCCTTCTCGGTCTGCAGCCCCGGCCCCCGCTGTGTGTCTGTGTGTCTGGCCCTTGGTGACTGTCCGTGTTTCTGTTCCTGTCATTGTAACTGTGACTTCTCTCTCTGTGTGCCCCACCCTTCCTGCTGGTTCACGCTTCTCCCCCTGCCCGCCCTCTCTGCCCGGCCCCCCGCCCCCGCCCTTTCCCCTCATGCACCCGGCCTCGCCTCTGTAGTCTCTGCACTTGTCTCCCATTAAGGTCCCATCCATGGGGGGGCGGAAGCGGGAGCGCAAGGCTGCCGTCGAGGAGGACACCTCCCTGTCGGAGAGTGAGGGGCCCCGCCAGCCTGATGGGGATGAGGAGGAGAGCACAGCCCTCAGCATCAACGAGGAGATGCAGCGCATGCTCAGCCAGCTGTGAGTCCGCAGGCCGTGCTCCCACAGCACCGACGCCACAGCAGCCCAGGAGGCCGGAGCTCCCCAGTCCCCCGCCAGGACGAGGCCCCGCCCGCCCTGACACCCGGGTTCCCTGTCTCTAGGAGGGAGTATGATTTTGAGGACGACTGTGACAGCCTGACTTGGGAGGAGACTGAGGAGACCCTGCTGCTTTGGGAGGATTTCTCAGGCTATGCCATGGCAGCTGCAGAGGCCCAGGGAGAGGTAACCTCTGCTCCCGGCCTCAGGGCCCTCTGGCTCTGCCTCCAGCCCGACGCCCGGCCTCCCTCCCTGCACTCCTCGCTCTGTCCCCCCATGTGGCTGTCATCCTCTACCTGCGTCTCCCCTCTTCCTTGGTCCTTTTGCTTTTCTTTCTCCAGTTTCTTTAACCGGTCTTTCTCTCTTTCTCCCCCCGACTTGGCCCTGTGGAATGCGCCCCATCCCATCCCTCCCTGGCTGGCCTCCCTCGCTTCCCTTTCTACTCCAGCAGCAGGAAGACAGCCTGGAGAAGGTGATTAAAGATACGGAGTCCCTGTTCAAAACCCGGGAGAAGGAGTATCAGGAGACCATTGACCAGATAGAGGTAAGGGCAGGGGCAGAAGCCAGGGGCACAGTGTCGCAGAGGGTTTTGAGTGGGGCTGCAGGCGCAGTGGCCTCATCCCTCCTGAGGGACCTTAGAGACCAGGGTCTTGGGAGAAGTGGCCTCTCAGCTGTGGTCCTTCTGGTGGTCTGGTGGGCTCTGAAGACTCTGGAAGCAGACCGATGTCTGTTCAAATCTCAGCTCTGTCACTTACAATCACTCTGAACTTGTAACAAGTTACTTGTTCCCTCTGAGTCAGTTACTTTCCTTTTTATTTTTTTTCTTGAGACAAAGTCTCACTCTGTTTCACTCTTGCCTAGGCTGATCCTCCCACCCCAGCCTTCCGAGTAGCTGGGACCATAGGCGTGCACTACCACACCCAGCCAGTTTTTAATTTTTTCTTTTGTAGAGATGGGGGTCTCCCTGTGTTTCCCAGGCAGGTCTTAAATTCTTGGGCTCAAGTGATCCTCCTGCTTCAGCCTCTCAAAGTGCTGGAATTACAGGCATGAGCCATGTGCCCAGCCCCTGTACCTCTTCCTTCTTCTTTCCTTTTTCCTTCCTTCCTTCTTCCTTCCTTCTTTCCTCCCTCCCTCTTTTTCTTTTCTTTCCCCCCTCCCTCTCTCCTTTCTTTTTTTTCTTTCTTTCTGTCATGATCCTGCTGTGTCACTCCAGGCTCACTGCAGCCTCAATCTCCTGGATCCAAGCAATCCTCCTACCTCAGCCTCTTGAGTAGCTGAGACCACAGGTGTGCCACCACATCCAGCTAATTTTTTGATACTTTATAGAGACAGGGTCTCACTTGTTTTCCAGGCTGGCCTCAAACTTCTGGGTTCAAGCAATCCTCCCAGTTCGGCCTCACAAAGTGTTGGGATTACAGGCATGAGCCACTGTGCCCGGCCTCTTTATTTGTAAAATGAGGAATTTAATAAAACTTCCCCTATTGGATTGTTTAGAAGATCAGATGAAATAATGCACATATAGAGCTTAGGGCAGTGTCTGGCTCATAGTGAGTGTACCATAGTGGGGACTGTTTTATTATTGACACTATCAGTGCCGTAGCACTCAGAGGTGGACTAGGACATTCCTGTTTCTTCCACTCACTCACCCTTTGAGGTAACAGAGAAATCTCCAGGCTTTTTCCCGAGCCTTGAAGTACCTTCTAGAGGTACTTCTAGAGGCAAGTGGTACCTAAACCCAACCTAGAGGTACCTAGAGGCAAGTGGTACCTTAAACTCCAAGCTTTAGGAGCTGCAAGAAGGATTTGTGGAACCACAGAATGGAGGTTGCTGTGGGAGGAGGGATGGACAGGATGCCCATGAGCTTTCCTGCCCTGGTGAGATGGTCATTTCTGGACGCTCTGACTGGGGGAGAGGCCTGGTGCCTTCTCTGACTCTCAGCCTCTCTTGAAGCCCATGTGGCAGATTCATACCATCGTCCCCCCTTATCTGCAGGCATCCGCCAATGGATGCCTGAAACCAAAGACAGCACTGAACCCCTCATAGCTTGGGCCAGTTGCTGTCAATGGAACCTGTTTCTGTTCATGTCTTCCACCTACACATCCAGTGCCTTTTCTGTCTTAACTAAGCACTTTGCATGCACTGTGGCAGTAATTTTTGCAGTTCGAGATGTGACAGAAAAACTGGCACAAATTTGGTTTTTCTTCTTTACAATTTCACAGATAGGAGATTCATTCTTACTATAGATCTTAGCAACCTCAGCGTAGGATTCTTTTTCTTTTAAGTTGAAAAGTTTTACCTTTTCACTTAATGGAAGCACATTTTGGCTTCTCTTTGGCATATCCAAATTACCAGCATCACTACTGTTGTGCTTTGGGGCCATTATGAAGTGAAAATAAGGGTTCCTTGAACACAGGCACTGTGATACCGTGATGGTCAGTCTGATCTCTGAGATGGCTACTAACTGACTAATGGGCAGGCAGTGTAGGCAGTGTGGATCTTTGGGACAGAGGGAGGGTTCATGTTCTGGGCTGGAGAGAGTGAGGTTTAGTAGAGATGGGGTTTCCCCATTTTGGTTAGGCTGGTCTCGAACTCCTCACCTCAGGTGATCCGCCTGCCTTGGTCTCCCAAAGTGCTGAGATTACAGGCGTGAGCTACTGTGCTCAGCCTAGAGTGAGATTTTATCAGGCCACTCAGAACAGCATGCAATTTAAAACGTAGGAATTGCTTATTTCTGGAATCTTTCATTTAATATTTTCAGATCAAGGTTTACCTCTGGTACCTGAAGCCATGGAAATGACCTAGTGGATAAGGAGGGAGTGGCTTTACCCTTATTGCTCTCACACTGGGTGTGTTTGAGAAGGAAGTTGGGAAATTATTTTTCTACATACTAATTCTCCCACCACACATCAAATTGTCCTGCTCCTGCAAGCAAACCTGGTTTTCTTGGCCAGGTAGATGAGGTTTCCTGGATTTGTGCTGCTACCTAAAGACATGGCAAGGGAAACCAATCCTCCCCACTCTCCTGTCTACCCGGCTTGCTGCTTCCTCCTCCTGCCTGGCCTGATTCTCGCCTCCCTCTTTTGGTTGGTGGATTTAAGGTCTGGTGTTTTCATTGTGCCTTCAACCAAATAGGGGCCTTTACGCAGCCATATGCGTGAAGAAGAGATCTCGGGGCGCCATCTCTCCTTAGTCTCCCTGGACCTCAAGTGCCCAGTGTAAAACACGATCTGAATGAACGAAAAGAATATCCTACATGGAGTCAAACCTTTTAAACTATTTTCTGCTGGGCTCAGTGGTTCTCCCCTGTAATCCCAGCACTTTGGGAGGCCAAGGCAGGCGGATCACTTGAGATCAGGAGTTCAAGACCAGCCTGGCCACCAACATGGTGAAATCCTGTCTCTACTAAAAATACAAAAATTAGCCAGGCGTTGTGGTGGGTGCCTGTAATCCCGGTTATTTGGGAGACTGAGGCAGGAGAATCGCTGGAATCTGGGAGGCGGAGGCTGCAGTGAGCCCAGAATGCGCCACTGCACTCCAGCCTGGGTGACAGAGCAAGACTCTGTCTCAAAAAGAAAAAAAAAAGGTATTTTCAAGGCATCTGATTCCCCCACTCTCCCAGTACAATGACTTTAGGGCAGCAGTCCCCAACCTTTATGGTACCAGGGACTGGTTTTTTGGAAGGCAGTTTTTCCACTGACCTGAGTGGGGAATGGTTTCAGGATGATTCAAGCACATTATATTTATTGTGCACTTTATTTTTATTTATTTATTTATTTTATTTTTGAGACGGTGTCTTACTCTGTTGCCCAGGCTGGAGTGCAATGGCACGATTTTGGCTCACCACAACCTCCTCCTCCCTGGTTCAAGCGATTCTCCTGCTTCAGCCTCCTGAGTAGCTGGGATTACAGGCTCGCGGTGCCACACGTGGCTAATTTTGTATTTTTAGTAGAGACGGGGTTTCTCCACATTGGTCAGGCTGGTCTTGCTTGAACTGCCGACCTCAAGTGATCTGCCTGCCTTGGCCTCCCAAAGTGCTGGGACTACAGGCGTGAGCCACCGTCTTGGTCTGTGCACTTCATTTCTATCATTATTATGTTCTTGTTATACTGTTAATGACTTGTATAATTATTTCATTTTTTTACTGAAAATTATTTCATTTTCAGTAAAAAAATGAAATAATTATACAAGTCACCATAATGTGGAATCAGTGGGAGCCCTGAGCTGGTTTTCCTGCAACTAGACAGTCCTGTCTGGGGGTGACGGGAGACAGTGACAGATCATCAGGCATTAGATTCTCATAAGGAGCGTGCGGCCTGGATTCCTCACATGCACAGTTCACAATAGCGTTCCCGCTCCCGTGAGAATCTAATGCTGCTGTGGATCTGACAGGAGGGGGGGCCCAGGCGGTAATGCCAGTGATGGGGAGCAGCTGTAAATCCAGATGAAGCCTCGCCCACTTGCCCACTGCTCGCCTCCTGCTGTTGGGCCTGGTTCCTAACAGGCCACAGACAGGTACCGGTTTGTGGCCTGGGGGTTGAGGACTTCTGCGTTAGGGGAACCTTTAGGGGGACTTGCTGACCTCAGGAGTACCCAAGGTGCCTTTTTCTTTGTGACTTTTTATCTCAGGGTCACTAAGATGAAGCAAGGACCAGTTCCTCTGGTAAATCCACCACCCAGAGTGGCGGGCGGGAGGCAGTTCTTCCCCACTCCTCCTCACCTCTCTCTGTCTCCTCCCATCGCACCCCCAAGTCTGGTCACACAGCAAGCCTGCAGTTTTCAAGGTCGCTTATCAAGGGCATCCCCTGACTTGCACGTTCATCTCCTGACCGTGTTCCTGCTGTAAATTTGTGAATTAAGTGGGGACATAGAATATGCAGACTGCTGGGGGCAGTACTAGCCTTGTATTTCAGTAGAATGTATTTGGTTCATTTCCTTCCCAGTCTCCCTGAGTGATGGTTCCAGAACCCAGCACTCTGGCGTTTCCAAGGTAGAGAAATTGGGGTATAGGCAGCTGACCTGAGTAAGAGCTGGTAGCACGGTGCTTTCTCTCTGGGCTGAACAGTCATTGTGCTTCTCCTGCTGCTGTGGCAGCCAAGCCTGCCACTGGAGCTGTCCTCACTAGGGCTTCTCACCCACCCAGCTGCCATCTCACCCCACATGTCAGTGTCCTGACCATTACTGCTGTCTGGCCCTGTGGCCTGTTTCCTTCTTTCTCTAGGTCCCCACCACCTCTGTCCAGTCCAGGTGATGACAGCTGCCACCCTCCCCGTCCTCTTGCTCAGGCAGTCACAAAGGTCACCTCCAGGCAGTTTCATTTTGCCTCCCCTTATGGCCCTTGCCCTTTGTACCCAAACCAAAGAGAGGCAGTCGACTGTCCCCGGCCCAGAGCTTGTGCTGCCTGGCCCTGCCTCTTGGTCCGCCTCAGAGCCTGGGCTGCAGAATGGGCCCTGGGAGGGAGACTGGATTTCTTTGATTTTGAGACCCATGTTTTCTACATGTGACATTTCTGAAGTCAGGACACATCTCAGAATCAGTGGCACCTCCAACATGGGAGTCTTCCTTTTAGTGTCTGAAAATGGCTTTTAGGTGAGGAAATAAAGTGATGGGAAGAGGGTTGGGCCCCTTTCAGCAATGAGCCAGCTTCCTGTATGCCCCGGGTCTCATGGGCACTTCACAGAGTGAGTTAAATCCTGTTGAGGTCTGGGTCTGCAGGGATGAGAAAGCCGTGGCTAACCCTTAAATGAGCTCACAGTGCGGTCAGCACAGCACAGTGGATGAGGGTGAGCTGAGCCCAGCAGGACCCGACGTGGCCCTGGGGCCCGTGGATCTGCTCCATCCCGCCCACACTGACTTTCCTCGCAATCTGATCAGTCTGAATGCAGCCTGCAGCAGCACCTTTACATTCCTCCATGGGCAGAGATTTCCAGGAAAACCAGAGGAAATCATCGTGTGTTTGGTGCCTTCTGCCTCGGTCTGATTTGTTTTAAAATCAGCCTTCAGCAATGGCTGCCTGGGCTCCCAGCCCAGCCACTGCTCTTGGTGTGTTAGCCTCCGGGCGGGGGGAACAGAGGCACTGTGAACCCCACCTGCTAACCGCGATGGCCCTGCCTGCCCCACCACAGCTGGAGCTGGCCACGGCCAAGAATGACATGAACCGGCACCTGCACGAGTACATGGAGATGTGCAGCATGAAGCGCGGCCTGGACGTGCAGATGGAGACCTGCCGCCGGCTCATCACCCAGTCCGGAGACCGGTAGGCGCCTCCCCTGAGGTCCGGAGCCTTCCAGGGGGACGCAGGGAGGAGAAAGGGTGGAACACAGCCCCGAAGACCCTCAGGCTGTGACTGGGTCACATCTTGGTGTGGAGCTGCCCTTTGGGAGTCACCTGGTGTGGCTGTCCCACACCCACAGCTCTCTCCCCCTTGGCAGTTGGATGACATGGTGTCCATTCATGGCCGGAGGGCTGAAACCTCCCAAGGCCACCAGCTCTGGTGGTTCCTCTGGTTAGAGGCAGTTTAAAAACTGGCAAGAGGAGGCCAGGTGTGGTGGCTCACTCTTGTAATCCCAGCACTTCGGGAGGCCGAGGTGAGTGGATCATAAGGTCAGGAGTTTGAGACCAGCCTGGCCAACACAGTGAAACCTCGTCTCTACTAAAAATACAAAAAATTAGCTGGGCATGGTGGTGGGCACCTTTAATCTCAGCTACTAGGGAGGCTGAGGCAGGAGAATCGCTTGAACTCTGGAGGCGGAGGTTGCAGTAAGCCGAGATTGCACCACTGCACTCCACCCTGGGCAACAGAGCTAGACTCCATCTCAAAAAAAACAAAACAAAACAAAAAAAAAACTGTCAAGAAACAGTAGGGGCAGGTTTTTTTGGGGGGGGGTGTGTGTGTGTGTGACAAAATCTTACTTTGTCACCAGGCTGGAGTGCAGTTGCACAATCTCGCCTCACTGCAACCTCCGCTTCCCGGGTTCAAGCAATTCCCCTGCTTCAGCCTCCCGAGTAGCTGAGAATACAGGCTTGCGCCACCACGCCCGCAAGCCGTGTTTTAATAGAGATGGGGTTTCATCATGCTAGGCAGGATGGTCTCGATCTCCTGACCTCGTAATTCCCCGGCGCACCCCCCGCCTCAGCCTCCCATGCTGGGATTACAGGTGTGAGCCACCTCGCCTGACCTCAGCCTCTTGAGATCCCAAGACATAGGCGGGGCCCATTTCCCAGTCAGGGTGGAGTTGGAAAGAGTTCGCTTCCTGCTGCCCTCCTGCTGCCCCGCCCTCGCCTCTGGTGCTCCTCACCTGCTGCCAGAGGATGAGGCGGCAGGAAGAGGAGTGCCGACTTCAGGATTCCTGCCTGCCCCAAGGTTGACAACTGGTGTTTTTTTCTAGAAAGTCTCCTGCTTTCTCTGCGGTCCCGCTTAGCGACCCGCCGCCGCCGCCGCCAAGCGAGACTGAGGACTCAGATCGCGATGTCTCATCTGACAGCTCCCTGAGATAGAGACCTGACTCCCCCTTGCACGCCCCGGCCTGAGATCCTCCCAGCTGGGAGCTCAGCGAGGCAGAGGGCGGGGCTGCACAGAGGGGAGCATCACTTGCACCACTGCACGAGGCCTGGCCCCTGGGGACTGGGGCGCTCCTCCCTTGGGCTTCCTCCTCGGTCTTGGCTTCTCCTGGGCTCTGGGGTGTCTGGAGCTAGGCTTGGCCCTGCCCTTCCGGAGCCGTTTCCACCACAGTTGGGGCTCTCTGCCTTCATGTGTGGGTGTTTGCTACTTCCCCATCTTTAAAATGCTGCCAGAGCGATTACAGCCCCTCACCTTGTCCACGTGTCAGGAATGTGAATGTAGGGACCTTTCCTCCATCACTGTTGTCTGGAGCCGGCTCACTGTCTTCGGCACTGGTGCTAACTGGCCCAGGCACTGGAGTGGAATGAGTGCAGCTGGAGGCTAGGCGTGGCCACTGCAGCACACACAGTTGGAGAGGGCGTCTGTCCCTGTTAGTGTGGAGGGCATTGGGGCTGGCCGGGGCACCCTGTCCCTGCTATGGTTCATGTGCTCATGCTGTCCACCTGCTGGGTGGAATATATGTGGCTGTGGCCCTCTTGTGGAGGTGCCGTGCTTTAAAGAGGCCTTAGTGCCCGGGATGGGCACAATATCTTGAGGGGAGGTGGGAGCTCTTGCTCTCCCGGTCACTGCAGAATGACAGAGAAGGCGAAGCTCTGTGCATGCGTGCGCGTGTGTGCGCGCACTGGCTTAGAGTCTCAGTTTCAATTTTAAGTATCAGCTAAAGATGTGCCTCCTCTGTGTTTGTCATACACTGAGGCCAACAGGTTAAGGTGTCCTTGACTGTTGGAAAAGCCTGGAGAGACTGGGAGATGTGATTCATAACGCCTCCATATAGGAGGCTGTGCTGAGCTGACATTCGAATGGATTCTTTAATAATAATCAAACTGTCGAGTATCTTTGGTGTTACTGTTTCAAGCACTTCCTAATATTAACTAGTTTGAACTCTGAGGCAGGTACTTTTTAATTTTTTTGAGATGGAGTCCCACATTCTGTTGCCAAGGCTGGAGTGCAGTGCCGTGGCCTCAGCTCACTGCAGCCTTTTGAGTAGCTGGGACTACAGGTGTGCACCATCATGCCTGGCTAAATTTTGTTTCAGTAGGGGATGGAGTTTCAGCCAGGTTGGTCTCAAACTTCTGACTCAGGGGATCCACCCATCTTGGCCTCCCAAAGTGCTGGGGTTATAGGCGTGACCACGCTGCCCAAAGCAGGTCCCAGCTCCATGCCTTGCCCCTACCCAAGCTCCCCTAAGGATGATGATGGAAATAAGTCACCCTAACAAACACATAGTTCATCTTCCTCAAAACTGTATGAGGTGGGCATTAACCTTACGGATTTTTAAAAATTATACAGTGTTTACCATCTTGGGCATAGATTTTAAGTGCTTAGTTTACCTAGATAAATCCTGAAGACCTTAGGGGCTGGCCACAGTCACATCCCTATTTTGCAGATAAGGTACAAGGACACAGAAAGAAAGAGTACTTGCTCAAGACCTCACAGCTGTGGAGGCCACGCTGGAATTGCCTGCTGTAGCTCAGCTCTATTAACCAGTCACCATCAGAGCCGTGTGAGCCCTGACTTCTTCCACCAGTCACCCTCCCTGAAGTTGCCCAAAGAATAGCTTCTTCCATGTTCAGCCAACAGCAGATAGCCTAGGTCTGGAGCAGGGAGAGAAAAAGGGCTTCTCTCAAGCGGTGGTGCCAGCTTCCTGTAGCACTCAGACCTCTGAACAGGAAGCAGATGGTTCTCGAAGCAAGCAAGGTTGTTTGGAGGCCCTACTCTCAATTCGAAGGGGATGTACCAGGTCCCTCCCAGGAAGAATGTCTCATCTTACACCAGCCCAGCTTCCCTCCCCTCGGCCCTAGACAGGATAAGACAGGACAAAGAACTGGCTGAGCACAGGGGGCTTTATTGATGGTACACGATAAGGTGGGGCTCCCTAGGCCCCTCTTCAAGGGGTCTGCATGGAAACTGTGAGGAGGGGCAATTCAGTGTGGTGGGGGACTCTGTGGCAGGGACTCCCCAGCAGTGAGGGCCTCTCTTCCTCTCGTGCTCTCGCTGGGGCTGGTGGTCCAGGGGTCTTACTCCTTGGAGGCCATGTGGGACATGAGGTCCACCACCCTGTTGCTGTAGCCAAATTCATTGTCATACCTAGAAGATGAAAAGTTGTTAGGGCCTTTTTCCGAGCCAGCCACCAGAGGGCGCCAGACCCCACGTCACTTTTTAAGAGCCTGACTCCAGCCCTAGCCACATACCAGGAAATGAGCTTGACAAAGTGGTCGTTGAGGGCAATGCCAGCCCCAGCATCAAAGGTGGAAGAATGGGTGTCGCTGTTGAAGTCAGAGGATACCACCTGGTGCTCAGTGTATCCCAGGATGCCCTTGAGGGGGCCCTCCGACGCCTGCTTCACCACCTTCTTGATGTCATCATATTTGGCAGGTTTTTCCAGACGGCAGGTCAGGTCCACCACTGACACGTTGGCAGTGGGGACACGGAAGGCCATGCCAGTGAGCTTCCCGTTCAGCTCAGGGATGACCTTGCCCACGGCCTTGGCAGCTCCAGTAGAGGCAGGGATGATGTTCTGGAGAGCCCCACGGCCATCACGCCACAGTTTCCCGGAGGGTCCATCCACGGTCTTCTGGGTGGCAGTGATGGCGTGGACAGTGGTCTGGAAGAGGAGGGAGTGAGGCCCTGCAGAGCGCTCCTCACACCACCCCTCTACCTCCCTCCCCACCTTGGATGGAAATTATGGGAGAGCCAGTCCCCAGAACCCCCCAACCCCCAGGGTTGTATGCCCTGGCAGGGAGGAGCCAATTCTGGATGAGAAAGGCAGGAGTGTCAGTCCCATTCGGCGTCTCATACCATGAGTCCTTCCACAATACCAAAGTTGTCATGGATGACCTTGGCCAGGGGCGCTAAGCAGTTGGTGGTGCAGGAGGCATTGCTGCAGAGGGAGGAGGGGCAAGTTAGGGGAGCACATGCACAGGGTGCCAGGCTGGCTGCTTCTCCACTGGCCCTGCCTTCCTCACCTGACGATCTTGAGGCTGTTGTCATACTTCTCATGGTTCACGCCCATCACGAACATGGGGGCATCAGCAGAAGGGGCAGATATGATGACCCTTTTGGCTCCCCCCTGCAAGTGAGCCTACAGCAGAGAAAGTAGATAGTTACAAACCTGGGTTCTGCCTCTGCAGGGCTGAGTCAGCTTCCCCTCTTGCGGGCCCTCGTGCACTCACCCCAGCCTTCTCCATGGTGGTGAAGACGCCAGTGGACTCCACTACGTACTCAGCACCAGCATCGCCCCACTTGATTTTGGAGGGATCTCGCCTATGGGGGTGGGGGAGACAGGGACAGGACCATATTGAGAAACATGAGATTACCCTAGACCCAAGAGGGGGCACACCATTCTAGCTGCCTCCCCAAAGCACATTTCTTTCGTTCTGTCTTCCACTCACTCCTGGAAGATGGTGATGGGATTGCCATTGATAACAAGCTTCCCGTTCTCAGCCTTGACAGTGCCATGGAATTTGCCGTGGGTGGAATCATACTGGAACATGTAGACCTGGGAACATGCGAGGGTATGAAGGGGCTGCCCATCAGCCAGGCAGCTCCTCCCACGCCAGCTTTGGGGCAGCACTCACCATGTAGTTGAGGTCAATGAAGGGATCATTGATGGCGACAATATCCACTTTACCAGAGTTAAAAGCAGCCCTGGTGACCAGGCGCCCAATACGACCAAATCTAAGAGACAAGAAGACATAAGGAGGGGAAGATTCCCAGGGTGTGTGAGCGGCCCCAGGCCACCTCCCCATTAAGAGGGTGAATGTAGCATACTCTTACTCCTAGGAGGGCCTGAATTTTATCTCCCTTGAGCTTGCCTGCCAGGTTGGCCTAGCTTTACAGCATGGCTCCAAATGAAGGCACCGCTGCTGCCCAACACCCCCGGTCATGGAAAGGCCTTCTTGGAGAAGTGGCCATGTGGGGCACTGCCACCCACAGCCTGGGCACAAGCTTAGCAAATGGCATTCATCACCCCACTATCTATGCCCCAGGAATACTTGCTGCTGCCTGGCTCAGCTTCAGGCTGCACCCTTTAGGGAGAAAACACTTGTACAGTCAGCATCACCAAGCTCAAAGGGCAGGAGTAAAGGTCAGAAATTAACTGGACAGGGCAAGCCCACCCCCTTCTCTAAGTCCCTCCTACAAAAGGGACAGAGATGAGGGAAAAAGCTGTTTAACCCCCTAGTCCCAGGGCTTCGATTTGCCATATTTCCTGTCCTTCCTAGCTCTTTTCCAGAAATCAGGCGTGGGACCAACAGGTATGTGTATATGCATGGGAAGAAGAGGATGGGAGAGAACCCAAGCCCAGGCCCCCGGCTACAGAAAGGTCAGCAGCTATATTTAACCTCAGACCAGGGTGCAGTGGGAGATCCGGTTTCTGGAAGACGGAATGGGGAAAAGGGCAGGTTTCCCAAGGCTCCGGGACACCCAATCCTCTCGGTGACATTTACGGCCTGGCCTTTGGGGTCGGGTCAATGGTAGGCTGGCAGGGGAAGAGCGGGGCCATGAGGTGAGCGGCCGCCGCAGGATGGGGCCACCGCCAGAAGGACCATTTTGCAGTGGAAATGTCCTTTTCCAACCCCATGCATGACTCAGCTCCCCCAGCTAGTCACCAAGCCACAGCCACACCTCTGGGGGGAGGGGACACAGGAGGACCTCTATAAACCCACTTCTTTGATTTACAGGAGAATGATCTAGGAAAAGCATCACCCAGAGGAGACATCGGGCTTGCGGATCAGTGGCCGGCAAGCCTTGCTCCACCTGACTTCCCCGGCACAGGCGACTTCACCCACCGAGGCAGAAGCGTTGGGTTAGTCACCGGCAAAATTTCCTAACGGTGGCCCATTCATTTCCTTCCCGGTTGCAACATGGCGCCCGCTCGACCGCAGGGCGCAGCCTCCGGACAGGGATGCACCCGCTGCGCACTTAGCATCCCGGGGCCTGCGGTGCCAGAGGCCGTGGGGGAGGGGCTCCTCTGCAACACGTGACCCCGCAGAGCGCGAAAGGAAAGAAAGCGGCCCCAGCTAGGGGTCTGGGTCGGAAGGGATCCCGGGCGGGAGTGGGGACCTCCGGTTCCTAGGCACGAGAGGAGGAAGCCTCCGGGCAGATGGCGCCGCAGGGGCGGAACTGCACAGGGCGCCACAGCTTGGGTCCGGGGCTCCGCCAGGTCCTAGCGCTGACCTTGAGCTCTCCTTGGGGGAGCACAGCCACCCCACCCCCACACGACTGCAAAGACCCGGGGCCGGCAAGACTCGCGGATGCAGTTCGGGGGCGGCCGCAGCCCAGGGCCCCCAAGCCACCTGCGAACTCACCCGTTAACTCCGACCTTCACCTTCCCCATGGTGTCTCAGGGATGTGGCTGCGCGGAAGGAGAGGACAGTGAGGGCCAAGCGCACCGGCCGACGCCCACGCCTCTCCCCGCCCCCCCCCCCCATTCAAGCCTCCATGCCCAACCCGCGCCGCAACACGTCCTCCGCACGCCTCTGCAATGCGGAGGCCGCCCGGGCCCGGGCCCCCCCGCAGCGGCGCACACGGCCCGCGCCCACCCCGCAGCGGCGCACTCGGCCCGCGCCCACCCCGCAGCGGCGCACTCGGCCCGCGCCCGCCCCTGACGCCTTCAGGCCGTCCCAAGCCTCCCGGGGTCCTCTCCGCCGAGCTTCACCTGGCGATGGGAGACTAGATGCGGCTTTCCGGCGAACAGGAGGCGCAGAGAGCGCAGCGCGAGGATGCGGGCTCAATTTATAGGAACGGGGGGCGTGGCAGCAGGCGGTGACTCAAACCCCGCCTTCCGCCCGGCTCAGCCAGTCCCAGCCCGAAGGCTCGAGGCCTGAGCTACGTGCGCCCGTAAAACCGCGAGTAGTCGGGCCCGCTTTTTTTTCTCCCCCCCCCCCGCCCCCACCCCACCCCACTCCAGCAGCTGCTTCGTTCAACTGGGCACTCACCAAGCGTGTGGGCCCGGGCGGAGAGGGGGAAGGGACTGAGATTGGCTCGATGGGAGGTGATCGGTGCTGTTTCCTACAGGACTGGACTGTGGGCAGGCAAGAGATTAGGGAGTCGAGGACGGGGGCCCTGGGGAGCCAGGGACGCTAACCTTTCACGCACGGATGAAACAAGAGGACTTTGGGAGCGACTGAGATGGGGAATTGGAGCCAAAGCCCAGCACAGCTCGGGGCTGCACGCGGCCGGCCCTCTCCCTTTTCTTTCAAAGGCTGAGAGGCGGGAAAGTTGAGGAACTTCTCCTCGAGCCTCTGCGGTAGTGACACCGGAAAGCTGAAGCAAAGGCCTAGGAGGGGTCCGTGGGCCTCGGCGGGCCCTTCCCAGCCCCCACTCTCCCTCCCCATCTCCTGGCTCCTGGCCTCTCTGGGACCGAGGCTGGGCTGGGCACTGGGCGGTGGGGACCTGGAAGGAAGGACGCTCGGGAGGCGGCTTCAGGGGGAGGTTTGTGAACGGAAGGTCACAGTGTCCTGCAGCCCTGTAGCCTGGACCTGATAATTAGGGCAGACAATCCAGGCCCTGTGTGCACCGGCGGTTCTCCCCGGGCTGTGGCAGAGGGGGAGCACAGGATGGCTGGTGGGGGCCCACAGGCCTCCCACAAAGTCACTCCTGGAAACCTGTGGGCTGTGCTGCCCAGGGTGAGAGACAGTGTCCCTTTCACTCCATCCAGCCCGGGGCGAAGAGCGGGACGTGAGGGCGGAAGTCCCTCCCAGCCCTGGAACGTGCAGGCAAGCCGGGAGCCAGGGACGCCCCTTCATTGCCTGCGCCGGCGGAGGGATATTGAGGGCAGGGTGAGTCAAGAAGAGGGAAAAAGTGGGAAAAGAGATCTTGGGCACACGGTGGGAAGAGCCCCCTGCCCCTTCACACAGGGGATCCATTCCCCTCCTAGGAGGGTAGAGGGCCAGGTTTGTGAGTGTTGGATGGAAGGATTTGAAGGGGGTGGGGTGGGGTGGGGTGGCCTTGGCCCATCAGCAGGTGCTTGGGAGGGGGGATCCCGGGCCTTTTTGCTGGCCCAGCATAACCTGACACCAGCCCCCTGCCCTTCTAGCTAAAAGCTGGTTGCTAAGTTTAGCCAGCCTAGTGATAATCTTTGCTTAAAAGGCACGCACAAGACTCTGGTCCCTGTCCCTGCCTTTCTGGGATTGCCATCCCTCCTTAGGACCCAGAGCCGGGCTGTCCTCGTCTGGCTGCACTGGCATGGTTGGTGTGGGCTTTTCACGATGATCACCCAGAGAAGAGTAGCAAGAGCAAGGCAAGAAGGTCCCTAATGGTGGAAGGGGTGGGATGGGGGAGCGGAGGAAGCCCCACCTCTGAATCTCTGACTCAACTACTCCTGCAACTGGGACCATTAACCCTTTCCCATCAAGAGCCTTAAGAGCACTTCCATGCTCCTGCGCCACCCAAGCGTGGTTCCGAGGCGCCATCTTCCCCTTTGCCTCATGCTTGTCATTTTTCATTACTGTCCTCTCCTCCCCGCAAAAGTGGGAGCTCAGTGCCCAAGGAGCACTACTGACGTAGCATGCTGTTGTCATGACAGCAGAGGCACCAGTTTGGTCACGACAGCCCTCTCACAGCCTCCCGTTCTAGGTGACTCAGCAGAGAAGACTTGGGGAGCTGGAAAGGGGTGGGCAGGCTTCAGGGGACAGCCGGCTCCGCAGCATAGCCCGTGCCCCCTGCAGATCTGGGAAGAGTTAGGAGTGCCAGGAAACAGACCATGTCTCCTGCAGAGCTGGAGGGGATCATGACCTGAACTTCCACCAGCCTGGCCCCGTCTGCTGCCAACTTTTGGAGATGGGATTAGGGAACACGAGTAGGGGGAGGGTGGGGCACACGGAGGAAAGCAACCCTTGGTCTAGAGCAGGTTTTCTCAGCTGTGGCACTATTGACATTTTGGGCTACGTAATTCTTTGTTGAGGGGCCGAGCTGTGCACTGTAGGGTGTTTAGCAACATCCCTGGCTAAATAGATGCTGGTAGCATTCTTCCCCACCAGGCTGTGACAACAAAAAGGTCCCCAGGTGTTGTCTAATGTTCTCTGGCAGGCACAATCACCCCCAGTTGAGAAGCACTGATCTGGAGCCTCGGCACTGCATAATTCTCCCCAGAGAGGCCGGGAGGTTGAGAGGGGAAAGTTGGCAGTGATGGGCAGGAAGCTCATCTGCGATCCCGGGACAGGCCCTAGGACTCCAGGCTCACTCATCTCTCTCTGGACTGCTAACCCTCTCTGCTGCATGAATCTGGGCTAATGTGAAATATGAAATAAAGACAAGCTTAGAAAAAAATGTCTAAAAGTATATAAAAACATTTATTCATTAGAAAACAAGGAGACTGGCAAACATATATTCCAAAGTGAAAGCAGCTCAACACAGTTCAGTTAGGCTAATTTAAGAGAAAGGCCTTGCATTTTAAAGACTGCATATTTTTTTAAAAAAAGGAGACAGACAAGTATTTTACAAGGGGCACAGAATTAGAATTCCAGGTCACCGTACAAGATACCCTGCACAGGGAGGTCAGGAATGGGCAAGGCCACTCCTAGGATCTGATCCTGCGAGCCGATGCTCTGAGAATGGGGGTTGTTTTCTTGGGTGTCTCCTCTTCTGTCATCTCTGCTGAAAGATCTATGCAAAGAATTAGAGGAGTAAGAAAAAGCTGAGTCACAAAGATGGTGAAAAATAGATTTCAGAGAACAATTGTACGCCACAATGCAGAAATAAAATCCAAGCTGTACAGGGGAGGGCCTTATGGGGCGTGGGGCAGAGCATCTACACGCGGCCCCCATAGCAGGTCCCAAGGAAACCAGCTCTCCACACCCTAGCTGTGTGCCTTCGGGGTGGGGGACATGCGGAAGCATCATACCTTCCTCACTGGACTCATCGCTTGAGAAGACAATTTTGGGTTTCTTTTTGGAAGCTCGCTGCTGGGTGTTTGGATGGCGACGGGTAGTACGGCGGGGCTGTGGTGTGACAAAGTCACTGTCTGAGGCTGCAGAAGGCAGAGGCTGGTGCCTAGAAACTAGAAAAGGTAGAAAGACATGATTTTAAAAAGAAATTTAGAAATGAATCCTGCGGGAGGGGCGGGCCCGGTCTGGTCTTGCCAGCACAGGCTGCCTCACGTACCAGTGGATGGTTTCTTGGCTGACGGGGCTCTCTGGCTACCTGCTTGGCTAATCTCAAGCTCCTCAATTCCATCCAAACCTCTGGTATGACAGGCCCGAAGCTTCTGCTCAAATTCATCTATTATAGCCTGGAGGGAGGAAGGAGATTCAGAGCAGGCCTGAAAACAGTTACTACTTTTTTTTTTTTTTTGAGACAGTCTCACTCTGTTGCCCAGGCTGGAGTGCAGTGGCAGCATCTTGGCTAAGTACAACCTCTGCCTCCCGGGTTCAAGTGATTCTCCTGCCTCAGCCTCCTGAGTAGCAGGGATTACAGGCACCCACCACTATGCCCAGCTCATTTTTTGTATTTTTAGTAGAGATGGGGTTTCACCATGTTGGCCAGGCCGGATTTGAACTCCTGACCCCATGATTCGCCTGCCTCGGCCTCCCAAAGTGCTGGGATTACAGGTGTGAGTCACTGCGCCCGGCCACAGTTACTTCTATGATTAAAAAGAAACAAGGCCGTGAAAGACATGGAGGGCCTTGAATGCACATTGCTAAGTAAAGGAAGCCAGGCTGACAAGGCTCCATACTGTCTCATTCCAATGATACAGTCTGGAAAAGACAAAGCGATGGTAGCAGTAAAAAATCAGTGGTTTCCAGGGGTTGTGGGGAGAGAGATACACAGGTGGAGCACGGGATTTTTAGGGCGCTGAAACTCTTCTGTATGATACTGAAATGGTGGATGCATGTCATTCCATATGGTGAACCCCAATGTAAGCCATGACTTCGGGAGATGATGTGTCCATGTAGGTTCAACTGTAACACGTGGACCATCCTGGTGCAGGATACTGAAGGTGGGGAAGGCTGTGAGGTGTAGGATCAAGGGGTAGATGGGAACCCCCTGTGCTTTCTGCTCAATTTTGCTTTGAACCTAAAACTGCTCTGAAAAAAATCTATTAAAAACAAAGAAGAATTGGATGAGATGCTGCTTTGGTTGTGTTTTTGGAATTAAAAAAAAAAAAAAAAAAAAAGAATTGGGCCAGGCACAGTGGTTCACGCCTGTAATCCCAGCACTTCAGAAGGCCAAGGTGTGTGGATCACGAGATCAAGACCATCCTGGCCAAAACAGTGAAGCCCCATCTCTACTAAAATATAAAAATTAGCTGGGCATGGTGGCACGTGCCTGTAGTCCCAGCTACTCAGGACGCTGAGACAGAAGAATTGCTTGAACCTGGGAGGCAGAGGCTGCAGTGAGCCAAGATCACGCCACTGCACTTCAGCCTGGCACCTGGTGACAGAGCAAGACTCTGTCTCAAAAAAAAAAAAAAAAAATCAAGAGACAGATCTGGTTTTGGGTCACTCTGGCAATTTGGTTGCAACCAAGCTGGGGATGAGTAGGACGGGAACGCGACTGCAAGAGCTAGGACGCTGCCTAGGGTCAGCAGACGTGGGAACCCGACAGGCGCTGAAGTGTCCCGGGCCACTCACCTTGCCGTCAGGCTTGGCCCCACGTCGCAGCTTGCCCACAACTGACAAAAAAGCACTGAAGATGGACTCATCTGACAGTTTGTCTCCAAAGCAGTCAAAATTGTCAAGCATCTTGCGGAGGCCTCGCTCTGTGAGGGGCAGCTGTGACACACAGTAGGCCAGGTCCCGCTGCTGCCGCTCAGTTCTGCAGATAGGAAGGGCTTTGTGAGGAATTCTGAGATGCAGCTAGCAAAGGCTCAACCTGCCCCATCAGCCTCCCCAGTCCCAGGGATAACATGGGGAGAATGGGGGACAGACCGACAGGGTAGGGGACAGGCCTCTCTCCCCTGCAGGGCCCCTCTCAGCACAAAGGAGTCTCAGGGAGGGCAGCATACCGGGCTGTGCGGAACCGCTGACACAGCTTTTCCACCAGGCTCTCTGTCTGCTTGTCCTTGGTGATGTAGGAGAGGAGCTGCCTGCAGGAAGGGGAGACAAGGATGTGTGATGGCCCAGGGCCAGCTCTCCCATCCACTAAGACCAACTGCGGACCCTCCTCAGCACCAGTCTGTCTTCTCTGATGTTCTGCCATGGCCCCTGCCTGCCTCACCACTCCCCTTGCCCTGTCCCATTCAGCAGAGAAGGACCCCCCACCTCAGGAATTTTCACTGTGAATGGAAATTAACACGAACAGCTGCTATGTAGTGAGTGCTATTGTATGCCTGCCACCATGTTAGGAACTTTATCTTATTTAATATTTTCAAGAACTAATAGTTAAGTATCATCAGCCTCAAAAGAAGTGGAAATAGGCACAGAGAGGCTAAGTTATTGCAGAAGGCTGCTCGGCTAAAAAGTAGCCAAGGCGGAATTCAAATACAGGTGTGTCTGCTTCCTAAGCCCCTGCTAACTGGAAAATATGCCCCAACCGCCCAGGGAACAATACTTCATGATGGTGTGGAAAGGCTCTTCCTCCACCCCCAGCTCAGGGTCTGACAGGCGGCTGATGATATCTGGAAGGAGATTATAGATTGCGTTGCCCTGTAAGACAGACAGAGCCATGTTAATTAAAGAGACGAGGTGACCCACATATTCCCTCTGCAGCAAGCCCTCAGTGCCTCTCTGCCTCTCACCTTGTAGGAGAGCTCGTTGAAGAAGTTCTTGGCCAGGGCAGCAATCTCAGGCCCGGGGTCGATGAGCAGCACCGCCATCTCGCTCACCTGCCCCTTCACCTTCACCATGTCCTTGAGGATCAGGTGGGTCATCACCAGCCCCGCTGTTTTCCGCACTTGCTGAGCAGGGTCCCGGAGGCTAGGAATGGAATTGCAGGCTGTGGGGACCAAGACCTCTGGACTACAGCCTAACACTGGTAGAAAAGGCCCTCAGCAGGAATCAATTACCCCATGCTACGCCACTCCGGAAGCAGTCAGAAAGCTGTCTAGAGTTGAAAGCTGGAGTGAGGGAAAGAGGTGAAGCTTCTAACCAGAAATGTCAGTCCCACTGGGGTGACTCTTAGCCAGGGGTCTGTCTAGGTTAAGTATCGAGCAGATGTTCCAGGTGATGCCAAAGCCTAGAGGAAGAGTCCTGGTGATTCTCACACTGAACAGACTCTGGAGCTCTGGGGAACTGCCACCATGTTGTGAGGGGTCTCTTACCGAGCATATAGATGAGGAGTCCAGGGGTCCACCAGATTGGGAAAGCGGATGGCCAGATCCCCAGTGGCAACCATGAGGTTAGACCGGACAACGGGAAGTGGAGACTTTTCTAGCATGGTGAACAGAAGACGAAGCTGGGAGTCGCAGAAAGTGGCACTAGGGGCAAGAAGAGGGTCATCATGGAAGCCATCTCATCCCCATCTTCCTTGAGAAGGTGATAGCAACCCCAGGGCCTACCTGATCATGCAGAACTTGCCAAGGGCAAGTGAGGCAGTTGCAGAGAGGTCGGGGTTGCTGTAGAGGCCTGGGTTGTTGCAGACTTTAAGCAAGAGTGGAACAAAGGCAGCCAGGGTCTGTTTGCCTGTTGGAAGAATAACTGCAGGTTTGGGACAAGTTATCTCAGTTGGGGAGAAGCTGCTGAGTGCAGCAATTTTTCTTACCATCCAACAGTTCCATCTCACAGATGCCGCGGATCAGTTCTGCCTCTGTGTCGTCTGCTGTTGCCCCAACCAGCCCCAGCTCCTCCTCCATGGTGGTCTCAGAGCTTGCATTCTAAAAGGAATCAAGCCAGGGACCATGGATAAGTAGAGACAACATTTCTGATTCCAGCCCATACTTTATTTTGCATGAACAATGTGAAGAAAGGTAAATTCTACAAAAGCATTTAGGGAATTACCAAACATGTCTGTAAAGAGAAAGCATTCCTGAATTAAACAGGGAAACAATGAGGTCCCTGTTTTTGTTTTTAAGTTGCCAAAGCGTGTTTCAACACCTCTTCCTCATGGAAGACATAACTTCCTATATAGGGTAAACAGATGGATCATGTCAGACAATGCTTCAAAGTCACAGAGAAGGTCAGACTTTTTTCCAGGGCTGCAAGGCTCTGTATCTTATTTGTCTGCAAGACATCACTGCCTCTAGTGGAGAGACCACAAGGCCCCAGTGGGGCCGGGCCAGTAATGAAGGCTGGTGGAAAAGGCGGCCTGCCTCAGACAAAAAGCCTCTATTTTATGCTGAGGTCTCTAACGCCACACTCTGCGTTTATTTAAATCTTTCTTTCCTGGGTGATCACTGATAGTTTCATCGTGTTCACATGATTCTTTCCTAGGGCAGTAGCCACAGAGAGGCAGAAATTCTTTGCTTCATGTAATGGCAGAGGAGCAGATTGCCAGAACGGGATCAGCTCGGTTCTGAGTTGAGGTAATGAAATAAATCTGGGAAGTGCTTAGGACAGTCACACACCTTCTCCTTGGGATCTTTGGTCTTGTGCTCCTGTTCTTCCCGGAGAACTCGGCGCCGACAAAGCTCTCCACTCACTGCCTGCTCCAAGTGGACCAGCTGCTGCAGAGCCACATCCCCCGCCAGGGACAGCAGGTTCATCAACATGAAAGTGGGGAGCATTGCGGGAGACTCCTCTGGAGGAGAAGGAGAGGGAAAGCAGGGCGAAGAAACATCTGTAAGTCCCATCAAGCCTGAATCTGGTTTTTACTGATCTTCCCCTTGATCACATGCTATTCAAACCAGTGAAGGAGTAAGAGATGAGGGTGGGAACTCGCCCAACTTCAACTTGGACAAACAAGAGCTGTTGTAGGAAGTGGTGGTGGCAGTGGCTCCCGGCCCTGTAGGAAAACAGAAGCTGGCTGCCGCAGTAGGTCAGCCCCTGCCCACTTACTCGGGTCCTCCTGACTGGTTCTTTTCTCTTCTAGCTTCTCCAGGGCCTGTTTTGCACAGCTCTGCAATATCTGGGCACAGATCACTTCGGGGCCCTCTGCCAGCTGGTAAATGAGGGTCACTGCCACCTCTTTGAATGGGATCCAGAGGGGGTCTGGGTGGACGAAGCCTGTAGAGAAGGGAGAAGTTGTTCACTGCAACAAAGGGCCCAACTCTGCCCAAGGCCTATCCCGAGAGCTCACCTTTTGTGACCGTCTCCTGCAGTCGCTCAAACAGCCTGTGTTCCTGAGGCAGCCGGAAGGGGGGGTGACGTTTGCCCAGAGAAGGCTGTGGACAACAAGACAGTGTGGGTGCTTGTACAGGCTGGACACGAGGACCTCCACTCTCCTTAGTTTGGAACCACCCCCACATACCTTTCTCCTGTCAGAGATGTTGGCAATGGCATGGCATACCTGCTGGGCCAGCCTGTAGTCCTGTGGAAACTTTTCATCCAGCCCTATGCTCACCAGTGTGTCTAAATTGCTTCCCACAATTTCTGGCTTTCCTCTAGGGGAAGGAAGCCACAGAGTTAAAGGCAGTTATGGGGGGAAGGACCAATAGGGACAGGTACTAGCACCCGACACAGTGTCTAGAGCCTTGGAACACTACAGGGAGGCTCTGACACAGGGCCAGCCCCTTGGGTCCTGGTGCTTTACTGAATCCCACTACTTCTGCTAGGCAGGAGGGCTGGTCCTCTATTTTCTTTTTCATTTAGGTGGCTAACTCACAGCAGAGCTCAGCTGGGCCTCACTGTGATGACTGAAGGAAAAGGAGCCTTCTCAGAACCTTCCTTTGCTCTCCCACCCCACTGCCTGCTGGGGTGGGAGCCTCACCGTGCCATCATGCCAAGAAGCATGACAGAGGAACAGCGTTCTAGAGGAGAGCAGGCGACCTTCTCGGTGGCCCGTTCCCACAGCAGCTGGGTCACTGCTGGTTTCACCTCATCCTTCTGCACAAACTCACAGAGCTAAGGAGAAAAGAAAAAAGGCTTCAGCCAAAAAATAACAATCCCTTGATCTTTGGTCCACTTCTCTGAAGATTATATTGAGAACCTGAAGTGGACAAAAGTAACACTTAGGAATGGAAAAAGAAAGAGGTCGCTCAAAATGTAAAGCAGGGGCTTGAGGCCCTTCTCTTTCCATTCTCTACTTTTCCACTCTCATGCCTTCAAAACTGTATTTATTCAAGTGACATACCAAAACCGACCTTTTGAGTTCCATGTGGGTCCATAGTTCCAAGTATGGAGATTTCTAACAGATTTTCTTACCGTTACCACAAACTTGACATGTCTAACATGGAAGCCATCATCCATCCTTGGCCTTTTCATTTTGCCAATGGTATCAACACTCTCTCAGTTACA
>NW_016107502.1:2103936-2110290 GCF_001604975.1 Cebus imitator
ACCAGGATGGTCTCGATCTCTTGACCTCGTGATCCACCTGCCTCGGCCTCCCAAAGTGCTGGGATTACAGGCTTGAGCCACCGCGCCCGGCCTACCAATTTTTTTTTTTTTTTTTTAATACAAATTAGTCACTTAGTCTTATCTGTTTTTCCTTTAAAAATCTGTCTTCCATTAAGCCCATTCTGTAGCAATTTCTCCAGTCCCCAAGTCCAGCCCCTCATTAGTGCCCACTCCAGCAGCCTCCACTGGTCTTCCTGTTCCACAGGTTGGTCTACCCAAGCCTCTGCTTCCCCCAGGTCACTTCTGCTGCACCCCAATTTGCCGCTGCTCTCCCCTGCCTCTTGTAGGGCTTCTGCAGGTAACTGGCCTGTGACATTGTGGGGCAATCGCCACCCCCAGGCTGTTTTCTTTTCTCCAGTGAGGAGAAAAATGTGGCTGTCAGGAATGCTCTTCCCAGCGGGAGTTGGAGGTCAGTGCCACCTCCACCCTTTGCGCCCACAATGCAAATGCCACAAAGCAGAATTGTCTCACTAAAATGCCGGGTGCCTGGCTAACAGTTATAGTCCTAGACTCCAGAAGTCATTCAGAGACTTCCACAGTTTAGTTCCAGCCTACATTCCCAACTTTATTATCTTTTCCAGATGATTTTTTTTTTTTTTTTGAGACAGAGTCTCTCTTTGTCGCCAGGCAGTAGTGCAGTGGTGTAATCTTGGCTCACTGCAACCTCTGCCTGCCGGGTTCAAGCAATTCTCTTGCCTCAGCTTCCCGGGTAGCTGGGACTACAGACATGCGCCACCACGCCCAGCTACTTTTTGTATTTCAGTAGAGATGGGGTTTCACTATGTTGGCCAGGATGGTCTCGATCTCTTGACCTCGTGATCCGCCTGCTTCGGCCTCCCAAAGTGCTGGGATTACAGGAGTGAGCCACCGCGCCTGGCCTAATTTTTTTTTTTTTTTTTGAGATAGAGTCTCATTCGATCGCCCAGGCCAGAGTGCAGTCCCCACCTTCCGGGTTCAAGCAATTTTCATATCTCAGCCTCCTGAGTAGCTGGGACTACAGGCACCCACCACCATGCCCGGCTAATTTTTAGCAGAGACAGGGTTTCACCATATTGGTCAGGGTGGTCTCGAACTCCTGACCTCAGGTGATCTGCTTGCCTCAGTCTCTCAAAGTGCTGGGATTATAGGCATGAGCCATTGTGCCCAGCCAAGAGTATATTTTCTAGAGCTCTTATTGCCCGAGTTTGCATCTCAAACTTTGCCACTAATTAGCTGTAACCAGCTACGTTCTTTAACCTCTCTGTGCCTCAGATTTCTCATTGTAAAATGCAGATACTACTACCTCACAGGGCTGCTGTGAGGATTAACAGTTACCATGAGTAACGTGAGTGCAAATGCCTGTCATATATTCAATACCGTACGAGTGATGTTGTTATATTATCGCTGTGACAACCATTACTGTAAAACTTATTCTGCCGCTTTATTATCTACCTGCTGCATTGCTCTAACAATGTTCTATGGTTTTTGACTACCAACTGGCAGGTTCCTTTAAAGTTGGAAACATGAAACCAAAGAGTCTTATACTTCTTTCTGGGACTTAGTAAACTGTGAAATGCATAGTAATAACTCAATAATACTTGCTGACTGAAGAAAGGAAGAAAGCAGAAGCCTTACAATTTCCTCAAGACACTGAATGGTCCCAACCGAGGCATCCACTAGCAGCAGAGAGAGATTCTGAATCAAAGCCTGGGCTTTGGCTCTGTGGGAACAGCAGAGATCAGGGGTAATTATAAGACTGGGAAGCTGAACTTGGCAAACAGTGATTAGGGCTATCCCACCACAGTGTCAAATAACTGCTTTCCCTGGGAACCCAGCCCCACCCCAAGCCCCATCATGATGGACTGCCTGTGGATCTGAACTCCTCTGGAGAAAGGCACCTCTTCCTTTAGGAGACAAGGCAAGTCCTGTGAGAAGCTGACCTTGGAAAAGTCAGCAAAGGCAAAAGCACCCCACATACCTGGCAGAGTCCCCTTTGGGGTTGAGGTAGAGTTGGCGGTAGGCATTAAGCACAGCTTCCCGGACACCAGGCTCCTTAGACCAGATGAGAGGCAGCATGCGGCGCACCCCAAACAGTGCCTGGGGTACCCCAAATTGGAAGACCATCACAAAGAATTCAATCACCTCCTGCACCACTGAGAGAACATGTACAAATGTCACCCATCTACTTGGCAAAACTTCCCCAATACCTAAAGACAGAACCTTTCTGAATGTAGCAAGATGCAAGTGGAGGCCTTCCTCACTTTCCCTGAGAATGCCAACTCCTCCTGTAATGTCTTATCATGAAATACTACATGCATTAAAATGTAGAAGCTGTAAGTGGCTAGAGGAGCCAAATAGAAATAAAAAACACTGCCTTTTTTTTTTTTTTTTGAGACGGAGTTTCGCTCTTGTTACCCAGGCTGGAGTGCAATGGCGCGATCTCGGCTCACCGCAACCTCCGCCTCCTGGGTTCAGGCAATTCTCCTGCCTCAGCCTCCTGAGTAGCTGGGATTACAGGCACGCGCCACCATGCCCAGCTAATGTTTTGTAGTTTTAGTAGAGACGGGGTTTCACCATGTTGACCAGGAAGGTCTTGATCTCTTGACCTCGTGATCCACCCGCCTCAGCCTCCCAAAGTGCTGGGATTACAGGCGTATGAGCCACCGCGCCCGGCATTTTTTTTTTTTTAAGACACGGGGTCTTATTCTGTTGCTCCGGCTGGATCGCAGTGGCATGACCATAGCTCACTGCAGCCTCAAACTCCTAGGCTTCCTCTCCTTCATTCTTTTATTTATTTATTTATTTTTCTTTCCTTCTCTCTCTTTCTTTCTAAAACAAACAAACAAAAAAAAAACTAGGCTCAAGCAATCCTCCTGCCCCAGTCCTCTGAGTAGCTGGAACTACAGGTGTGTGTCATCCCGCCAAACTAATTTTTGTTCCTTTGTAGAGATGGGGTCTTGCTACGTTGCCCAGGCTGGTCTCAAACTCTGGGCCTCAAACTGTCCTCCTGCTTTGGCCTCCCAATACGTTGGGGTTACAGGCATAAGCCATTGCGCCCAACTGAGAACCCCTACCTTTTAAAGGAGTAGATAAGATATATCAATAAAATATGGGCAGGAACTCCAAGATCCATGGCCGGGTACAGTGGCTCACATCTGTGATACCAGCACTTTGGGAGGCTGATGCAGAAGGATCACCTGAGCCCAGGAGTTTGAGACCAGCTTGGCCAACACAGGAAGACTCCATCTCTATTATTAATAAAAATTAAAAAAATACAAAAGAAGCCCAAGCCTGTTCTTACAGAAGGGGGCCTCTGGCATACCTGTAGTTGTGTTTTCATACATCATCTTGCTGATGATGCCAATGGCCTCCGTAATCTTCCGGGAGAAGCTGTAGGCATCCTGCAGATACTGCACCAGCATCTCCTGCTTCACCAGTTCGTCATTTCTCCTCGACTCCTCAGGCTCTGACACACTGGGTTTGTTTTTACAGGCAGTCTGTCCTGTGACCATGTTTCCTGTAGACTCCCGGGGATTCTTTTCTTGTGTGGAAACGGCTGGGCCTAAGGAGTTAGAAAAGTACAGGATGGTTTTGTTCAAGGGGATACAGGGGACTCCAACGGCTGTCAACATCCCTGGATATTTATTTATTTTCCTTCTTTTTTTCTTTGGAGATGGGGGTCTCACTCTGTTGCCCAGGCTGTGCAGTGGCATGATCACTGCTCACTATAGCCTCAACTTCACTGGGCTTAGGTGATTCTCTCACTTCAGCCTTCCAAGCTGGGACTGTATGCCACCACACCTGGCTAATTATTTTGGTATTTCTTGTAGAGATGGGGGTTTTGCCATGTTGCCCAGGCTGATCTTGAACTTTTGGGCTCAAGCGATCCTCCTGCCTTGGCCTCCCGAAGTGCTAGGATTACAGGCGTAAGCCACCACACCTGGCCCTGGATATTTCTTTCCGCAACGTGAAGATATGAAATTAGAACCTATTCTAAAATATCTTAATTTCTCAAAAACCATTCCTAAAGCCCTCTACGTTCTAGACAGTCACCCTGTGACTATCAATCTTAGGTCCATGGGCTGCTTCCATTCCAGAGCAGAAGCAATGCCAATTCATCTCTGGGCTCTTTCAGCACCAGGTTCTTAACCAGGCCAATGGATGGCATGAAGTAAATGCTAAGTATTAGTTGATGTGTGCTGTTTATTGACCAAAGAAGGAAAACGATTACCTTTGAAGATAATTCCTAAGATATTCAAGAGCCTGGTCTCCTCTGACTCCTCTGGGTCTTTATGACTGAAGGGTTCGGACTCCCAGAAGTGGCCTGTGGCTTCTCGAGTGAGAATGATGGCCTGTCTGAAAGAACACCAGCCTGTCAGCATCCAGAAGAATGTCACTGCATTTGTAAGGGAGCTTACCTCATGATTCTATCCAGTCCCTGGACCTACTGCCCAGAGAATAGGAGCTCTTTTTTTTTTTTTGAGATGGAGTTTCACTCTTGTTACCCAGGCTGGAGTGCAATGGCGTGATCTCGGCTCACCGCAACCTCCGCCTCCTGGGTTCAGACAATTCTCCTGCCTCAACCTCCTGAGTAGCTGAGATTACAGGCACGCGCCACCACGCCCAGCTAATGTTTTGTAGTTTTAGTAGAGACGGGGTTTCACCATGTTGACCAGGATGGTCTCGATCTCTTGACCTCGTGATCCACCCGCCTCGGCCTCCCAAAGTGCTGGGATTACAGGTTTGAGCCACCGCGCCCAGCTTAGGAGCTCTTAACATGCTTAAAAAGTTGTGCTAGTCTTCAAAAAAGTTTTAAAGTTTTAAAATCAGAAACCTACTCCAAACACCTGTTTAAAAACTTTTCTAAGTTTAGAAACAATAAACCTTCAATAATTAGTTAATTCAGGCACATCCATACAATAAGATTCTATGTAGCCGTAAAAAATAATGGGGACACGTGAGTCCATGAATTTGAGATCAGCCTGGGCAACACAGGGAGACCCATCTATACAAAAAGTAAAAAAAGTTAGGCGGGTGTGATGGTGTGCACCTGTGGACTCAGCTATTTGAGGGAGCTGAGGTGGGAGGATCACTTGAGCCTGGGAGATCAAAGATGCACAATGTGATCATACCATTGTACTCCAGCATGGGCAACAGAGTGAGACCCTCTCTCAAAAAAAAAGAAAAAAAAAAAGGAGAGTGGGAAACTATTTATGTATAAATCTAAATATTTTTTTAGAGACAGAGTCTTGTTTTATCACACAGGCCGAAGTGTAGTGGCATGATCTTGGTGCACTACAACCTCCACTTCTTGGGTTCAAGTGATTCTCATGCCTCAGCTCCCAAAATAGCTAGGATTACAGGTATGTGCCACCACACCTGGCCAATTTTTGTAATTGTAGTAAAGATGGGGTTTTGCCATGTTGGCCAAGCTGGCCTCAAACTCCTGGCCTCAAGAGATCCACCAGCCTCAGGCTCCCAAAGTGCTGGGACTACAGGCGTGAGCCACCACGCCAGGCCATGTAAAAATTTTTTTTTTTTGAGATGGAGTCTTGCTCTGTCACCCCCGATAGCGTAGTAGAACAATCTTGGCTCACTGCAATCTCTGCCTCCCGGGTTCAAGCGAGTCTCCTGCCTCAGCCTCCCAAGTAGCTGGGATTACATATGTGTACCACCACACCTGGCTGATTTTTGTATTTTTAGTAGAGATGGGATTTCACCACATTGGCTGGGCTGGTCTTGAATTCCTGATCTCGTGATCCGCCTGCCTCAACCTTATAAAGTGCTGGGATTACAGGTGTGAGCCACCTCGCCCAGCCATAAATATTTTAAGAAACCACTGAGACACATGGTTCAGTGAAAAGAGCCAGATGGTAGATCAACAGGTAGAGAATTCTATCATCAGTTACGTAAAAGGGGGAAAAAAGAAAACATGTTTGTCTGCACGTTACCTTCTTCTTGCCATGTTGTCCAGGCTGGTCTCAAACTTGTGGGCTCAAGCAATCTTTGGCTCAGCCTCCCAAAGCGTTGAGATTACAGGTGTGAGCCACCCCACCTAGCCCGAATTAATTATGAACATTGCCTTCCTGTGGGAAGGGGAACTAAGTGGCTGGGGAACAGGTTTGGAGGGGACTTTTCAGGGCATGCCCTTTTGTAATTTTAAATTTTGCACCATGTAAACGTACCGCACTACCTAATTTTTTAAAAGTATATTTCAGTTTTTAATAAAGCTGTTTAAAAAAAAAAATCATTGCCGGGCGCGGTGGCTCACGCCTTTAATCCCAGCACTTTGGGAGGCCGAGGCGGGTGGATCAC
>NW_016107502.1:2111517-2114598 GCF_001604975.1 Cebus imitator
AAAAAAAAAAAAAAAAAAAATTTGTAACTGCAGGCAATACAACTCCTCTGGATTTGCAGTCTGAATACCTGGGGCCAGCTCTGCTATTTACTAGCTGTTTGTGACAGTCAAGTTATCTAACTCATCTGCAAGATGGGGAAGATAATCTGGTAATACCAGCTACCCCCAAAATTGTGGGCAGAAACCTTAAAGTTACACAAAGTTAAGGCAGACAATACAAAATGCAGAGAAGAAACGCTGCTGTTTGTGAGGCAAAAAACTTAGTTATTAAGAATTTAACCTCCAGCATCTACTGCTGAGGATTTCTGAAGGCGGGGCGAAATCTTTACCATGAGAAGAAACCTTCTTCAGGCTGGGCCTGGTGGTTCATGCCTGTAATCCTGACACTTTGGGAGGCCAAGGTGGGCAGGTTGCTTGGGTCCAGGAGCTTGAGATCAGCCTGAGCAACTTGGCAAAACCCTGTCTCTACCAAAAATATAAAAATTAGTCAGGCTACTCGGGAGGCTAATGTGGGAGACAGCTTGAGCCCTGGCAAGTTGAGGCTACAGAGAGGCTACAGTAAGCTGTGATCGTGCTATTGCACTCCAGCCTGGGCAGCAGTGAGATCCTGTCTACAAACAAACAAACAACCCTCCCTCTTCTAATTGACAGGAGAAAATACTAGTATACTTGGTGGAAGATGCACTTATAAAACTTAGTCTCTATTTTTGCTTTAGCAAAATAAAAAGAGGACACTAAAGAGACATAAGGGAGTCATAGGGCAAACAAGCCACTCTCCAGCCTTTTAAAAACAGCCCCGTTAGGTAAGAAGTAAATAAATAACAAATAACTTGTGGCTGAGGTTTAGGAATACTTGTTGGTGGCTGGGCACCGTGGCTCACGCCTGTAATCCCAGCACTTTGGGAGGCTGAGGTGGGTGGATCACCTGAGATCAGGAATTCAAGACCAGCCTGGCCAACATGGTGAAACCCTGTGTCTACTAAAAATACAAAAATTAGCTGGGTGTGGTGGCATGGGCCTGTAGTCCCAGCTACTTGGGAGGCTGAGGAACAAGAATTGCTTGAACCCGGGAGGCAGGGGTGGCAGTGAGCCGAGATTGTGCCACTGTACTCCATCCAGCCCGGGCAACAGAGTGAGACTCTGTCTCAAAAAAACGAAACAAAACAAAAAAACCACAACTTGTTGACTGCTGTAAGGGCTTTTGTTGTTAAGCTGTTCTGAAGTTTTAGAGTCACAAAAACACCAGGAGAAATCTTTTCTCTAAGATCAGGATTCACAGGAGGCTTGAAGATTAAGGTAGTATTAGGCAAGTTTGATATTAGCTCATGAAATTTAGAATGAGAAAGTCATTAAAGATCATAAGATCTAATCAATTTCTTATTTTACACATAATGAAACTGAGGCCCAAAAATTCAAGCAACTTACTCAAGATCATACAACTAGAACTTACAAACTTATAGGTTCTCTTCTTCAGTTGAAGGAGGACTAATGTTTGATAATATTGTTAACATTTAATTGTTTCAGTAGTTTCTTGAAACATTTATAAAGTAGAAAGGCATGCTTAATTGTGGACTATGCCTACGGTCACACCATTGCTACATGAAAACATCTACCATCATCTGGGGGCAGCATATCTGAGTGCAGTTCATTTAAAAGAAACATTAGGTTAGTTTCTCAAAAGTTAACTCTAAGCATAAACAGATCATGAAGAATATCCCATTGTTTTGCCTACTTGTAACTAGCTTTGGCAAGCAGTTGACAGATGCGTCCTTTCACCTCTTCAGCAGTCTCTGCATTGGGAATTTGCTCAGGGATCTCCTCCTCTCCCTGGGGAAGCTGGAGAAGCTGCTGCAGGGTAGACTTCAACTCTGGCAACATGGCTTCCCACTCCTCCTCTGGGTCCAGCACTGCAGCTGAATGACAGTCTCACTTAGTCTCTTTCACTGGGGTTTCTGACTGTAAGGAGAGGCCTGTCTGGGGTTAGGACTCCGAGGCAGTAACTACTTACAAGCAACTGCAGCTCGCCTCTGGGCCCTCATCTCCTGTAATTTCTGAGTCTCCTTCTGCAGTGGTCCAGCAAGGTCAGTATCACTAAGCTATCAGGTAAAATGAATAGCAGGGTCTGTAAATTATATAATGTCATCTCTGTTTCCATTTAATTCCTTCTCTTTTAGTGGACCAATTCTACTTACCTTGCAGGAAAAAGGATTATTGGCTAGAAAACTGGCCAGCAGCTGGATGGCATTTTTACATACTAGCACTGACTTGTCTGCCAGACGTCCCACAGCTAAAGCCACTACTGCCTGGAAACGTGTGAGGGGGAGAGCCTGTGCAGAGGAGGAAGAGAAGAACCTGCTCAAGTCCCACATCATCCATTTTGTTCAAGATGAGTTTAAGCATACTCCAAATTGAGCTACTCACTCACTCTAAAAAACCTTTCTACAGAATATAAATTAGGAGTACTCCTTGCAGTGACAAGACACATTGGAGTCCTTAAAGGGAGCCAGGTATCCTTGTCCTTGGTAGAGGAAGACTTCATTACTGATAATAAGTGAATTCTAAACTTCTTTGGGCAGATATTTACCTTCAACACTGGATTCTTCTTTACGCTGGTATATAGAGGCCTACCATATGTCTTTGCCACATAGAAGGTTGCTTACCTTCTGCTGGACAATTCGGGTGAAGAGCTGCAAAACACGGCTCCGCACAAAGGAGTTGACATCGTGGCCATGGGCTTGTAAAGTATCCAAGAACTGGTCCCTGGTGTCTCGGGCTGCTTCCTCCAGCTGATCGCCATTCAGAACCTGCAGTACCATCTCTGCCATGGCTGCTAGCAGAGCATTACGCATCATGTAATTCTAAGAGAGAGATGCATAGAGGGGATAAGGCCTTTAGCCAAGGCGAAGCTTGCTTGTGTTTGGCCGTAACTTTTCCGATTAACTGCCTAGGTATTCAATCCTGAGGTCACAGGAAAAAGCTGAATCCCAAAGGGGACTTCTTGCTCAGAGAATGCTGGAACAAACAAGTGCCAAAACCAATTTTTTCTCATAGGACTCACACAGGAAAGCACGGCAGTAGTAG
>NW_016107502.1:2115028-2119856 GCF_001604975.1 Cebus imitator
GCCTCCTGGGTTCAGGCAATTCTCCTGCCTCAGCCTCCTGAGTAGCTGGGATTACAGGCAGGCGCCACTATGCCCAGCTAATGTTTTGTATTTTTAGTAGAGACGGGGTTTCACCATGTTGACCAGGATGGTCTCGATCTCTTGACCTCGTGATCCACCTGCCTCGGCCTCCCAAAGTGCTGGGATTACAGGCTTGAGCCACCGGGCCCGGCCCGCTGTTTTTTTTGAGACGGAGTCTTGCTTTGTCACCCAGGCTGGAGTGCAGTGGTGTGATCTTGGCTCACTGCAACCTCCATTTCCTGGGTTCAAGCAATCCTCCCACTTCACCCTCCTGCTAGCTAGGATTACAGGCATGTGCCACTATGCCCAGCTAATTTTAAAAAAATTTTAGTAGAGACCAGGTTTCATTATGTTGGCCAGGCTAGTCTTTAACTCCTGACCTCAAGTGATCCACCCACCTCAGCCTCCCTTAAGTGCTGGGACTACAGGCGTGAGCCACCAAACCCGGCCTCAAAGCCTTTGATTCTTACTAATAAATATCCCCTCCTTTTCCTTCCACTCTCCTTCCAATGCTTTACTGATAGAAAATGAGACAGAAACATGGAAATCAGCCTTAGGATGCCAGGAAGTCCAATACATAATCTGACAGAGAAGCAAGATTAAGGTTTTGCCAGGCCAAGAACCAGAAAATAGGGTCTTGCACAAAAAATAAATTAGATGAACATGTGGACTGTATTTGTCCTTGACATTCACCTAGGAGTACCTAACATCAGTTTGGGAATCAGCCAGGTTAGCATTCAGGGATGAGAGAGAATTGAGAGAGATGACACGGGTTGATTTGATAAAGCTCATGGTTTGAGAAAGTAAGGCAAGCCAGCTGGTGGGAAGATGCTTTATCCTGAGAAACAGATGGGACTCAATCAAAGCTGAAGGCTAGGCATGGCAGCACCAGTAATCCCAGCACTTTGGGAGGCTGAGGCAGGAGGATGCTTGAGACCAGGAGTTTGAGACTAGCCTGGGCAATATGGCAAGATTCCATCTCTACAAAAAAATAAAAAAATTAGTTAGGCATGGTAGTATGTGCCTGAAGTCACAGCCACTCGGAAGGCTAAGGTGGGAGGACTGCTTAAGCCCAGGAATCGAGGCTGCAATGAGCTCTAATTGCACCACTGTACTCCAGTGTGGGCGACAGAGCCAGACTCTGCCTCCAAAAAATAAAAAATAAATAAGCCAAAGCTGAGTTGCTCTTACTACACTTAAGCTGCAGAAATGTCATCTCTCCTACCAGAACTGGATAAAAGCAATGTGAATTGAAAGATTAATAGATTAATAAAGAGCATGTTATTCAACAAACTTGACCTGCCTCTCTACAGAAAGGAAATGTCGCAAGGATAAATCTAGACAACTTGTCAAAGCTACTTTCTTGTTCTGTTAAGAAACAGCCTTTCAACACTGGACTTCAAGTCCCCGGAAGAAGCTTAGAGATCCCTAGGGGACCACCTACCTCTCCATCCAGGTGATCTAGCAAAGTGCACATGTTAGACATCAGGATAGCTGGGACACGTTCTGCTAATTCTGTCAGGAACGCTGCAAAGCCCTTTGTCCCTGCAGGATCTCGACTCAACTCTTGGGGACACTTTTGTCCAATCTCTCTACACAGAGAAGAAAACACAGCCATAGCAACATAGCTCAATTATTCAGTTCCCAGTAAGGGGAGGTAAGACAGGTATCTAATATCTGAAGAAAGCTACTGTTGCACAGACAATATATTTCCAATATTTCTTTATTCCCTCCCTGAGGAAAATAAGCATGAGAAGCTTTGAGATGGAAGAGTCACCTTACAATCTCTCCCACTATGCTCTTCATTCCATAGTCAGTTGCCCACAGACTCACAGCTGCGACCAGTACAGGTGCCAGGTGTTCAAAGTGCTGCAGCATCTGGATGATCTTCACCGTGGCACCTGTGGAAGCATTAAACATGAGAAATTACGGGCAAAATGAAAAAAGGCAGGGCAAAGTGACAGGTAACTTACTGAGCATATGGTTGTAACGGGTCAAGGCTACACCAAGCAGGTGTGTTATGGCTTCCCGAGTGGGGCGGTTCTTCTGGTGACTAATAGTGGGATTCTCCAGAAGGCGGTAGCAACAGCCAGTAACCAAACTGCGAAAGGAAGAGTTTGAGAGGATGAAAGCAGCTGTCTGGATCCACTTATATTGGCGCCCCGCCCTGCCTCATTCATTCTGTCCCCACTGCTCCCAAAGTCAGGGTCTTCTAGTTTTCTTTATTCTAGCTATGACCTTCTATACCAGGTTGCTTTGCTTTGCTGACCCCACTTAGGTACTCCTTCTTTCAAGATTACCAACTTTCAATCAGTTGTGATGCTGACAAAGAACCTGGATATACGATAAAAGTACTACAAAGTCACCAATGACTTCTCATCCCTAAATATAACAACTGATTCAATCCTCATCTCAATTGATCTTTCACAGCTGCATGTGATACAGTTACTCACTTTCTTCTTGAAATAAAGGCTTCATCTGGCTTCCAGGACACAAGAACAAGACTCCTTTCTCAGTTTCTTTGGCGACTTCCTCACACTCTTTTTTTTTGAGACAGTGTCTGCCTCTGTTGCCCATGCTAGAGTGCAGTGGCACGATCACAGCTCACTGCATCCTTGACCTCCTAGTAGCTCAGGTGATGCTCCCACCTCAGCCTCCACCATGCCCAGCTCATTTTTCTAGTTTTTGTAGAGACACGATTTCACTATGTTGCCCAGGCTGATCTCAAACTGCTGGCTCAAGCAATCCTCCTTCCTCAGCCTCCCAAAGTGCTAGGATTATAGGCGTGAGGGCGTGCACCCAGCTTCCTCACTCTTAATTAATGCTGGAGTGGCCTAGGGTACCAGTTCTTGGATTTCTGCTCTCTTTTGGCTACACTTAACTGATTTCATTCAGTCTCACAGCTTTGAATACTATTATATTCCCAAATGTGTTATCCCTAGCTCAGACCTCTCTCCTGAAGTGCAGATCTATATATTCAACAGCCGAATCTGACAACTTTATGTGGCTATCTAATAAACACCTCAAACATTGTGTGTCCAAAACAGAACTTCTGATCTTCCTCCCAAAACACCTATTCACAGCCTTTTCCTTGTCTCAGTTACCAGTAACTCTAGTCTTCCAAATGCTCAGGCCAAAACCCGGGAGAGTCATCCTTCATTGGACTCTCCCTCACACCTCACACCCAGTCTGTTAGCAAATCCTGTAAGCTCCACCTTAAGGAAAAAGTATAGAACCCAATTACTTCTCCCCCATCTCCACTGCCATGCCGTGGTCTAAGAGACCATCATCTCTTGCTTGAGTTACTGGATAAGCCTAACGGGTCTCTTGCTTCCCCTTTCCCTCCATAGTTTATTTCAATATAACAGCTAGGATGGCCCTGTTAAAGTACAAGTCAGATCACCTCACTGCCCTGCTTGGAAACCTCAGGGCTCCATCTCACTCTGAGGAAATGCCAAAGACACCATGATGGCTCATAAGAACCTGCGGTCTGGCTCCCCACTGCTCCCATGGCCTCACAGCCTAGCCCTCTTCCCTGTTCTCAGCTGTCAGCTCTGGCATCCTTGCTATTGCTAGTACATGCTGGACACACTCCCTCCTCAAGGTCTTCGCATTTGCTGTTCCTTTTCCTTGCCCTTGCTATTCCTCCACATATTCTCACAGGCCTCATTCACCTCCTCTGGGTCTTTGCTCAAATGTCACCATCTCAAAAAAGTCTTATTAGAGTAGCTGATTGATTGATCTATCTATCTGTTTTATTTATTTATTTTTTTTTTGGAGACAGGATTTTGCTCTTGTTGTCAAGGCTGGAGTGCAGTGCTGTGATCTCAGCTCACTGCAACCTCCACCTCCTGGGTTTAAGTGATTCTCCTGCCTCAGCCTCAAGTAGCTGGGATTACAGGCACTCGCCACCACACCCAGCTAATTTGTGTGTGTGTGTGTGTGTGTGTGTGTGTGTGTCTATGTGTGTTTTAAAGTAGAGATAGGGTTTCATCATGTTGGCCAGGATGGTCTTGACTCCTGACCTCAGGTGACCCACCTTCCTTGGCCTCCCAAAGTGCTGGGATTATAGGTATGAGCTACTACACCTGGCCTAGAGTAGCTGATTTATAAATCACAACCTTCTTCCATCAAACTTATGTTAAAAACAGACTCTATAGTACAGACTCTAAGAGGGCAGAAACTTTTGTTTCCAGTGCCTATAATGGTGCCAGCTCCACATCTAGGAGATTCTCAGTAAATACTGTTTTAGGAATAAATGCGCATTTAGAGATGAAAGGACTTCATATGACTTTCTAACATTTCATTATCCAATTCTTAGCAACTCCATGTTATGATTATAGTTTTATTACAGATAGAATTGAGGGATGATGTAATCCCAGCACTTTGGGAGGCAGAGGCGGGCGGATCAAAAGGTCAGGAGTTCGAGACCAGCCTGATCAACATGGTGAAACCCCATCTCTACTAAAAATACAAAAAATTAGCCAGGTGTGGTGGCAGGCACCTGTAGTCCCAGTTACTTGGGAGGCTAAGGTAGGATAATTGCTTGAACCTGGGAGGCGGAGGTTGCAGTGAGCCGAGTTCACGTCACTACACTCCAGCCTGGGTGATAGAGCGAGACTCAATCTCAAAAAAAACAGAGAAAAGTTAGCTGGACCTGGTGGCAGGCACCTGTAGTGCCAGCTACTCGGGAGGCTAAGGCTGCAGTGACCTGAGATCGCACCACTGCACTCCAGCCTGGGCGACAGAGTGAGACTCTGTGTAAAAA
>NW_016107502.1:2119896-2131267 GCF_001604975.1 Cebus imitator
GGGTGCAGTGGCTCATGCCTGTAATCCCAGCACTTCGGGAGGCTGAGGCAGGTGGATCACCTGAGGTCAGGAGTTCAAGACCAGCCTGGCCAACATGGAGAAACTCATCTATATTAAAAATATGAAAATTAGCTGGGTGTGGTGGCAGGTGCCTGTAATCCCAGCTACTCGGGAGGCTGAGGCAGGAAAATCGCTTGAACCCAGGAGGTGGAGGTTGCAGTGAACTGAGATCGCACCACTGCACTCCAGCCTGGATGACAAGAGCAAAACTTCATCTCAAAAAAAAAAAAAGGGGCATATCTAGCAATAGAGCCTCACCCTCACAGCTCAGTATTATCTGTAGCCATCCTCCCTACCCACCTGACAAATTCTTCTTCAATTATTGAGTGGTTCCACAGGTGACGGATGTCCAACTGAAGTAGCTGTGTCAAAAGCTGAAGAACTGGTTGCCTCTCTTCTTCCCAGTCAAAGCCATGGGCTGCCTTGGTCCGAGCTTTCTTACCCTAAAAAGGATCATGTATACATTGAGGAAAAAATAAGGGAACAAAGAGGGTCAAGATCTGCCAGTCTGAGTGCCCAAATAATCCAGTATCAAGACAAGATAGAAGGTAATATGGAAGAAGTATTACACGTTCCACAGTGCTATCTGTCTAGGAAGAAAATGTGTGATAGTTTTGGGTTCTTCCTCCTAAACTCTCAATGAGGACAGGAAGGATTCATAGGATCACTGGATTCCCCTGTTTCCCATCCGTTCTCCTATCTCCCCAGACCCCATATAAAGTGAGCCCAAAACTCCAAATTTACCTTCCCACCAAGGTCCAGGTCCATGAGGTTTGTCTGGCTGGTCATGGTCTCAAAGGATTCCAAGAGTCGTATCAGAGCATAACAGTTCATTTTGAGGGCATTTAGATGAGCATTTCGATCTGATACACTCAAGCTTGTATCATCCAGTATAGCTGGAAGCTCCTGGGAGTGGCGGGATACCACTATGAGGGACAGAATGTTGGAGTCAGTTTCACTCACTTCTTTCATATACCCCAACTTCAAAACACCCAGCACTTGCAGCCATCAGATTACCAAAGATCTGTGTTTCATCTCTCAGCGGTCGTAATACAAGCTAAGTCCTTTGGGACCCTTGGCCATGGTACCCTGAACATGCCCTGTTCCTACTCTCTCCCTCCAGTTACCACAATTTCTCTCCAGCAACTGGAAGAATCACCCCTATTAAAAAGAGGTAGCTCAAAAGTAGGAAAAAGTTCTTGTTGGTCTGCCCTTACAGTGAACACACATAACTCTGTATTGCCCACCAAGATTACAGACCTTTAAGAGGCCAAAGGTCCCTGGGCTTAGCCAAACCAACTGAATCACAACAGCCTTGATATCATCATGTGGCTGATAAGATGTAGGAAATAATAAACAAACAAATGACAACAAACACCTTCCATCCCCTACCCGCTGACCCACAAACACCTTTTATCAGGAATTCCAGAGTATCTTCTTTGAGGCCAGGGTCTATACTTCGAAAGTGACTATGAGGGAAAGAAAGTGTGGGGGTGAGATAGGAAGGAGACTGCAGAGCCCTTTCTAACAGATCAGATCTAACCTGTGGATTCTAATGTTTAAAAACACATGTGAAATTGTTCAACTGAATAAATATGTGGCAAGCTGCGCACACGCTCATCAGTAGAGATATCAATACCCAGAAGCATTTATCAGTGAATCTGTAACTTAGGAAATTTCAGGACTAACATGCACCATTAGGACGAACAGCCACCAGTTCTTTTCAAAGTACCAGCTGGGTGTTTCACTTACTGTAAAATGCTGTAGATAGTATCAAAGTGCTCCAGCATAGCCAGGGGCCCCTGAGCTCGGAAGGCAGCCTGAAATGCTATGAAGATGAAAAAATTAATAAATTTGGAAGAAGGAGAGGACTTTTTAGTAAATTCTACCCATGGCGGAAAACTCAGTTTGTTGCTTTTATTGGTAGTATCACGCAAAAAAAAGACAAACAGTTCATTTCAGTGTAACCTATAATGATGATGATATATTTGTGTTACAATTAGAGCCTTGTTTGAGCTTCACCACACCTGAGCTAAAGGAGACGGTATTAAACCTATTTTACATCTTAGAGTGGCCGTATGACTTGTCCAACTTGTAGTTAGGAGTGAACACAAACTCAGGATCTTAAAAAAGTAAAAAAAAAGTGTATCCATTTATGTCCTTTTTCTGCTTCAGGATCCCACAATGCACTTAGTTGTCAGGTCTCCTTAAGTAGTTAAGTTTTGGGGGAGTCGAAAGTTATATATGCAGACTTTTTACTACACAGGGGTTGTCGTCCCTAACCCCCATGTTGTTCAAGGGTCAATGGTAGGTATGAATGTCAAAGCTGAAGGAGATAATCCATGCAAACCCGTCAGAACAATACTTAGCACGTTACATGGTTTGAATGTGCCCCTATAATTCGTATGTTGGAAACATAATCCCCAACATGACAATGTTGGAAGGAGAGGTCTAATGGGAGGTGTTTAGGTTATGAGGGCTCCACCCTCATGAATATATTAATACCATTATAAAAAGGGCTCTAGGGAGCAGGTTCATTTGTGCCTTTCTGCCTTCTGCCTTGCGACAATGCAGTAAGAAGGCCCTTGCCAGTTACTGGTGCGTTGATTTGGGACTTCCCAGTCTCCAGAAAAAACTGTCAGCCAATAAATTTCTGTTCATTTTATATATCCAGTCTCAGGCTTTCAGTTATAACAGCATAATTTTTCTCAGTCCATTTTCTATACGTCGTATTTCCATTGTTGAGTTCATATCACATATTCACTTTTCTGTTCTGCTTTTTAAAATTTAGCATTACAAAAAGTGTATTAGAAACTTTGGTAAACAATTTTTTTTTTTGAGACAGGGTTTTGCTGTGCTGCCCAGGCTGAAGTGCAGTGGCAGGATCATAGCCTGCTGCAGCCTCAAACTTCTGGGTTCACGCGATCTTCCTGCCCCAGCCTTCGGAGTAGCTGGGACTACAGGAAGTGCCACCACACTCCGCCTTGTATCTATCTTAATTAAGTTGCTATTCCCCTATTGTTAGATATTGTGATACTTCTTATTCCACTAATTAACAACAACAACACACACTTCCCTGGCAAATCTAGGTTAAATCAACTTTCTGGTTACTCCATTCATGTAATCACACAAATAAAAATGGCCCGAGAAAAACATACAAGCATGCCAACTACTCTTACGTTAAACTCACGACTACTAATCTGAAGTGGGCCTTCATACGCCCAAGTCTATTCACTTTCTTCTAGGCAATTATTTCACACCTACCCTCTGCTCATAACACCATGATCTTCCTCCCAAACTCACTCTGTTAAAGGCTTTCCCTTCCTTTTTTTTTTTTTCCCTGTGGTTTTCTTTTTAATTATCTTAAGTCTTACGATCACACATCATTTTAAAATTTGTGTATATCTCCTCTTCTTTAATCCTTTTAAGTTGGCAAAAGCACCATTCCCAATCACAAATACACAGCAGTTGTACAGCTTTGTTTCTGAATGGCTGTTTAAAGACAATCCTAAATTATAACTTAGTTTGACTTAGATTGTAAAGAATCCAAGAGTGAGGTTTGATTGGCTACTATTTTAAAAGGATGTGACCTTACAGATCATCTATAAAATGTGTGAAGTGTTAAATAATTTTTGATATTACACATAAACCACACAAAATGCCTTTCAATAAGTAAAAGGAACCATTTTAAATACAGGGAATTCTAATTAGATTGGCATAGTTAAGGCCAAATATAAAGTAGCCATTGCTACCCATTTATCTTCAACCCTTGCCTTTAAGATGCAAATGAACACAAAACACAGGTGAATCTTGATTGGTTCTGAAACAGTGAAGGAATTTCCCCCATATTTAAATATATTCACATAACCAGTTACAGTATATAATCTAAATATAAAACCAATCTCCAGAAAATTTTAAGATGGCACTCACCATCTTTGCAAAAAGTTTAACATTACTAACAAAGTCAAATCATATCTTTAGAAGGGGTAAACAGTGATAGAATTTACTATTAAAATTGGAATTACTATTAAAATCCAAAAACTGAACATACTCATTTAACCACAAGCCAGTCTTAGTTTTAAATCAGGACTGCCCAACAAAATATTCTGTCAGTCATTCATGATGTAAATTCTGGTGTATGAGATCTATTAAAATATGGTACACATAAAAAAGTCATGAGACATTTGTTTTATAATAAATAAGGCAGTGGCCAATTATTACTCATTAGTAGTTTTGAGATAAGCTATTAAGTCTTCCCTTTCTCCCTCCTTCTTAATGTCGACAAAGATCATTTTTGTTCCTGAGATATACTTCTTGGGATTCTCCGAATATTCCATCAGTGTATCCTCTCCCCAGATGATGCCTTTGTTCTTACTGGCTTCAGTGTTAAGTGAATCCAGAGGCCTGACCTGTCTTCTGCCCAAAGATACCATGGAGATTAGGTCCAGTCTTGTGCTTGCCTCCCTTTTCCACAGTGTGACATTGGGAACACTTCTGAATAAAAATCCTCTTGCCTTTCTCAACATCACCCATATTTAATTCTTTTTTGTAGTTAGCGCAACAAAGGTGACCGCTCAGAAGCTGGACCTCCCACTCTCTAAGTCAAGGCTTTCCCTTCTTATTGAGGAAACAGAAGCAGACAGAAGAGAACTTTCGACTGCCCCAAGCTCTATATTTACCTGCACTAGTTGATCTGTGCCCATATACACTGCCTTTTTTTTTTTTTTTTTTTGCTACTGTGGATAAACTGTCCATGTCCTGTAAAGCCATTTCCTCCCTGTGTACCAAATCACATACTCTCTTACCTACTAAAGGTACTGCACCCTCTTCCTCTGCATCATTAGCTTTTCCCTCTGATCACTCCTACGCAACATACACACGTAATGCTGCCCATATTAAAACAAATACATTATGTAAATTCATCATCTCTAATCTCTCTCATTCCATTTTCTTAAAAACCTATTCCAAGCAGGCTTTTGCCCCCAGCATGCTATGAAATAGCTTTGTCAAGGTTACCAGTGACTATGACATCAATAAATCCAATAGTTAATCTGCAGTTGACCTCTCCCCTGTTTTTGAAACGCTCTATTTATTTGGCTTCCATTTAGCTCCTTCATTCACTCTGTGCCCAATGACTGCTTAATTTCTTCTACTGGTTCTTTGCCATCTTCCTAACTTCTAATGCTGGCCTATCTCAGGTCTTGGTCTTCAAACTGCTTCTCTCCTCCATCTAAACTCACTCCAGTATCAAGGCTTTAAATGTTGTCTACATGCTGAGTACTAAATCCTAAATGTGTATCTTTAGCTGACACCTCTCCCTTGAACTCCACACTCACATAAACAACAATCTAAACCTCTTCCTCCCATATTCTACCCCATCTCAGTAAATGGTAACTTCATTCTTCTAGTTGCTCAAGTCAAAAAGCCTTGTAAGGCTGGGCGTGGTGGCTCACGCCTGTAATCCCAGCATTTTGGGAGGCCGAGGCAGGCAGATCACGTGAGGCCGAAAGTTCCAGCCTAGACAATATTAGCCGGGCGTGGTGGTGCACACCTATAATCCTAGACAGGTGGCTGAGGCATGAAAATTGCTTGAACCTGGGAGGCAGAGGTTACAGTGAGCCAAGATCATACCACTGCTCTCCAGCCCGGGTGACAGAGCCAACAGAACAAGACTGTCTCAAAAAAATTAAAAGCCTTGTAATCATCTCATTTCAGATTCCTTTCCAACTCTACCAATCCAATCCCATCCATCCGTATTCCTGTAAGCTCTACTTTCAAAATACATCCTAAATGCAACATTTTATCACCACTTCCCCTGCTATTCCTCCAGGCCAATCTACTTGGTATTACTGTATTAGCCACTAAACCAGTCTCCCTGCTTCTTCTCTTGCCTCCTATAGTCTCTGCTCAACACAGCAGACAGTGAATCTTTTCTTTTGTTTTGTTTTGTTTTGAGACAAAGTCTCTGCCCACGCTGGAGTGCAATGGCACAATCTCGGCTCACTGCAACTTCCGCCTCCTGGGTTCAAACAATTCTCCTGCCTCAGCTCCCATGCAGCTGGGATTACAGGTGACCGTCACCGCGCCTGGCTAATTTCTGTATTTTTAGTAGAGATAGGGTTTCACCATGTTGGCCAGGCAGGTCCTGAACTCCTGACCTCGTGATCCGTTCACCTTGGCCTCCCAAAGTTCTGGGATTACAGGCGTTAGCCACTGCACCCAGTCGACAGTGAATCTTTTAAAATGTCAGACCATGTCACTCCCCATGGCTTTCAAGTTTCATTCATACTGAAGTTCAAGTTTTTGCCATGATCTATGAGACTCTAGAAATCAGTGCTTCTCAAACTTGTAATTGTACTCAAATTCCCTGGGGGATCTTCTTAAAATACAGATTTTCTGATTCAGCAGCTTTGAAGAGGGACTTGACATCCTGCTTTTCTAGTAAGCTCCCAGATCATGAGGTCATAATATTAACTATGCTGATCTGGGGACCACATTTTGAGGAGGAAGATTCTAGAATAATCTGTACCACTTCCTACCTAATCTCTTTTTCCTAGCTTACTCTAGGTCCAAATATTTTGGCATTTGCCCACCTCAAGGCGTTTGCATGGGCTTTTCTGTTTGCTTGGAACGCCCTTCCCTGACAATCTGCATAGTTCATTTCCTTACTTTCTTAAGGTCTCTGCTCAAACGTGACGTATCAGCAAGACTTCTCTGGTAATCCAACATAAAAATGGCAGGCCCTACTATCTTCTTCTTTATTTATTTGTGAGACAGAGTTTCACTCCTGTTGCCCAGGCTGGAGTGCATCGGCACAATGTCAGCTCACCACAACCTCCGCCTCCCGGGTTCAAGCAATTTTCCTGCCTCAGCCTCCCAAGTAGCTGGGACTACAGGCGTGCGCCACCATGCTCAGCTAATTTTTGTATTGTTAGTAGAGACACGGTTTCACCATGTTGACCAGGATGGTCTTCATCTCTTGACCTCGTGATCTGCCCACCGTGGCCTCCCAAAGTGCTGGGATTACAGGCATGAGCCACTGTGCCCGGCTATATTATTTATTACTAAGCTTTGTATAATTAATTTTAGAGACTATGTTGCCCAGGCTAGTCTTGAGTTCCTGGCCTTAAACAATCCTCCTGCCACTGCCTCCCAAGTGGCTGGGATTACAGGGACGAGCCACCATTCACAGTACACTTCTTATTTTTAAATTTTGAAACGGGGTCTGCCCAGGTTGCAGTGCAGTGGTGTGATCATGGCTCACTGCAGCCTCTGCCTCCTGGGCTCAAGTAATTCTTGCACCTCAGCCTCCCAAGTAGCTGGGACTACAGGTGTACACGACCATGCCTAGCTAACTTTTTTGTAATTTTGGTGGAGATGGGGTTTCACCATGTTGACCAGGCTGATCTCAAACTCCTGAGCTCAAATGATCCACCCGCCTCAGCCTCCCAAAGTGCTGGGATTACAGGTGTGAGCCACTGTACCTGGACACACTGTCTGCTTTTTCTCTTTGGCTCCTACAACCATCTAACATACAATGGTCCTCCCAATCCATGTTCTCAGTTTCCAAGGTTTCAGTTACCTGTGGTCAATCTTAAGTCTGAAAATATTAAATGAAATATTCCAGAAACAGGCTGGGCACAGTGGCTCACACCTGTAATCCCAGCACTTTGGGAAGTCGAGGTGGGCAGATCACCTGAGGTCAGGAGTTCAAGACCAGCCTGGCCAACATGGTGAAACCCCATTTCTACTAAAAATAAAAAAAATTGGCAGGGCCTGGTGGCTCACGCCTATAATCCCAGCACTTTGGGAGGCCAAGGTGGGCAGATCACCTGGGGTCAGGAGTTCGGGACCAGCCTAGCCAACATGGTGAAACCCCATCTCTACTAAAAAATACAAAAAACTAGCGGGGTGTGGTAGTGGGTACCTGTAATCCCAGCCACTCGGGAGGCTGAGGCAGGAGAATTGCTTGAACCTGGGGGAGGTGGAGGTTGCAGTGAGCCAATATCGTGCCACTGCACTCCAGCCTGGGTGACAAGAGTAAAACTGTCTCAAACAAAACAAAACAAAAAACCCAAAAAAATTAGCAGGGCACGGTGGCACTCAGCTATAGTCCCAGCTACTTGGGAGGCCAAGGCAGGAGAATTGCTTGAGCCCAGGAGGTGGAGGCTGCAGTGAGCTGAGATTGAGCCATTGGACTCCAGCCTGGGTGACAAAACAAGACTCTGTCTCAAAAACAAAAAAGTAATATTCCAGAGATAAACAATTGATAAATTTTAAGTTGTGTGCCATTCTGAGTAGCATACAATCTGGTGCTGCCCTGCTGCCTCCTGCATACCCAGGAGTACGAGTGAATCCTCCGTTGCCCAGCATACCCAGGCTGCATATGCTACCCTATCACTCATTAGCAGCCACCTTGGTTATCAGATCAACTGTCACAGGCCTTCCGTTTAAGGAACCTTTATTTTACTTAATAATGGCCCCAAAGTGCAAGAGTAGCGATGTCGGCATAGTTATAACTGTTCTATTTTATTAATATTGTTGTTAATCTCTTATTGTATCTCGTTTGTAAATTAAACATTACCATAGGTACGCAGTTAGAGGGAAAAAAACATAGCATATAAAGGGCTTGGTACCATTCTAGTTTCAAGCATTTAATTGGGGTCTTGGAATATATCTCCTTGGATAAGGGGTCCTGTTATACTACATATTTACTTGTTTATTACTTGTGGAGAGCCTTAAAAGGAAAAACTTTTGTCATTTTGTCTGTTTTGTTCACTGTTGTATTATTACCAGTGCTTAGAACAATGCCTGGCACACAGCATATGATCAGTAAATACTTGTTAAATGAATTAAATGATTTGATCTTATATTATTTAGAGGAAAAGTTGTATTCAGGGTTCTAAACACCAAAATCATCAAAGGAATGCAACTGTTTTAAAAAAAAAAGGGCTCTTGGCTGGGTGCAGTGGCTCATGCCTGTAATCTCAGCACTTTGGGAAGCTGAGGCGGGCAAATCGCTTGAACTCAGGAGTTTGGGACCAGCCTAGGCAACATGGCAAAACCTCGTTACTACAAATAACATAAAAATTAGCAGGGCAAGCCAAACACTGCATGTTCTTACTTAGAAGTGGGAGCTGAACAATGAGATCAAATGGACACAGGGAGGGGAACAATACGACTGGAGCCTGCTGGGGGTGGAACGGTGGGAGGGAAAAGATAGCTAATACGCGCTGGGCTTACTACCCTGGTGATGGGTTGATAGGTGCAGGAAGCCACCACGGCACATGTTTACCTATGTAACAAACTTGCACATCCTGTACATGCACTCCGGAACTTTAAAAAAGTGATTGTTTAAAAAAATGACGCATCATTGTAATAAGTGAAGAATAATTTGTCATAGTATGCAGCATGTTCAGTTGGTGACATATATATCCACGACATAGTGTATCTGTGGACACTGTTGGTTTGCCATCCATCAGTCAACCTCCACAGTCTACCTTCTTCCTTGCTTACCAAATGGTTGATATGCTTAAGTTTAAGGAGGCTCCTAGGTAATAATCTTGATCAGTTTAGCCAGTCTGGGTAATTCTATTTCTCTTACCTGTGCCCTGTAACATTTTGGTAAACAACAGACCACATATGCGACAGTGGTGTCATAAAAATATAATAGGGTGTGGTGGCTCACGCCTGTAATCCCAGCACTTCGGGAGGCTGCGACGGGTGGATCACGAGGTCAGGAGTTTGAGACCAGCCTGGCCAATATGGTGAAACCTCATCTCTACTAAAAATGCAAAAGCTGACGGGACACGGTGGCTCACACCTGTAATCCCAGCACTTTGGGAGGTGGAGGTGGGCGGATCACCTGGGGTCAGGAGTTCAAGACCAGCCTGGCCAACACGGAGAAACTCCATCTCTACTCAAAATACAAAATTAGCTGGGCGTGGCGGCGCATGCCTGTAATCCCAGCTACACTGGAGGCTGAGGCAAGAGAATCACTTGAACCTGGGAGGCGGAGGTTTCAGCGAGCTGAGATTGTGCCATTGCACTCCAGCCTGGGCAACAAGAGTGAAACTTCGTCTCAGTAGAAAAAAGGAAAAAAAAAAAAAAAAAGTTAGCCGTGTGTGGTGGCGCGCACCTCTAGTGCGCATATGTAGTCCCAGCTACTCAAGAGGCTGAGGCAGAAGAATTGCTTGAACTCGGGACGTGGAGGTTGCAGTAAGCCGAGATCATGCCACTGCACTCCAGCCTGGGCAAGAGAGAGAGAGTCTGTCTCAAAATAATAATAATCATAATATAATAGAGCTGAAAAGTTCCCATCGTCTAGTAACTTGTTGATGACCCTGACCCTGTGCAGGCCTAGGCTAATGTGTGTGTCTGTGTCTTAGTTTTTAACAAAAAAGGCTGGCTGGGCATGGTGGCTCACGCCTATAATCTCTGCCCTTTGGTTCATGTCTGTGATCCCAGCTACTTGGGAGGCTGAGGTAGGAGGGCTGCTTGAGCCCGGGAGGTTGAAGCTGCAGTGAGCTGTGATCAGGCCACTGCACTCCAGCCTGCAACCCCAGCACTTTAAGAGGCCAAGGTGGGAAGATTGCTTGAGCCCAGGAGTTCAAGACCAGCCTGGGCAACACCATTTCTGCAAAAAATAAAAAAAAAAAATTAGCCAGGTATGGTGGTGCATGTCTGTGGTCCCAGATGCTTGGGAGGCTGAGATGGGAGCATTGCTTGAGTCTGAGTTGAGGCTGCAATAAGCAATGATCACGCCACTGCACCCCAGCCTGGGCAAGAGAGCAAGACCTTGTCTTTCAAAATAAAATAAAGAAGAAAAAGTACAATATAGAAAATTCCTTTTCCATTTCTGGACATTAGAACAAGAAGCTGCCATCTAGCCTAGTGTGGTGGCCCACCCCTGTAATGCCAGCACTTTGGGAGGCCAAGGTGGGTGATCATCGAGGTCAGGAGTTCAAGACCAGCCTGGTCAACATGATGAAACCCTGTCTCTACTAAAAATACAAAAATTAGCCGGGCGTGGTGGCTCACACCTGTAATCCCAGCACTTTGGGAAGCCGAGGCGGGTGGCTCACGAGGTCAAGAGATCGAGACCATCCTGGCCAACATAGAGAAACCCCGTCTCCACTAAAATACAAAAATTAGCTGGGAGTGGTGGTGCGGGCCTATAGTCCCAGCTACTAGGGAGGCTGAGGCAGGAAAATTGCTTGAACCTGGTAGGCGGAGTTTGCAGTGAGCAGAAATCACACCTCTGCACTCCAACCTGGCCCTGACAACAGAGTAAGATTCTGTCTCAAAAAAA
>NW_016107502.1:2131709-2142681 GCF_001604975.1 Cebus imitator
AAAAAAAAAAAAAAAAATATTAAGAAAGAATAAGAAGCTGCCATCTAGCATCCATGAAAGAAAGGCCAAGAGGAGACAAGCTGGGGCCATATTGTCAAGCTGCTGCATTAACGAACTCTTCTTCTTGTAGGTGATAACAAATGAAATAGGTTATAATCTCTATATTTACAGATGAGGAAACCAAGGCACCAAGAGAATTAAATAACTTGTCCAAGGTCAGAGTGGTAGAACCAGGATTCAAATCCAGACAGCCTGGTTCCACAGTCTTTCATCTATGTACCTCCAAAGCAACCTAACTGCTACAAAACTGCTTCCAACAAGTACAATGACATTATGAGGTCTTTCTGATAATGCAAAATGTGCTTTTCATCATTTATAGGTTTCAGTAGGCGACTGCACTGTACATATATTGGTGTTGCAGTGGTACACACATATTATGAGTTTTTTTTACCCACAATTGCACATCTTGGAAGGAAGATATCTAGACTCTAAAAAGGTATTACAAAAACAGCTCGGGTTACGTCCCAGACATTCTGAAAAAGCTATCCCCTTCCCATAACTCTTAAATCCACCAGGACTTAATTTTAACAATGGTAAGGGGTAAAGATGGAAAAAAGTTTTCCCCAAAGAGTAATCATGTACGCCAAGACTGTTTTTGACTCATTCAGAAAATGAATGTACTCTGTTTCATGCAACCCATGAAATGTTATGATAAAACAGCAAAATAGGGAAAACATGTTTCTTGATCTTATGGAGCTTCCTGATGTAGTGGAACAGAAATGACAATGTAGCAACTCCATGTGGGACGGTTGTTTGGAATAGTGATACAGTGACAGCTATGGAGTCTTACCTCTAAGCTGCGATGGAAGGTGTTTGATGGACAGTACCTCTTGCACAACATACTGATTCACCCCTCCACTTTTCAACAACTCCTCTGGGGATAATGGCAGATGGAACTCATACATCTGGGGGGCCATCTTCTCCTACAGGCTCACAGGGCTAGAAACCAAACAGTGAAAAGGTCAGGATCTATACTCAAGACCTGTCTTTATATCTGGTTCTATTACTTCCCCACCCCCAACATGCAAAATGGCTTTTAGTCTTACAGCAAGCTAATAACATTATCTGACAGGATGTGAGATTGACCCTGGACTAGAAACTAATTCTAGTAGCAACTTTGCCACTTGGTCTTGTTACTTAAACCCCTGGGCCTTATCTGTAAAAGACAGAGTGACTAATCTCTGATTACTTCACAAAGTTGCTCTGATGACCAAACGAATCAAGCAGTAGGAAGGTGTTTAAAGAACTATGAAGTGGCATATGCCACTTCATAGTTCTTTAAAGTTAGTATTATTTCCATTTTTATGTGCAAAGCTCTTAAGTACAGAGAAAATGGTCTGGTCTCATCTGAGGCTAGAACAGTGCCCCAGCAGGGGCTAGTGGGCCTCCTGCACCAGAATGGGAACAGCGTTAACACTGACGATTTATTTATCCTGTGCCAGGTCTGTTAGGCTATCTGTATATATCATATCTATCTAAGTCTCCTATCCTCAGTCCTACGGGGTGCATAATAATACAACTGCGTTTACAGAGCGGGAATTGAAATAAGAAAGGTTAAGCGATTTGCTTAACATCTTCCGTTGCGGATGTGTCAGACTTAACAGTTTCTCCCACATTGCGCCCCAAGGACATGCCTACTAGACCTCCCTGCCTATTGTATACTGTCCAATACCAGGTCGCACAGCCATGTACTCGATTTTCCTACTCTTTTAGGACCTGCGACACCACATCTTACCTGGGGATCTCGCCCGCGGATCCTCTGACTCCGGCAGTCGGGCTGAAATGAACAGGAAAAAAACACGCGTGCACAACACACACCAATCAGCGAGGCAGTTTTCAAGTTGGCGGAGAAACCGGCCAATCCCCGGCAGGCAGAGGCAAAGGCCCGCCTCTGAGTCTGGCAACCCGCGGGCAAAGCCACAAATACCGAGTTCAAATCTCAACGGCTGCAGGAGGGCCAATCGCGACGGTCGCCGGAGCGGCCGGCCAATCACAGCGCAGCCCGGGGGCGGGCCAAGGCTCCGGCTCCGGCTCCGGCCCCCGCACCCACGCCCTACTCGCCCGCTAATGCCTCCTTGCCCGCCAGGCCCCCCTTTGCCCTATCGGCGGGGAGGCCGTATTGCTGCGGGCCAGAGATGTCGCGTCCCTGGCTGGGCAGCAGTAGTGCCCTGGAATACTGAACCATTCAATCACCTCCAGGAAAGGAGGCAAGTCCACGCTGGGAGTTAAAAGGCATCGCCTCTAATCCAGGTTTCGCCATTTCCTCCGCTAAGTGACGTCCAGCAAGTCACTTTCAGGGCCTCAAATTTCCTTCCCCGTAGTAAAATGGGGATAATAAAAACAGCTACAGCGCAAGACTGCTGTGAGGCACAGAGAAAGGGCTTGGTCTTTGGAAGCGGATTCCAGGTTCTCAACCTTCATATCCTTCACACTTGAAGGACGCCAAAGAAAGTGGAAAGGGTGAATTTTCTTGAAATCTCAGTTTTTGGGAATCTTGGCGACGAGTCGCGGACCTCAGCTAATTCAGCTCTCCAAAACCTCCGGCGGACAAACCGGAAGCACTGAGGCGGGACCCCTCGGAGGTACCACTCTGGCCGGAACCAGGAGGGCGGGTCCTAGGCGGGTCCTGCGCCCACAGCTACCTGGGTAAGGCCCAAGATGGCTGCCTTCACGTTGGTATACTTGTGAAGTCGGCGGGGACAGTTCCTGTCGTCATCTTCTTGAGGGCCACATTTGGTCCTCATTCTTGGGCTTGTTTGGTGTGCTGTTGAAAGCGGGACTAGAGAGATGGCAGGGAGCCTCTTATGCGGGGCAGGTCGGCGCCTGTTGGACTGGGTGCCTTTGGCGTGCAGAAGCTTCTCTCTCGGTAAGTGGCTGATGTCGACGCCCCGATAACCGCTTCGTAGTATAATAGGCGGCTCAGATTTATTCCCTCCCTTCCCCATCTTCAGATGTTCCTAGATTGATCGGTATAAGGCTCACCCTCCCGCCCCCCAAAGTGGTTGATCGTTGGAACGAGAAGAGGGCCATGTTCGGAGTGTATGACAACATCGGGATCCTGGGTAAGACTGGACCCTCGACGTGGTACAGAATTTCAGAATGACAATTACGTTGCAACGACTATCTTTTCCTCCTGAGAGGAATACTGACCTCAATAGTAAGAGCAAACACGTATGTAGCTGTTTACATTGTGTTTGGCACTGTTCTGAGTGCTCTCATATAATTTTTACTTCATAAGTGAGGAGACTGAGGAACGAACGGAGAAATCAGTTTTTCCAAAGTTAATAAATGTCAGTGTCAGAATTTTAACCCCAAGAAGTCTGGCTCCAGAGTCTGTGCTATTGATTCTGTAACGTGTCTTGTCTATAGGTGTTGCTCAGCAAGATGCAACTGTGGGTTGAAAGCTTAGCTGGTGTAGGATGGGTCCTCTTATCTTGGATCTAATGTGTTCTCACATTACACAGGAAACTTTGAAAAGCACCCCAAAGAACTGATCAGGGGCCCCGTATGGCTTCGAGGTTGGAAAGGGAATGAATTCCAACGCTGTATCCGAAAGAAGAAAATGGTTGGACACAGAATGTTCGCTGATGACCTGCACAACCTTAATAAACGCATCCGCTATCTCTACAAACATTTTAACCGACATGGGAAGTATCGATAGAAGAGAAAGCTGAGAATTGCGGAAAAGGCTCATCTGTTACCCTGGAGAAGGGAAACTACTTTTCCCTATGAGGAAACGGCTTTGTATGCTCTCTGTAATAAAATGGGGCTTCTTTGGAATCTGGTAGTCACATAACTTTGTTTTCCTTTAATGCTGCCTCTACTCATGTAGACTATGAAGTCTTGACTCATCCTAGGTTTTAGGGTCTTAGGTTTGGGCTTCACACCACTTGCCTTTTACAGTCTAACTATACCTAATGCCTTTAAAAAAGAAAAATTGATGAGAATGTCATCAGCACTTTTTGACATAATGCTTATAGCAAGCTAATAACAATTAGGTTAATAGTGTTTCTAAAGACCTTCCACTCTGAAATGAAATATAATAGAAAAATGGAGTTTGAATGTAAAACCTGAGGGGAGGAAAATGGAGTTATACTTCTCTATTATTCTCATATTTATTAGGCATTTTCTCTTGAGTAGGAACTACAGGAAAAACAAAAAAGTGTGAGGTGTTTTTTCCATTTTAATATGAAGCATTAAGTACCATGTGAGCGGTAGAGATGGGGGATTCTAAGCCTGACTGGTCCTCAGAGTTGTCTGGGTGTTTTAACATTTCAGAAGCCTAGTCCAGCCCCTAAAGATTGTGATCAGTGAGCTGAGTTGAGTCTAGGGCATCTATGTGTTTTGTTCTTTTTCAATAGTAATTTTTTAAAATTACAGCTGGACATAGTGGTACCCACATGTAATCCTAGCATTTTGGGAGGCCGAGGTGGGAGGATTGTTTGGAGCCAGGAATTTGAGACCAGTCTGGGCAACATGGCGAAACCCCTAAAAATACAAAAAAATTAGCTGGGCGTGGTTCGGCGTCCCTGTAGTCCCACCTACTCAGGAGGCTGAGGTGGGGGGATCACCTGAACCCAGGAGTTTGATGTGATCTCAGTTTGCTGTGAACTGAGATCATGCCATTTCATTCCAGCCCGAGCAACTGGGGTGAGACCCTGTCTCAAAAAAAGTGAACTTAGGGCTGGGTGCAGTGGCTCCAACCTGTAATGTCAACACTTTGGGAGGCCAAGGCATGAGGATTACTTGAAGCTAGGAGTTCAAGACCAGCCTGCGCAACATAGCAAGACCCCATCTGTATATTTAAAAAAACAAAAACTGTAAAAGTGAAGTTAGATTAATAAACACTTGTTGCAGGGCATGGTGGTTGGTGTGCACTTATTATCCCAGCTACTGTGCAGCTGAGGTGGGAGGATCCCTTGAGACCAGGAGTTGGAGGCTGGCCTTAGAAACATAGCAAGACACCATCTTTAATAAAAATAAAAAGTACCTGTTAAATTACAAGTGGGTTTTGGATAAATGGATTGATGGGTATATATGAAAACATGATCCTGGGTCTTAATGGAAATGTTTAGGAGAGTCAGTTTTCAGAGGGGTGGCTGGAGAGGAGCTATGAATGAGAATGGAGAGGTTGGTGTGAAGTGTGATTGGCTGTGATACTTTACATCATTTGGTGATACTGGAGTGTAGAAAATAAAATATTTGGGACTCTGCTAAGTGCAAGGCACCCTAAAGAAGATATCTACATATCTTGGTAGAGTATCTAATTGTTAGTGAAGAGGAAATTAATAGGTCAACAGGCATTTATAGAATATTTCTTGCTCCAAAGATACAAAAGATCTTGTTTTCAAGGACAGAACAACCTTGTTTGTGGTATGAAACGGTATATAACATTTTCCTTCAATAAATACTGAACTATTATGTGCAAGGATTTTTGGAGGAACAAAAATCACCAAGGTAGGGTTGGTTCCAACCTCTAAGTAGTCTTCATTCTACTTAAAAGATGTCTGAAGGATATAAAGTTACAAGATGATGGACCAGTGTGATACTGTGCAGAATGTGCAAATGGTCCACATTTTTTAGACTACATCATGACCGAGAACAGAATTAACCTAACCCTAATGGGGCCGGGCACGGTGGCTCACGCCTGTAATCCCAGCACTTTGGGAGGCTGAGGCAGGTGGATTGCCTGAGCTCAGGAGTTCAAGACTAGCCTGGGCAACACGGTGAAAACCCATCTCTACTAAAATCCAAAAGTTTAGCCGGGTGTGGTGGTGTGCACCTGTGATCCCAGCTACTTGGGAGGCTGAGGCAGGAGAATCGCTTGAACCCGGAGAAGCAGAGGTTGCAGTGAGCCAAGATCGTGCCACCACACTCCAGCCTGGGCGACAGAGTGAGATTCTGTCTCAAAACAACAGCAACAACAAAACAAGCAAACAAAAAAACATAGACCTGATGAAAGACCATGACTGTATACTATTGTTCACCCCCTCCCTGGTGGACTACTTCTGACCATCTCTTGATTTAGAAAAGAATGAAGGGCCGGGCGCGGTGGCTCAAGCCTGTAATCCCAGCACTTTGGGAGGCCGAGGCGGGTGGATCACGAGGTCAAGAGATCGAGACCATCCTGGTCAACATGGTGAAACCCCGTCTCTACTAAAAATACAAAAAATTAGCTGGGCATGGAGGCGCGTGCCTGTAATCCCCGCTACTCAGGAGGCTGAGGCAGGAGAATTGCCTGAACCCAGGAGGCGGAGGTTGCGGTGAGCTGAGATCGCGCCATTGCACTCCAGCCTGGGTAACGAGCGAAACTCCGTCTCAAAAAAAAAAAAAAAAAAAAAAAAAAAAAAAAAAGTAGCTGGGCATGGTGGCATGTGCCTCTAGTTTCAACTACTCGGGAAGCTGGGTGGGAAGAATTGCTTGAGCCTGGGCAGTCGAGACTGCAGTGAACCAAGCCTGTGACACTGCACCTCAGCCTGGGCAACAAAGTGAGACCCTATCTCAAAAGAAAAACAATGTATTTGCTAAATCAGTGGTCACAAACCACAAATGTGAGGCTATGTTAATCTGTTCCAATAAAGATATCCCATCCAGCAGACAATTAGCACTGGGACTCCCACTTGGTTAAATTGGCAGCAGCTTCATCCAGTTTATGCAGGGGCAAGACTGGGAAAAAAAAAAAGATATGTATGTAAACAAAATATGAATTTGAATATGATGATAAAAATTAGTCCCATGAGAGTTTTTGTTTGTTTTGTTTTTGCTGAGGGGATGGTCAGAAAAGGTATTTGTTGAAAAGATGGCATTAGAATGAGGTCTTGAGGCCAGGCACGGTGGCTCACGCTTGTAATCCTAGCACTTTGGGAGGCCAAGGTCGGCAAATCACTAGAGCACTTTGGGAGGCTGAGGCGGGAGAATCACTTGAACCTGGGAGGCAGAGGTTGAAATGAGCCGAGATCGCGCCACTGCACTCCAGCCTGGGGGACAGAGCAAGACTCCATCTCAAAAGAACAAACAGAAACAAAAAACAAACAAAAACAGCAACAACAAAAAGAAACAATGCATGTTTGCCAAACAAAATAACTGTGAAGTGATTTAGAATGTCATCTATGTGGAAGGAGTGGAATGGGGAAAAGGGGAATATACAAAGGAAAGAAGGCAGGGTCCTTCCATGGATAAGTGAAAATGCTCATCAGGAATTGACGAGTATTATTAACTTCATCTTCTGCACCTGAGGTCTCCTGGCAATACAATGTTCTATTTTTCGTCCTTAGGGATATTCATACTCTAAGAAACACTCGTATAAAAAACCACTCCTGGCTGGGCACCTGTGATCCCAGCATTTTGGGAGGCGGTGATGAAACCATTTTTGATCACTTAAGATCAGAAGTTTGAGACCAGACTGGGCAACATGATGAAACCCATCTCTACTAAAAATGCAAAAATTAGCCGGGTGGTGGTGTGTGCCTATAATTCCAGCTACTTGGCAGGCTGAGGCAGGAGAATCGCTAGAACCTGGGAGGCGGAGGCTGTGGTGAGTTGAGATCGCTCCACTGCCATCTTAAAAGCAAAAAACAAAAAAAAATCTCACACTCCTGTTGTTTCTTTAACTTACCAGTATCTATACCAGGTCAAACACTTTAGCACATTATCAATTCCCTTTGGTATTCTTACTACCTATTACACACGTATGTGTAATGTACATGTCTAATATATGTATGTTTGTTGTTTTGGTAATTTACACATATGCTAGTTCAAGATAGCTGTATTAATTTGTTAGGTCTGCCCTAAGAAAGTACTATGGCCAGGCATGGTGGCTTCTGCCTGTAATCCCAGCACATTGGGAGGCAAAGGGGGATGTGGATCACTTGAGGTCAGGAGTTCGAGACTAGCCTGGCTAACATGGTGAAAACCTGTCTCTACTAAAAATACAGAAATTAGCCCATGTGGTGGTAGGCACCTCCAATCCCAGCTACTCAGGAGGCTGAGCCAGGAGAATTGCTTAAACCTGGGAGGCGGAGGTTGCAGTGAGCTGTGATTGTGCCACTGAACTCCAGCCTGGGTCTTTTTTTTTTTTTTTTTAAGATGGGGTTTCACCATATTGGTCAGGCTGGTCTTGAACTCCTGACCTCAGGTGATCCACCCACCTCAGCCTCCCAAAGTGCTGGGATTACAGGCATGAGCCACTGCGCCCGGCTGAGATGAAGTCTTTCTCTGTCACCCCGGCTGGAGTACAGTCAGGTGATCTCAGCTCATTGCAACCTCCTCCTGAGTTCAAGAGGCTCTCCTGCATCAGCCTCCTGAGTAGTTGGGACTACAGGTGCCCACCACCAAGCCCAGATGATTTTTGTACTATAAGTAGAGACAGGGTTTCACCATGTTGGCCATGGTTGGCAAGGCCGGTCTTGAAATCCTCACTTCAGGTTATCCACCCTCCTTGGCCTCCTACAATGCTGGGATTATAGGCGTGAGCCACCTCACCCAGACAAAAATCTATATTTTTATTGCGATATAATTCTCACAACATACAATTCCCCTTTTAAAAAAAAAAAAAAAGCTTTTTTTGAGACTGAGTCTCATTCTGCCACCCAGGCTGTAGTGCAGTGGTGTGATTACTGCTCATTGCAGCCTCCACCTCCAGGGCTCAAGGGATCCTCCCACCTTAGCCTCCTGAGTAGCTGGGACCACAGACATGCACCACCACATCGGGCCAATTATTTTTATTTTTGGTAAAGATAAGGTTTCATCATGTTGTCCAGGCTGGTCTCGAACTCCTGAGCTCAGGTGATCTGCGTTGGTCTCCTGAAGTGCTGGGATTACAGACGTGAGCCACTGTGCCCGGCCAGTGGTTTTTAGTAATTTCATACCCTTACTGCAATCAATTTTAGAACATTTTTATCATTGCCTCAAAGTAAAACCCTACACTCCACAGCCTCACTCCCAATCCTCCTCTATGGATTTTTACCTATTCTGGATATTTCATATAAATGGAGTCATACAATATGTGATCCTTTATGACTTCTTTCACTTAGAATAATGGTTTCAAGGTTCACACCTACATCATAGTTTTTTTTTTTTTTTTTTTGAGATGGTGTCTCGTTTGTTGCCCAGGCTGGAGTGCAGTGGTGCAATCTCAGTCTACTGCAACTTTTGCCTCCCGGGTTCAAGCTTCTCCTGCTTCAGCTTCCCAAGCAGCTGGGATTACAGGCACCCGCCACCATGCCTGGCTAATTTTTTTTCTACTTTTAGTAGAGATGAGGTTTCTCCATGTTGGCCAGGCTGGTCTCCAACTACTGACCTCAGGTGATCTGCCCACCTTGACCTCCCAAAGTGCTGGGGTTACAGGCATGAGCCACCACACCTGGCCTAGCATTTTGTTGTTGTTGTTGTTGTTTAGTGGAGATGGGTTTCACCATGGTGGCCAGGTTCGTCTCGAACACCTGACCTCAGGTGATCTGTCCACCTCGGCCTCCCAAAGTGCTGGGATTACAGGTGTGAGCCAGCCATGCCTAGCCTTTCTTTCTTTCTTTCTTTTTTTTTTTTTTTTAAAGACGGGGTTTCACCATGTTGGTTAGGCTAGTCTTGAACTCCCAACCACAGGTGATCCGCCCTCCTTGGCCTCCAAAGTGCTTGGATTACAGGCGTGAGCCATCGCGCCTGGCCGGCCTTTTTTGTAATTTTAGTAGAGATAGGGTTTCACCACATTGGCCAGGCTGGTCTCAAGTTCCTGACCTCAAGTGATCCTCCTGCCTCAGCCTCCCAAAATGCTGGGATTGCAAGCATGAGCCACCGTACCCAGCCTGTTGTAGCATGTATTAGTACATACTTCATTCCTTTTTATTGCTAAATAATATTCCATTGTATGGATTTACCACCTTAAATTTATTCATCGGTCGGATGATGGACATTTGGGTTGTTTTCAGTTTTTGGTGATTCTAAATAATGCTGTTACGAACATTTATGTACAAGGTTTTGTGTAGGCATGTATTTTCATTTCTCTTGGGTATATACCTAGAAGTGGAATCGCTGGGTCATATGGTAATTCTGTGTTTAACTGTTTGAACAACTGTCAGATTCTTTTCAAAACTGGAAATTCTGGCTGGGCACGGTGGCTCATGCCTGTAATCCCAGCATCTTGGGAGGCCAAGGCTGGTGGATCACTTGAGGTCAGGAGTTAGAGACCATGCCCAACGTGGTGAAAACCTGTCTCTACTAAAAATGCAAAAATTAGCTGGGCATGGTAGCAGGTGATACTCAGCTACTCAGGAGTCTGAGGCAGGAGAATTGCTTGAACCCAGGAGGTGGAGGTTGCAGTGAGCCAAGATTATGCCACTGCACTATAACTTGGATGACAGAGTGAGACATTGTCTCAAAAAAAAAAAAAGTCTTCTTTTCATGTATCTGGCTCTAATTTTATTTATATACCCATGGGATCTGTAAAATACTTGATCATAGGTCAGGTGTGATGGCTCATGCCTGTAATCTCAGCTCTTTGGGAGGCCAAGGAAGGAGGATAGATTGAGCCCAGGAGTTTGAGACCAGCTTGGGCAATACAGGGAAACCTTGTCTCTACAAAAATTACAAAGTTAGCAAAGCATTGGCGGCACACACCTGTAGTCCCATCTACTCGGGAGACCGAAGTAGGAGGATCACTTGAGTCCGGGAGGCAGAGGTTGCAGTGAGCCAAGACTGTACCACTGCACTCCAGCCTGGGTGACAAAGACCTTGTCTCTAAAAACAACCCCTGCCACCAAACCCCAAAACTTAATTATATTATTATTTTTTTGTGTGTGTGTGTGAGACAGAGTCTCATTCTGTTGCCCAGCCTGGAGTGCAGTGGCAAAATCTTGGCTCACTGCAAACTTCGCCTCCCAGGTTCAAGTGATTCTCCTCCTTTAGCCTCCTGAGTAGC
>NW_016107502.1:2142921-2147775 GCF_001604975.1 Cebus imitator
GTTGACCAGGATGGTCTTGATCTCTTGACCTTGTGATCCACCCGCCTCGGCCTCCCAAAGTGCTGGGATTACAGGCTTGAGCCACCGCGCCCGGCCAATTTTCGTACTTTTAGTAGTGACAAGGTTTCACCATGTTGGTCAGGCTGGTCTCGAACTCCTGACCTTGTGATCCACCTGCCTAGGCCTCCCACAGTGCTGGGATTACTGGTGTGAGCCACTGCGCCTGGTCAATCATATTATTTTTCAAATGATTAAACATATCAGATACTTTATCAGTTTCTTTTCCCTGGAGACTGCCTGCACTGTTTCCCATCCTCTGCTTTAGTCAGGACAGGTTGTTTCTGGATTGGCAGCATAATTTCCATTCTAAGCATTTCGTTATACCACTTTGATGTGTAGATTCAACATTCCACATTCTAGATCTATTGCCTTTTTCAGAGTATGTCTCCATTTATCAGAGCATATCTCGAAGTAGTAGCCTACTTAGAAAGGGAGGTAAAATTTTGATATCTTACATATTTGAAAGATATCTTTATTCTACCTTAACCTTGTAAATGTATTTTTATTTTTTAGAAGTGGAGTCTTAAACGGCCGGGCACGGTGGCTCATGCCTGGAATCCCAGCACTTTGGGAGGCCAAGGAGGGCAGATCACAAGGTCAGGAGATCGAGACCATCCTGGTCAATATGGTAAAACCCCGTCTCTGCTAAAATACAAAAAAAATTAGCTGGCCGTGGTGGCACATGCCTGTAGTCCCAGCTACTTAGGAGGCTGAGGCAGGAGAATTGCTTGAACCCAGGTGGTAGAGGATGCCATGAGCCGAGATGGTGCCACGGCACTACAGCCTGGGTGACAGAGCAAGACTCCATCCCCCCCCCCCAAAAAAAAATGGAGTCTTCCTATGTTGCCCAGTCTGGGGCTCAGTGGACTGAGTATTCACAGGTGTGATCATAGCTCGCTGCATCCTTGAACCCCGGAGCTCAAGCAGTCCTCCTGAATCAGCATCCTGAAAAGCTGGAACTACAGACAAGCACCACCGCACCAGCTACTGCCTTCAGCTTTTATTGATAGTTTGGCTGACATGGAATTTTATATTAATAATAATTTTTCTTCAAAATTAAAGGCACTGCCACATTGTCTTCTATTTTCCAATCTTGTTTTGAGATGCTATCCTGATTCTGGTTCCATCATTTTTCATTCTCTTTTTGAAAGCTTTTAGGGTTTTCTCTTCTCTCCCATTCTGAGATTTCACGGAGCTGTGTCTTTATCTGATTCTTTCCTTGTTCTAAGGGGCACAGAGAACACTATTTAATCTGAAAAGGCTTGTTTAAAGGTTTTCTTATATTTCTTTTTTTTTTTTCCTTTCTTTTTTTGAGATGGAGTCTCACTTTGTCACCTAGGCTGGAGTGCAATGGTGCGATCTCGGCTCACTGCAACCTCTGCCTTCGGGGTTCAAGCAATTCTCCTGCCTCGGCCTCCTGACTAACTGTGACTACAGACACCCACCACCACGCCTGCTTAATTTTTGTAATTTTAGTAGAGAGTGAGTTTCACCATGTTAGCCAGGCTGGTCTTGAACTCCTGACCTCAGATGATCTGCTCACCTCAGCTTCCCAAAGTGCTGGGATTACAGGTGTGAGTCTTGTTTTTCTTTTATAATCAATCTCACACACACCATTTTTTCTCCCTCTCCCGCACATGCCCTGTTTTTTCTTTTTAGACATTGGACTATTTGGCTTAATTTTCTAATTTTCTTTATTTTATTATTATCATTTTAATTTAGTCTTGGTAGAGACTGTCAAAAATTGCCAATGCCAACTATATTGCAAGTCATCATGGAGGGGTATTGGGAAAAGTTTTCAATTAGCAGTAATGTCGCCTCAGATAAACCTCATTGGCTACGATACTGTCACTGTGCAAAGCTTCTAATTTTCTTCTTCTTATTTCCTGTCTCTATCTCTACTGGTTCTTGTTCTTGGTAACTTGTTCCTTGTTTGCAATTTTTGACCACAATTTATTTTTCTTGGAACTGTATCTATGGAAATTCCCTGAGGCCTAGATTACAGATGAGTTCATCCAGAAAGGATCTGTTTTGCTTCTGCTGGGTTCTTGGTGGTACTGTCAATCCAAACCACTTTAAATTCTTGCCATTTTCTTAAGATCAACAAAGAGTTCAAGCAGAAACACCACACCTTGTGGTTATACATTCTCTGCAAATATTTGAAAGAAAAAAAATAAAAGAATGCCAGCAGGCACCTAGGTTCCCAGTCAACATTCCTTGAAGTGTCCTAGGGGCAGTTTGGGTTCTAGTATATTTTTAATTCATTCTTACATGAGGATATAGGTCTTTGGGGTTCTGGCTTTATGGTAAGGGCTTTCTATTAGATTTCCAACCTTGGGTAAGCCCTGAGCTTTATTTCCTGTGCCACAATGGTAGCCTGTGAGGCTGCTACACTCAAATTACAACTTTTTGGCAAATGCCCTCAAGGCAAAATAGTCTTTGGGACTCAGCTACCTCCCTGGTTGCCTGCTTTCACTTAGTTTTTTGTGTTTAAATAGTCTTCACTTTTGGGCCAACTCATAAATACATTTTATCTATAGAAGAATAAAGAAGAATAAAATAGGAGGATAACGATCTGTTGTTTACTACTATATAGTTACAGTAATTTAGATAGTTCGGTATTGGTGCAAGGACAGACACATAGATTAATGGCACTGGTGGGAGAATGCAGAAATAGGCCCCTACAAACACGCACATTGGATTTTTTTTTTTTTTTTTTTTTGAGATAGAGTCTCGTTCTGTTGCCCAGGCTGAAGCACAGTGGCATGATCTCGGCTCACTGCAACCTTCACCTCCTGGGTTCAAGCGATTCTCCTGCCTCAGCCTCCTGAGTAACTGGGATTACAGGTGCATGCCATCATACCCAGCTAATTTGTGCATTTTTAGTAGAGACAGGGTTTTACCATGTTGGCCAGGATGGTCTCGATCTCTTGACCTCATGATTTGCCCCCCTTGGCCTCCCAAAATGCTGAGATTACAGGTGTGAGCCACCGCACCTGGCCTGCACATCTGATTTTTGACAAAGGTGCAAAAGCAATGCAATGGAGGAAGGACTGGTTTTTCAATGAACGGTTGAGGGGCAATTGGACAGCCACAGGCAAAAGAAAAAGAAAAAAGGCACAGCGCAGTGGCTCATGCCTGTAATCCCAGAACTTTGGGAGGCCGAGGCGGGTGGCTCACTGAGGTTGGGAGTTTGAGACCAGCCTGACCAACATGCAGAAACCCCATCTCTTCTAAAAATACAAAAATGTAGCTGGGCATGGTGGTGCATGCCTGTAATCCCAGCTACTTGGGTTAGGGGTGGGGGGGTGCTGAGGTAGGAGAATCGCTTGAACCTGGGAGGCGGAGGTTATGTTGAGCTGAGAGCAAGCCATTGCACTCCAACCTGGACAATAAGAGCGAAACTGTCTGTCAAAAAAAAAACCACCAACAAAAAAGAAACCATGGGTCTAAACATCATACCTTATTAAACTGCACTTAATCAAAGTTAAAAAAAACTTTTGCTCTATAAAAGACTATTTTTATTTATTTATTTATTTATTTATTTTATTTATTTCTTTTTTGAGACGGAGTTTCACTCACTCATGTTACCCAGGCTGGAGTGCAATGGCGCGATCTCGGCTCACCGCAACCTCCGCCTCCTGGGTTCAGGCAATTCTCCTGCCTCAGCTTCCTGAGTAGCTGGGATTACAGGCACGCACCACCATGCCCAGCTAATGTTTTGTATTTTTAGTAGAGACGGGGTTCCACCGTGTTGAGCAGGATGGTCTCGATCTCTTGACCTCGTGATCCACCCGCCTCGGCCTCCCAAAGTGCTGGGATTACAGGCTTGAGCCACCGCGCCCGGCCCAAAAGACTATTTTTAAACTAAAAAAATTTTTTTTTGAGTTGGAGTTTTGCTCTAGTTGCCCAGGATGGGATGCAATGGTGCGATCTTGACTCACTGCAACCTCTGCCTCCCGGGTTCAAGAGATTCTTCTGCTCAGCCTGCCAAGTAGCTGGGATTACAGGCGCCCAACATCATGCCCAGCTAAGTGTTTGTATTTTTAGTAGACACCGTATTGGTCAGGGTGGTCTTAAACTCCTGACCTCAGGTGACCCACTGGCCTCAGCCTCCCAAAGTGCTGGGATTGCAGGCATGAGCCACCTCGCCTGGGCTGTTTTTATGTTTGTTTGTTTGTTTTGTTTTGTTTTTTGGAGACAGAGTCTCACTCTGTCACCCAGGCTGGAGTGCAGTGGTACAATCTTGGCTCACCGCAACCTCTGCCTCCCGGATTTGAGTCTCCTGCCTCAGCCTCCCTAGTAGCTGGGATTACAGGCATCTGCCACTATGCCTGGCTAATTTTTGTGTTTTTAGTGGAGGTGGGGTTTCGCCATGTTGGCCAGGCTGGTGTCAAACTTCTGACCTCAGGTGATCCACGTGCCTCAGCCTACCCAAGTGCTGGGATTACAGGCATGAACCACTGCGCAGGCCAAGACCATGTGAAGAGCAGTAAGAAACAAATGACATGGCTGGGTGCAGTGGCTCACACCTGTAATCCCAGCACTTTGGGAGGCCAAGGCAGGCAGATCACCTGAGGTTAGGAGTTCAAGACTAGCCTGATCAACATGGCAAAACCCCACCTCTACTAAAAATACAAAAAATTAGCTGGGCATCATGGTGCGTGCCTATAATCCCAGCTCGTCGGGAGGCTGAGGCAGGAGAATTGATTGAACCTGGGAGGTGGAGGTTGCAGTGAGCTGAGATTTACCATTGCACTCCAGCCTGAGCAATAAAAGTGAAACTCCTTCTCA
>NW_016107502.1:2150040-2178048 GCF_001604975.1 Cebus imitator
TTTTTTGAGACAGAATCTTGTTCTGTTGCCCAGGCTGGAGTGAAGTGGCAAGATCTCACTGCAGCCTCTGCCTCCCAGGTTCAAGTGATCCTCCTGCCTCAGTCTCTCAAGTAGCTGGGACTACAGGCATTCCACCATGCCCAGCTAATTTTGGTATTTTTCAGAGAGATGTGGTTTTGCTGTGTTGGCCAGACTGGTCTGGAACTCCTGGCTTCAAGTGATCTACCCTCCTCGGCCTCCCACAGTGCTAGGATTACAGGTGTGAGTTACCGTGTCTGGCCCTTTTTTTTCCTTTTTGTTTTTGAGATAGGGTCTCATTTTGTCACTCAGGTGGGAGTGCAGTGGCGTTACAGGAGTGAGCTACTGCACTGGCCCCGTTCTTTATTTTTTTTGAGATAGAGTTTCATTCTGTCACCAGGCTGGAGTGCAGTGGCACGATCTCAACTCACTTCAACCTCCGCCTCCGGGGTTCAAGTGATTCTTCTACCTCAGCCTCCTGAGTAGCTAGGATTACAGATGTATACCACCATGCCTGGCTGATTTTTGTATTTTTAGTAGAGATGGAGTTTCACCATCTTGGTCAGGATGGTCTCAATCTCCTAACCTCGTGATCCACCTGCCTTGGCCTCCCAAAGTGCTGGGATTACAGGCTGTAGGGCTGAGGGCCCCACAGGGTCGTGGGTGTGCCTTATGCTGTGCTGAGGCGCAGGATCCGAGAAATAAAGAGACAGGACACAGAAGTACAAGGAAAACGCAGGGGGCCACGCCACCTATAAGCGGAGTCAGGGAAGGCCCCGAATGTCCAGAAGCATGAGTATTTATTGTGTATAGGTTAAGGGGCAGGGCAGTGAGTGAAATCATCTTTAAGGATAGTGATAGGGTCAAGAGCAATAAAACATGGGGTCTACCCCCTTTAGGTCACCTAGGCCAGGAGGTGGACAGTGCACAGCAAGGGGCCCGTTCCCACGAAGGCAAGGGCCGTGTGCAGTAAGGGGTCCACCCCCATTAGGTCACCGAGGCTTGAAGGTGGGCTGTGTGCAGTGAAGAGGGTGCAGTGTGCAATGCTTCTATCTATGGGAAACTACTTCTAAGAAGATTTATGGGAGGATGCTTTAAGTCACACAGCAGTGACAGAGCTGTAAAGGTTACCGCCACCTTCTGGCAGCTTCCGATGAGTTCTATGGAAGATGCTTTTCAAGCAACACAGCAGCAAGAGCTGATAAAGTTCACAGTCACCAAGGTGGATTGCCGGTCTGAGGGCAGCCTTCCACAAGAACAGGAGCAGGGTCCTACAACTCCTTTATCAGGAGGAGTGGCTCTTGCCCCAAGCTTGCCATACAGCGTGTATCTTTACGATACTGAACGCTGCCGCCTGGGCCATGGATTCTTGTCCTGGTATAACTGTTTTTCCCTTAAATCATGCTCTGCGCTGTGTCTGCTCTAGGCATTCCTCCAATTATAAGCTGCTTATTCCTTAATTCATGCTCTGTACTGTGTCCACTCTAGGCATTCCTCCGATTATGAACTAAGATATAATTATATATATATATATGTAGGGAAATGTTCTTTAGGCACTCATACTATCAACTATTATATGATCATATATAGAGGATTATATAAAGAGATTCTTCAAGCCCTAATTCTATAAAATAATATATGATTATGTAAAGGATTATATAAAAGGAAATAGCTGAGTATTAACACTATAAAATGAGAACCCTCAAGCCCTAACTGTGCCAGGGTTCTGCTTAGCTCTCATTCCTCGGTGCCTATATGGGGGGTTACCCACACAGGCTACAAGCGTCAGACAACTGCGCCCGGCTGTGCCCGGCCTCATTTTTTGGTCTTTAGGGACTTACCATTTTTTGCTAATTTTTTCAAATTGTCATTTTTTTCCCTTACTTACCATTTTGATGTGGTTTCAGGAGGAGAATGGGATAAACACATATGATGAATGCATTATGTTTCCAAGAGCAATTGTTTTAGGGTTTTAAGAAGAGCTGTGACATTTGGATAGATAACTTTGGTGGATTTTTAGAGGATGGATACAAAGGCCGGCAAGACTGGAAGCAGAATGATATATCATTGATCTCATGAGGCACTTGGGTTTTTTTTTTTTTTTTTCCATTTCAATATCTTCTAACTGGGATGTTTCACTGTAGCTATTACTCAGACAGCAGTCAAACTATATTTTTTATACCTGCTCATGAGCATCAAAGTTTGCCAAAATGGGTGTCTGAGACTTGAAAGAAAACTCCAGAGACAGGAGAGGAACATTCTTAGGAAATGCTGCATCACTAAAGCCATTATGGCATGCACAGAGGACTACCCTGAGTGAAGATTCATGGACATCCAAGACAGGGTCAAAAAATGAATCATTAACAATCAGTCTCTGAATGTGAAATTTTAGGGATAGCTACCCTGTTATTGTTTTCTGTTTCCCTTTTTATGCATGCACAAGAGTGAAATATGATAGAAATCGATATGTATATAAATCTTTCTCTCTCTCTCTCTCATATATGTATATATATATATATATATATATACAAATACATATTTTTTCTGAGACAGAGTCTCACTCTGTCGCCAGGCTGGAGTGCAGTGGTGCAATCTTGGCTCACTGCAACCTCTGCCTCCCGGGTTCAAGCGGTTCTCCTGCCTCAGCCTCCCGAGTAGCTGGGACTACAGGCACTCTCCACCACGCCCAGCTAATTTTTGTATCTTTAGTAGAGACAGGGTTTCATCATGTTGGGCAGGATGGTCTTTATCTCTTGACCTTGTGATCCTCCTGCCTTGGCCTCCCAAAGTGCTAGGATTACAGGTGTGAGCCACCATGCCTGGCCTCTTTTTTTTTTTTTTTTTGTGAGACGGAGTCTTGCTCTGTTTCCCAGGCTCCCAAGTAGCTGAAATTACAGGTGCGCGCCACCACACCCAGCTAATTGTTTTGTATTTTTAGTAGAGACCGGGTTTCACCATGTTGGCCAGGTTGGTTTCGACCTCAAATGGCCTGACCTCAAATGATCCGCCCGCCTCGGTCTCCCGAAGTTCCGGATTACAGGTGTGAGCCATTGTTCCTGGCCATAAATCTATATTTTCAGTACATGTAAAACAAAAATGCTAAGTGGTAGGAAAGCATTTGTCAACAGATAATTTGCAACCTTCTTTTTCCTTCTCTTTCTTCCTCTCTCTCTCTTTTTCTTTCTTTCTCTTTTTTTTGGAGACAGGGTCTTGCTCTGTTGCCCAGGCTGGAGTGCAGTGGTGTGATCTCGTCTCACTGCAACCTCTGCCTTCCAGGTTCAAGCCATTCCCTTGTCTCAGCCTCCGGAGTAGCTGGGATTACAGGTGAACGATACCACGCCCAGCTAATATTTGTATTTTTAGTAGAGACGGGGTTTCACCATATTGGCCAGGCTGGTCTTGAACTCCTGACCTCAGGTGATCTGCCCGCCTTGGCCTCCTTTCAAAGTGCTAGGATTACAGGGGTAAACCACCGCTCCTGGCCTTATAACCTTTTTTCTTAGCGGGACATAAAATAATGGTGAATTTTACAACTGATGCAGTCCAGGAAAGGGATAATAGTGAGCAGAGGGGAGATAATCATTGGAATACCAAGAACGAAAAATCAACTCGACTTGGTAGATTACTGGGGGAGAGGTAAAGGTGAAGGGTAGGAAATCTAGGATGGCTTCCAGGTTTCTGGTCTGGGCAACTGGATGGATGTGGTAACCTGGACTGGAGCAGGTTTGGGAGGAAGTTCAATTTAGGATCGGCTATGTTGAAAGATACGGATGAACGAAAGCTTCGTGCTCGCTGAGATGGGACGGTACCCCGCACCCGGTATTTGGCACCGGGAGCCTTAGGCGGTGTCTCCAGGCTCCTGTACCTTCAGAGCGTTAGTCAGAGGCGGGGCGGTGGGGCGGAGCGCAAGCCAGAACCCGACACCTGGGCTGGGAGCGCACCAGGGAGCCACCGCCTCCCGCAGAACTTGCGAGTCCCGGCGCGGGGCGGGGCAGGGGGCGGGGTCGGGGTCGGGGCGAGGCGGGGCGGGGCAGGGGCGGGCACGGTCTTCAGTAACTGCCCAGCGATTGGTTGGAAGGCACCACAAATGTCTAACAAACTGTTGAAGCGCCATCCGAAGGGCCACGCCTCATCGCCACCCCGCCCAGTCGCTCTGCCAGGCTGGAGCGCAAACTATGGTTGCGCTGGTCACTGAAGGATCCTGACGGAAACCGCTCCTTTCCGGAGTCGGATGAGAGGGGAGTTGTGATTGGCAAGTTAGCTGGGGCGGGGCGGGGCGGGCTAGGACTGTAGTGCTGGGCAACCGTCCTAGGCATGGATTGGGCCGCGGGGTTGTCACCGTTATCCGGGAGGCGTGGCCAGCACTAATAAAGGCGGGGGCCGGCGCGGCAGCTGTAGTGAGTTCCACCGCAGCTAGAGCCCGGGGTGGTCAGCGGGAGGCGGAGCTCGGCAGCTCCGTCCGCTTCAGCCGCAGCGTCCTCCCGCCGGTGTCTCGCCGCAGCCTCTGGAGAGGAACGGACTCTCGCTCTCTCTGTCAGAAAAATGTGAGTTGACTCTGGTGTGGGGGGCTCGGCACCTGCTTGACAACTCTCAGCCTGAGCGCCCGACTCTGCGGGACGGAAAATGGCGCATTGCAGCAGCTGCAGCAGCGCGGGGAGCCACCACCGCGCGCCGCCTCTGGACCGGGCCACCCCCAGGGAGGGGGGCCAGCACCCCATTCTCCCACCAGCCATAACTAGCACCCCACGGGCGGGGTGGGGGCGCAGGGGTCCCACAGTCATTGCAGTCTCTCCTCTCGTGGAGTGGCACCTCATTCTGGTTTTGCTATAGTGCAGACTTGGAGAGGGCGGGAGCTAGGGGTTGTGGATGGAACAACTGGGCAGGGTACTCGAAAGGCCTTTCTGTCATCTGGCTAAATCACTACTTAGAACCTCAGGAAAGACAGTCATGGGAGCAACTGCCAGTTAGTAACTTGGGTTGCCCTACAATCTCTGGATTTGTTTACCCCTCACCCAAAGTGTGATGTCTAGCCCCCCTCGTGGCAGTGGGAAAAGCTCCAGAAACTTTTATCTGCTAGTTCTCTGGGACCAGGTGAGCAGCTCAGAAAGACTCAAGTCGGGTAGTGGCCTGTCATCCCAAGCGGCTGTTTTACCAAGGCCACTCACCTAGGCGGTGTTTTTCTATCACCAAGTCTTACCCAAATATTTGGAGGAGAAATAGGGAGAGCTGAGCTTTCTCCCTTTCCTCCAACACACACAGTTTAGTCTGCAGCAATCTTCAACATCATCCTCTTCGCAAGATCCTGAGGGAAAACTGTGGCTAAGCAAGTGAAGTACTTCTCTGTCAAGACCACAGTATGTCTAATACAGAATTTTCTTTCTGATTACTACCCTGGCCTGGTCCTAGATATATTTATGTTGCTTCCCTAAGTGAGACAAAAGGGAAAGATTTTCTTGTGTTACATAAGGGTTGTAATTATCCGTAGGTATTTTACCGCTGAGTGTTTCCAACCCCCAAAAAGTAGTAAGTGAAATTGCCCTTGCAATTACTTCATAGCCATTTTACTTTTTCTTTTTGATTTCTATGGTTTTAACCAGATACAACTGTTCTACGCATTTTGGGCAAGCCATAAGATTCCTGTTGTTTTCATTTTGGGGAGGGGGCTTCCGGATAGTATCCACATTGGAGAACAGAAGGTGATGGAGAAATCGTGATGGCTAGCGGGCCATTACAAGGTCCTTGACCTTAATCTTGTCATTGGTGCCACCATCCTGGACTGCTTCCAACACTGGCTGCTACCTACTCATTGAATTTTCTGCCTTCAGTCGAGAACTAGATTGCTTAGCTAGCTCGGTGGCAGGACAAGAGTCTTATGGTCCGCATGACTTTGTGTCTATCTTTGCGTTACCTCCTTTGCACCTTAGAGGGAAATGGGAAAGTGATTCCTTAAATGGGGAATGAGTCAGGTGTAATCTACTACTATAGCCTCTCTGAGGAGTTATTCTCTATCTTTTTAGATGTGAGGGAATTCACTTGATCAAGGAGGAGGAGCTTCTGGGTCTCAGTTGTATTGTAATTAGTCAAAGAATTTCCTTTTTGGTGACTTTGTATGGTTTCATCTTTGTTGCATTTACTCTTGAACTGCTCCTGTGAAGAAGTATGTTTGGTGAGACTCTGCGTCTGTTTGAGGAGTTCTTGTTGTAATTTCTACTCTCCATCAAATTTGAGAGCTGTCCCCACTGCCTGTGGGTGCTTCCTTGGCCGAGAACATCTCATGACTTAGGTTATACTTCTGGGGATTCTTTAGGAGGTGAGTTTAGCCTCCATGTTTTGGGACACGGAGGGGAGTTTGTCTTGAAGACCACACACTAGCTTTGAGTGGTACAGAAAGAGAGAACAGTCTCCGTGTGTATAGTAGAGGAAATCAAGATCTCTTTGGGATGTAAGTAACCAAGGGAGTCATCTGAGACTGTGCCAAATCCAGAAAAGGAAGGGACAGAATGTCTATAATGCATGCACATTGAGGACAATTTCTAGCATTTTCGCTTCCTGTCTATACTCTTGGAACAGTTTCCGTAACTAATGTAATTGCTTTGGGCCCCAGATTCTATCTAAGTGAAACCCCCATTTTCTCTGCCAAGAACAAAGCAAACAAACAGTCCTGACTCACTCCACCTACATAGACTTTGCCTTTGGTGATTTTCCAAGCTGCCCTTATGGGAGCCCTGATTTCCTCATCTTGTGTGAAGCATAACCAATAACCGGGCATATAAACCAATAACCATAACCAATAACTTGAATATAAAAAGCGGCGAACTGACAGATACTGCAGTGTACAGCCTCCCTGCTGGATGCTTTGCAGGGTGCAGCTTCCCTCCTGGCTGCCTTCACGGGCTGGCATTGAATGTCTGCGGCTTTTCTAGGTGCACAGCGCAAGCTGCCAGTGGATCTACCATTCTGGGGTCTGGAGGATGGTGGACCTCTTCTCACATCTCCACTAGGCAGTGCCCCAGGAGGGACTCTGTGGAGGCTCCAACCCCACATTTCCCTTCCACACTGCCCTAGCAGAGGTTCTTGATTAGGTCCCCACCCCTGCAGCAAACTTTGGCCTGGGCATCCAGGCATTTCCATACGTCTTCTGAAATCTAAGTGGAGGTTCCCAAACCTCAGTTCTTGACTTTTGTGCACCCACAGGCTCAACACCATGTGGAAGCTGCCAAGGCTTGGGGCTTCCACCCTCTGAAGCCATGGCCCAAGCTCTATGTTGGCCCCTTTCAGCCACAGCCGGAGTGGCTGGGACACAGGGCACCAAGTCCCAAGGCTGCACACAGCATGGGGACCCTGGGCCTGGCCCACAAAACCACTTTTTTCTCCTGAGCCTCTGGGCCTGTGATGGGAGGGGATGCTGTGAAGGTCTCTGACATGGCCTGGAGACATTTTCCCCATGGTCTTGGGGGTTAACATTAGGTTCCTTGCTACTTATGTAAAGTTCTGCAGAGGCCTTGAATTTTTCCACAAAAAGTGGGTTTTTCTTTTCTACTGCATCATCAGGCTGCAAATTTTCCGAACTTTTATGCTGTTTTCCTCTTAAAATGGAATGCTTTTAATAGCACCTAAGTCACCTTTTGAATGCTTTGCTGCTTAGAAATTTCTTCCACCAGATACCCTAAATCACCTCTCTCAAGTTCAAAGTTCCACAAATTTCTAGGGCGGGGTGAAATGCTGCCAGTCTCTTTGCTAAAACATAACAAGAGTCACCTTTCCTCCAGTTTCCAAGTTTCTCCTCACCATCTGAGCCCTACTGTTCATGTCACTATCAGCATTTTTGTCAAAGCCATTCAACAAGTCCCTAGGAGGTTCCAAACTTTCCCACATTTTCCTGTCTTCTGAGCTCTCCAAACTGTCCAGCCTCTTCCTGTTACCCAGTTCTAAAGTTGCTTCCACTTTTCGGGTATATTTTCAGCAATGCCCCACTCTACTGGTACCAATTTACTGTATTAGTCTGTTTTCATGCTGCTGATGAATGTATGCCTGACACTGAGAAGAAAAAGATGTTTAATTGGACTTACAGTTCCACATGGCTGGGGAAGCCTGAGAATCACGGCGGGAGGCGAAAGGCACTTCTTACATGGCGGCAGCAAGAGAAAAGGAGGAAGAAGCAAAAGCAGAAACCCCAATAAACCCATCAGATCTTGTGAGACTTAGTCACCATCAGGAGAATGGCACAAGAAAGACTGGCCCCCATGATTCAGTTACCTTCCCCTGAGTCCCTCCCAGAACATGTGGGAATTCTGGGTGATACAATTCAAGTTGAGATTTGGGTGGGGACACAGCCAAACCATATCAGCAGGGAAATACCTTTTAGGACAAGGCTAGCTCATTTGTCCCTTGTAGCCATCATGGCAGAGGATGTGTTTGAGTTGAGTCAAAGGATAGCTCCAGACAAGATTTCTTGATGCCACCCTGGATGTCCCTGAACCCCACCCAAATGTTACAGAGCCTTTCATTTTTTACTTCTTACCTCTGTGCTGCATCTCTCTACTTCAGATTACCAAGGAGTGAGAATCCATTCTTTTTTGTATAACCTGATCATAATTGTTTTGGTGGTTTGGGGTGAAGATGCATGTGAGTCCTTTCTTGTTTGTTTTTTTTTAGAGAAGGGGTCTCACTATGGTGCCCAGGCTGGCATCAAACTCCTGGGCTCAAGCGATCCTCCCACTTCAGCCTCCTGAGTAGCTGGGACTACAGGTGTGCACTTCCACGCCCAGCTCCTTTCTTGTCTCGGTCACTTTGTGTACTCTGCCCATGTCTTTCCACAGGTCTGCTCCAGCTCAGCCACCCGCTGAAGGGACAGAAGGGACTGCCCCAGGTGGGGGTCCCCCTGGCCCTCCTCCTAACACGACTAGTAACAGACGACTACAGCAAACTCAGGCACAAGTGGAGGAGGTAGGTGATAGCTGTTTCTCTGAGAGTTTCCAAATCATAGGAGTTTGGAAATAATAGGGAACGTCTTATCTGTTCTCCAAAGGGCCTGAGAGGCAAAGCACCCTTTAGAGTTGCACAGGGCCAGACTTGTGATTCTCTGGTTGTTGTTCTTTCCTCTGTCTCTGGCAGGAAGCTTAGCAGCTTTGTTTCTGTGCTCTCCTCAGGTGGTGGACATCATACGTGTGAACGTGGACAAGGTCCTGGAGAGGGACCAGAAGCTGTCAGAGCTGGATGACCGAGCTGATGCCTTGCAGGCGGGAGCATCACAATTTGAGAGCAGTGCTGCAAAGCTAAAGAGGAAGTATTGGTGGAAGAACTGCAAGGTGAATTTTTTTGTCCCGTCCTTCTTCTTTTCCTGGGCTTCCACTGGGAGAAGGCAAGCAAACCCTCAGCTTCTACTTTTCTTTCCTCTAATGGCGCAGGATCTCTCTGACCCGCATAGCTTGGAAGGAAATCTGGAAAGCCTCCTCTTGAGATTGCATTACCCAGAATTGGCCACCAGGGTAGGCTAGAGTATTCAGAACTGCTGCCGGAGAAAAAAGGGATACCCTGAGGAGTTTGAATCGTCAGTTAAGGAGCTTTTCCCCAAAGCAGTTGCTTGCCAAAATTTTCACCTGTCCCATTCTCAGACACACCCAACATCAGCACAATGGCTCAGGCACTTTTTTTTCTTTTTCTTTTAAATTAGCTTTCTCAGGTTGAAATATATATTTTAAAAATAACTGCAACTTTTGGGAATGAGCCGAACATTTCACAATGAAAAATTGAACCAATTGGTTAAATAGCCAGAGTCTGTATATATTGGAATGCCTTCTAAAGCCCCAGGACACTAGGAACTAAGCAAAAAGGAGCCCAGTGCAGGTCCTGTGAGGAATCTGAAAAGCTACAGACGTGCTGGGGTTATGATCCCATGGGAAGCAGAGGGTAGGGTCTCTCTAAGAGGCCCGTAGTTCTCCTGGGTGATGGTTTTTTTTCCCACCATCCCAAGGATGGAGGAAATTCTTTCCCACTAGAGATGTGGCTCTTTTCCTCATTCCCGGATTCCAAGGGCTCATTTTTTGTTCACATGTTTCCTCAGATGATGATCATGCTGGGAGCCATCTGTGCCATCATCATGGTAGTTATTGTAAGTAAGTATCGCTGAGGTTGCTGGTGGGGTGAAGAGGTGGGAAGGTCCTGGAGTCTTCTCCCTGCCTGCCTGCCTACCTGGGGAGTGGGGCTGCTCTGACTGAGGTATGGAGACCACTGCTATGGGATCGTCACCTGGTTTGGGAGTGGGGAAGGGCAGAGACAAGGGATTTCTTTGATGGACAAGCCTTCCCCCTGCAAGGCATTGCAGGGAGACGGTCCCTCCTGTTCTGAGGAAGTGGGGCTATGCTGTGTGTCACTGGCTTGGGTTGGAGGGAGACTGTGGGGATGGGGCACTTACAATGGAAAGACCTGAATGTCTGGTAACTTGGTGTAATTTGCCCTCTTGTTTTCTCCTGTCTCTTTCTCTTTCCATCTGGGACTTCCTGATTCCTGTGTCCAGTCTACTTTTTTACTTGAGAATGTGCCACTCCTTCCCTGTTCTCCATTGCCATCCACACTCATGTCCGCTTCCCTCTGTTTGCTCTCTCAGCACACTTCCCCACCCTCCGTCCTCCATCCCAGCCCAGGCTTCTCCATCACCCATCCCTCCTTTTTTGTTTCATTCATTTGCACTCTATCCCTCAATACTAGAAATGCTGCTCGTGGCACAATCTAAGTCACTACCTGAAGAGCAATGGCTGGCGCCTCCTCCCTGCCCCCTTCTTCTGTACTCTCAAGTTCCCCCAAAGCCCAAAAGAGTTGGAGGCTGATGGAGGGGGAGGGAGGGGAGTGGCTGAGGCGAAGTGTCTGTGAAGCTGCCCAGACCTGGGAAGAGAAGAGTATCGGTGCCCGTAGTGTCTCCTAGAAAGGCCTGGCCACTAGCAAGAGATGGGGCGGGACTGGGAAGATGGCAGCTCACTCAGTGCTGCCTGGTCATGTGGAACTTTCCTCCTGGGCCAGGCCTGGAGAGGGTCCTGCAGGTGGACAGGAGTCCAGTTGGTTCCAGTGCAGCACCTGTTTTGAAAGTAAAACCTGCTTTTTGTGGTTGTTTCTAATCTGTTCGTCCAGGATTTTCTATGTCCTTGGGGATATTACAACTTTACTTTGTTTTCCAGAGGCCTGGAGAACACTTATAGATTATGAAAATAGCAGGACTTGTTTCCATCCCAGAAGCAGTCCTATGTGTGTCTAGCTGGAAGGAACTTTCTCTTCTTTAGATTTTCTACAGCATTCCGTATGAGGGCACCAAATAATTTCATCTGGCCAGTAATTTTCTTTAGCCAAATAATTTCACCTAGCTCCCAGTTAATTGTTGGCATAAAGAGAGAGAATGCCTGTTAGTTATAGAGAAACAGTGAGTCAAATGCTTAATTTGAAAGTAACAAGCTCAGAGGAAGCCTCTTCTTGCCCTCGTTAAAGAGGGTCCCATTCCTCTCTTCCTATTGATGAAGGAGCTTGAGGCTGTTAGCAGTGCGATCTTTGGACACCATGGAATCCTTTCCTCCACACCACCCGTGCACTTGCCAAAGACAGGGATGAGGTAAGAGGTCCCTCCTGAGGACCCGCCGATCCTGAGGATGCGGAGAAGTCGTGTAGACCCACCAGCTCCGCCTTAGGGGGAGGCGTGACAGTCTGTGACAGGTGTGCTTGTGTATTGCTGTGCTGTTGAGGGGCCCTCTCCTCATGAGCCACGTCTCTGTTCTTCCTGCAGTATGTTCCCCTTCAAACCACCCTTACCTGTCTGAATTCGACTTTGCCTCCTTTCCCTTCCTCCTCTTTGCATGGCTTGTATATATAGACAGTGGAACCTGAGGATGGGAGCGGCTCAGCCTATCTTGGGGGCAGTTGCTGAGCTTCGGGATAGGCTGTTAATGTGGGATAAACCCAGGTGCAAGGGGAGGAGGGCAGGCTGGGAACAGAAGGGGGAATGCCCATGGCCCTTTATTCCTTCCTCCCTCCGGTCTACAAATAGGAAGAGGCTGAGACCATGCTGGGCAGGGTCTGGATGCCCACTTTCCATGCAGCAGCATTTCATTGTGCAAAACCATCCTTCCTTTCCCTTCGCCCTTGTTTCCCACATTCCCTTCGTCCTGCCCCAGGGCAGGACTGAAGAGCTGGAAGAAAGCAGTCAGTGTACCCTCCCAACGGTCCCCCTCGAAGGTCTCCACTCTCCTCTGGGCTCCTCCTTGCCTAATGCAGGGGGTCACTGCTGGAGAAGAACCACCACTGTCCTCGATGTGTCCCAAGCCTGGAGCAAAGCCGTCCTCTTGGCTCTCCCAGCCCTATCACAGGAATCATTCCTGGGTTTCTGTCCCTCTGAGGCTCACCAGGGGTAGTTGGCTTTGTTCTTTTGGGGGTGTTAGCCCCTCTACTTTCTTTCTCACCCACCCTGTACCCTCTTCTGTGTGTCTTTGCTATCCCCCTTCCCTCCCACCACCCATGTGCATGAGCAAATGTGCAACTAAACCCCGGGACTTTGCAGTCAAATGAAGCTGAGCTTCCCACATCCCCTTCTTCGGTTTGCCATGAGACGATGTGGGGTTTCCACTGTGTGTCTGTCATCACCTCTTTGTCTTTTTTCCTAACCCTGATCTCATACTTGTACAGAGTAATAACAACAGTTGTACTTCCAGCAAAGGCATGTGGCATATTTACCAATTTCATGTATTCTGAACAAAGGCAAAAAATACAAATTCCTACCACTAAACTGGCTTGGTTGTTGTTTGGGTTGGAGTAGCTGGGAGGCTGGCGGGGAGGAGTGTTGTTTCTTTCTAGCAGTCTCATGTCGCTTTAGGTCAGCTGGGCTGGCTTACATGTGCTGTGCGGTCTTCACGGAGATGGGAGCTCTGCGTGTCGGCACAGGAAGTGGTCTCCCAGTGTTCAGCCTGAACCAGCCCAACTCTTGTAGGTGCTAGTGAGAGGATGTGAAGACAGGAAGTTACATGGGCATCTCACACTGGCAAATAAGTGCAGGTTCCCTCAGGCCTCTTCCATCTGCCTCCTTCCTAGGTCCTTGGCCTGCTTGTCCTGTACCAGGGGATGTGCCCAGATAAAGCTGTCAGTGAAAACCCCCTTTTCCCCATCATCCTTATGTACAGTTTTGGTATGCTGAGTTCTATCGTATTGACCAGGCACATTTTAGAAATGAATAAAAGGAGAAATCTCTCCCTTGCAGCTGAGGGAGTGAGGCATTTGCAGGTATCCTGAAATTCCCCGCAGTTATCTGACGGAGCAGAACCCTGATTGCAGCTGAGATGCAACTCCATGGACCGGAGGGAGGATGCAGCCCTCTGAGGGTCTCTGTTTCATACCTTCAACACTTTGCAAGTTGGAGCCACCAGGCTGGGGGACAGGGCTTAGTTGGGACCGGTGTGGAGAAAGATAGGAAGGTGGAAAAGCTTGCTCACAGCAGACACAAGGGGCTTTTATTTTTGACAGAGCTGAGTTTGGGAGTGGTAGCCCAGCCCCCACCCCATGCCCCATTGTCCCTCACTTGTTCCTTTTCCATTTCTTCCAGCTTTGTTTTTCTGTTCTCTGCTTTGGTGCATGAACCCAGGGTGCACGGTGAAGGAAGGCAGAGGCCTATGCAGAGCCAGGGCTAGTGCCCTGTGAGCTGGTGCCACCTTCATGCCTTTTTAGCTCTGTGACTTGATTTAGAGTTCTTCTTTGAGCACGTGACTACTTTCTTTCTACTCTGAGGCAGCAGAGTGACTACCCAGAGTGCCTTAGAGTCTTGACAGTGAGGTAGCTAGGAGAAACCAAGAGGGAACAAGCCTGGTTTCATTTTCATTTAGGGCAAACTCAGAAGCAGGGGGCTGTGATGGGTGGGTGGGTGGCTGGCTGGAACTTGGGGTATCTGGGCTTCCACCCTGGTCTGAGTGGGGAGGTGGTTAGAGTGGGTAAGGTAGGCCAGGGCCAGAGCCAAGGGCAATCAGGCTCTTACCTTGCCGTCTCTGAAGCCCCAGGAACAACAGTGCCAGAAAGAAGAGGCTGCTGGCAAAGATGACTCCCAAGCCGGTTCTCTGTTCTGTAGGCGAGAGCAACGTGGGCAGCGATCATTGTGGGTAGGAATCATCAGCTGAGCCCTCACCTGCAGTGTCTGCTCCAGGGAGGAGGAGCTAAGGAGTGTGTGTGTGTGTGAGTCCCTGATTGAGGAACCTGGAAGAGGCACCCAGCAGCAATTCAAGGTTGCTGGAGATTCATGGGTTACTCCACACAGAATTCTCTACCTCTTCCCACTTAAGGACAAGGTTTTTAAAATTGCTTTGCAAGTGAGATTTAGGTTGGTTTATTTGTTAACAGTTAACTGGGCCGGACATGGTGGCTCATGCCTATAATCCCAGCACTTTGGGAGGCTGAGGGGGGTGGATGGGTTGAGCTGAGGAGTTCATGACCAGCCTGGGCAACATAATGAAACTCTATCTGTACCAAAAATACAAAAAATTAGCTGGGCGTGGTGGTGTGCAGCTGTGGTCCCAGCTACTTGGGAGGCTGAGGTGGGAGGATCACTTGAGCCTGGGAGGCAGAGGTTGCAGTGAGCCGAGATCTTGCCACTGCACTCCAGCCTGGGCAATGGAGTGAGACCCTATCTCAAAACAAAACAAAACAAAAACCACAGTTAACTGGGATTTTGTAAATAGCTGGGGAATGATGTGAGCTCGGTAAAACCCCAGTTTTTGGGAAGTTCACAGTCTAATGAGCACCCAAGTAATGCCCAGTATTCCTGGATGTTTCCATTTTGAATTGTGGGTTCTTTCCTCTCCCTTTCCTGTTTAAAACCTTTCCACAGGCAGGGTGCAGTGGCTCACACCTGTAATCCCAGCACTTTGGGAGATCACCTGAGGTCAGGAGTTCGAGATCAGCTGGCCATCATGGCTAAACCCCATCTCTACTTAAAACATGAAAATTAGCCAGGTGTGGTGGTGCATGCCTGTAGTCCTAGCTACTTGGGAGGCTGAGGTAGAAGGATGGCTTGAACCCAGGATGTGGAGGTTGCAGTGAGCTGAGATTGTACTACTGCACTCTAGCCTGTGGAATAGAGCAAGACTCTATATCAAATAAATAAATAAATAAAACAATAAAACATTTCTTCAGCATGCTATGATTCTCAGGAAGCTCTAGCTTGAAGGCCCAATGAGATGTGCAGGATTCCCTGTAAGGGGAACCCAGTTGCCTGTTTTTTATATTCTCTCTTTACCATTGATTGATAGGTGACCTTGGGCAAATTCATTGGCATCTGCTAGTGCCAGGTTGCTCACCTGTAAAATGGGAGTCATAATCCATGAAATCGTACATTTAAGTGCTTACTACAGTGGTTGATTCATGTAAATGCTCAATAAATGGAAGTACCTCTGAAGCTTCAGAGTCACGTTCCCTTTTTCCCATATACCCTAGGCTCTAGCTGTGCTGGATTGCTTGCCATTCTCCAAATTCTCTTTAGGCTGTTTTATGATTCGGCCTTCATATATGCTAGTTTCTATCTAAGCTGGTTAACTTGGCTCAAATGTCATCTTCTCTGTCTACTTAGTCTTGTCTCTGTTACTGGACTAAGCTCCTGGAGGGCATGATCAGGAATTATTCATCTGTGATCTCCAGCCCTTAAGCACCTTGCCTGGCACCCTGAGGCTGGAATATAATGGAGTCTCAGGGGATGTGTGTTAGAAGCTGTGGCAGCTGCCACCTTGGGAAAGACAAAGCCAGGAGCAGAGGCAGAAGCCTGAAACCAGGACTGTGAACAAAGGGCATGGGCAGCAGAACGAGGCCAAAGATGAACTGGGGGAAGAAAGCCATGAACCCAAGTGTGAAGGTGGGGAAAAGGAGAACACTCCCAGTACCTGGTGGGACAACCTGGGTGCTGGCCTTAAGGGGCTCCTTCAGAGAGATGTGGGTGACCTGGCAGGTGTAAGTGGCACCTGTAGACCCAGGCTCTGCGGTGAGAGAGGAAGAGATGCTGTAGGTGCCTGCTGCGCTTTGCCTGAGGCTGGAGAAGGAAGCTCCAGAGACTTGGACTGGGGATCCACCCAGTTCCTCTCGGGTCCACGTCACCGCCACATCCAGAGGATAATAGCCAGCAATGTTGCAGATGAGGGTGGGCAGCAGAGCCTCGTTTGCCAAGCTCAGTCGTACTTTGGGGGGAGCTGGAGAAAGAATGAGGAATAAGATTACACAGGGATCCAACTGGGGACAGTGGAGGAACCTGAAGCCTTTTCTTCCTGCCAAGATGAGAGTAGATTGTGGATGCTAAAGTGTCCCTTGGTAGTATACCAAGGCGGGGGCGTGTGAGAGGCCCACATGGATGCAGGCTGTAATTTGGGGGGTTGCATTTCCCAGAAAAGTGATAGTTAAGTCAGCTAAAGGTTGGCTGGCTTCTTACCACCATTCTAAGCCAGAAATTTTAAAGGATGGCAGTGATGATGGTCAGAACTGTTCCCACTGCCCCGCCTTGGTTTGCCGCTCCTGTCCTTCAGGATGTGGTCCAAGAGGACTGGGCTGTTGGAGACAGCTGGCCACAGCAGGGCAGCAGCATCCTGGGCTGGAAATCTTGGTGGAATTATCCTGGAGTCCAACGGGACTTCTTTTTTTTTTTTTGAGAAGGAGTCTCGCTCTTGCCAAGCTGGAGTGCAGTGGTGCAATCTCAGCTCACTGCAACCTCCGCCTCCTGGGTTCAAGAGATTCTCCTGCCTCAGCCTCCTGTGTAGCTGGGATTACAGGCACCCATGACTGCACCCAGGTAATTTTTGTATTTTTAGTAGAGACGGGGTTTCACCATCTCGGCCAGGATGTTCTTGATCTCTTGACCTCGTGATCTGCCCGCCTCGGCCTCACAAAGTGCTGGGATTACAGGCATGAGCCACTACGCCCAGCTGGGACTCCTTATCTAATGCCATCTGTGTTTTGAGGGTGAAGATGGCATTTAACTTATGGGAATGAAGCCTGCTTCTCAGGAAATCACTCTTGCGTTTGGGTCCCAACCTGGAAACGCTCCCAGTAGGCATTTTCTATCCCCCTCCCTGGGATAACCGTGTCCTGGTCTCACCTTGGATGTTGAGCTGGATGATCTGCTGAGCTCTGTGCAGAGAGGTGGTGATCTGGCAAACATAGGTCCCCTCATCCTGTAGAGTGAGGCTGGGCAGTGTGAGGGAGGCATCCCCGGCCATGCCCACCTGCTCAGGCTCCAGGGTAGCGCCCTTCCGCCCAGCCTGCCCCTGCCCTTTGGTCCAGCTGTACACCATCTGACCCTTGCCCTTGTGCTGCAGCCGCCACTCCACATTGATGAGGTCCAAGCCTGGTGCCATGGAGAAGCCACAGTCCAAGGAAGCTGAGGACCCCAGTAGGAAGCTCAGGGATTGGGTCTGTGTCATCACCTGGAACTCCACTGTGAAGGGGAAAAGAGGGGTGATTTGTGAGCCACTTCCTCCTTGAGGTCACCTGATCTCTAAGCTGTGGGCGTGTTATGGGCATACACCTGCCTCTTCCTCCTTGCCTGGCAGTGAGGCCAGTTGAGCTTATTTTCCATCACATGGAACCACAAAGAAATGGGGCTCTAGAAAGGCAGCATGGTACACATGGTGGCCTTTACCATCTGGGGATCACTTACCTCTAGGATAATCTAGTGAAAGCTATGGATCTCTCACCAGGAAATACACATGCAAAATTAAGAGTTACCATCAATCTTCAGGTAAGAACTACTAGAATAGCTGAAAGAGCTCTGAAACCCTGGTTGTTCCACTTACTGGCTCTGTGACCTTTGACAAGTCACTTAGTGTTACGAAGCTCACCGTTTAAGCAAGGATACCGTGAAGACTAGGAACAAGAGTTTAAAAAGCACGTAGTAGTAGTGTCTGTGCCAAACATGCTTAACCTAAATCCAGTCATGAGGAAAACGATCAGATGAATCTAAATGGTGGGATATTCTACAAGACCGCTAGCCTGGACCCTTCAAAGACATCAATTCTGTGAAAAAATGCTCTAGATTAAAGCAAGGAACAGCACAACTAAATGCAGTGCATGATTCTTCTTTCAATTGTGTACTTAGAAAAAGAAAGCAGTAAAAAACATTATTGGGACAAGTGGAGAAATTTGAATTTGGAGACATTCAATTAATTATTATTTTTTAAGAGACAGGGTCTCAGGTCAGGCACAGTGGCTCACACCTGTAATCCCAGCACTTTGGGAGGCCACGGTGGGTGGATCACCTGAGATCAGGAGTTCAAGAAGAGCCTGGCCAACATGGTAAAATCCCATCTCTACTGAAAATATACAATTAGCCAGGTATGCCAAGTGCAGTGACGCACACCTGTAATCCCAGCACTTTGGGAGGCCGATGTGGGTAGATCACAAGGTCAGGAGATCGAGATTATCCTGGTCGACATGGTAAAACCCCATCTCTACCGAGAATACAAAAATTAGCTGGGTGTGTTAGCGTGCACCTGTAGTCCTAGCTACTTGGGAGGCTGAGGCAGGAGAATCACTTGAACCCGGGAGGTGGAGGTTTCAGTAAGCCAAGATCTCGCCACTGCACTCCAGCCTGATGAAAGAGCAAGAATCCATTAAGAAAAAAAAAAAAATTAGCTGGGTGTGGTGGTGGGCGCCTGTAATCCCAGCTACTTGGGAGACTGAGGCACAAGAGACAGGGTCTCCCTATGTTCCCAGGCAGGACTCAAACTCCTGGGCTCAAGCAGTCCTCCTGCCTTGGCCTCCTGAGCAGCTGGGACTACAGGTGTGCACCACCATGCCCTGGACTTTATAGTTGAGACTAGTATTGTATCAATTTTAAAATATCTTAAAGTATGAAGATCAGTGGCATACTAGGCAGTGGTGTGGGGAGATGGGGACAGTCTGCCCTGGCAGGGAGGAGTATGTTATCACTGATGTTGTTCAGAATTGCTGATGTTGGGATATGGTGACACTATAAAGCCATTTGACTTTTAGCTGATTTTATTATTCTGAATTTTTTTTTTTTTTTTTTTTTTTTTTGTGAGACGGAGTCTCTGTTGTTGCCCGAGCTGGAGTGCAATGGTGTGATCTTGGCTCACCGCAACCTCCACCTCCTGGGGTCCAGCAATTCTGCCTCAGCCTCCCATGTAGCTGAGATTAAAGGTGCACAGCACCATGCCTGGCTAATTTTTGTATTTTTAGTAGAGAGGGGGTTTCACCATGTTGGCCAGGCTGGTCCTAAACTCCTGACTTCAGGTGATCCACCCGCCTCAGCCTCCCAAAGTGCCGGGATTACAGACGTGAGCCACTATACCTGGCCTGTTCTGAAATATTTGACACACTGCACTTCCTTACTGCCTGCATCATGGGTAAACTGCTCCCCCACTTTGGTTTGTTTCTGACATGATGGTTTGTGACTATGAAGGATTACGTCCTTGTCCTTGACTGTAAACTAATACCTGCTATGCATGGGAGCATTTGGGGTTCAAATGTTGTCTTTTGCAGCTTACTCTCAGTTCAGAGGAAAATACACACATGCATACATACACATACACACGGGGCTGCGGGGGGGTGGGGGGGAGGAGAGAGAGAATGTGGCAAAATAGTAACAATTAGTGGATCTAGGTGTAGGGTATATGGGTGTTCATTATATTACCACAGAGTTGTTAGAGTGTTCTGGGGTTTTCCAAGGATAGGAAGTTTGCCCCCTAATTTTCTCTGGACTTCGTTGTCTCTTCTTGGAGACACAAAAAAGTGGGGCACAGAGTATTGGATTAATGGGCTCTGTAGAACCCTGTCGTCATGTTCTCAATTTCTGATGCCCTTGAGGATGTGCTGAGCTGGCCAGAACAGGTACTGGGTTCACTAGTAAGATAATGAACAAATGATGCATCCCTTTACTCCTGAAGCCCTAGACCAGGCTAGCCTTTCACTGGGAGAAAACTGGGTTTTGGCTCAATAAGACTACAGTGGACAGCACGCATGAACAGAATAGCATCATGTGTCTTACTTCTGCATGGCATCCCAGTGAGAGGTGAATGAGCTCCATTTTGGAAAGAACACGCAGGTTGTCTCTATGCTTGGACCTTTAGATAGGGGCTTCCAAGCATTCTCTTGTGGACTCGAGGGTTGTTTTTTTTTTTTTTTTTTTTGAGACGGAGTCTTGCTAAGCCTTCCAGGCTGGAGTACAGTGGCGAGATCTTGGCTGACTGCAACCTCCACCTTCCGGGTTCAAGCACTTCTCCTGCCTCAGCCTCCCGAGTTGCTGGGATTACAGGTACCTGCCACCACACCCGGCTAATTTTGGTTATTAGTAGAGATAAGGTTTCACCATGTTGGCCAGGCTGGTCTCAGACTCCTGACCTCAGGTGATCCACTGGGCTCAGTCTCTGAAAGCTCTGGGATTACAGGCATGAGCCATCGTGCCCGGCCTTGCTTTTCATTTTCTTACCTGCAGTTCCCACAGTCCCCTGGGGGTTCAGGGGGAAGTTCAGCATCGGTTGACGGAAAGCATCATCCTCAGCATCACTGAGAGCCTTCATCACCATGGAGATACTTGGTCCCTCTTCAGAGACCTGCACGTTGGCCATGAACCAAGCTGTTGGCTCAACAGTGGCCTCTCTCGTCTGGGGAAAGTAGCGGGAGATCTCACAGGTCACCTCCTTGCCGCTGCAGTCAGCATGGAGCAAGGCCTCGGCCTGGGGAATCTGGACCAGGTCCACTGGAGAGAAGGGGGCACACATGGAGGGCAAATTGGAGTGAGAACACCAGGGCCAATGGGAAGCAGTATGTGTGTCTGTAATTGGAACCTGGGCTGTCCTGGTGGAGGGAGCCCAGGAGGACCAGGGACTTAGGTGGAAGGCTTTTACCTGAGGCCTTGAAGATAACAGGTGGGTCATCTTGGGCCAACATGTCCTCTTGGAAATCGGTGAAGTCCTCCAGGGAGCCATCGTCCGGCACTGGCACCTGCCTCAGCACGAGGGAGGCCCTGCCTCTGTTCTCACTGCTGGCAAGAGCTGTATGGTGCTGACCGTCCTTCACCAGGAAGCAGTCTAGGACCACGTCCACTGCCCGCCACTGCCTCTCTGCTGTGTGAGGCTCTGCAGACAAAGGCTGGGGTGAGCACCCTCTTGCCCTCCAGGATCCTAGCTGTCCCTGTGGCCCTCTATTCTCTCGTCCCCCAAACCAGCTTTCTGGAGAGCACCTGCTAGTACAGGCAAATACCTCTTGGTGTGGGTTATTAAGTCCTAGACTTGCCTTGCTCAGAGGGGTTTATGCTTTTATTTCCAACTGTTGAATGAAAGACTATCTTTTCAGTCGAAAGAATTCTCAGAAGAAAAGCAAGTGCCACACCAGGGAGAGGAGACCGAACACTTGGGGTCGCTGGGGCACTGACAGCCTGCACTGCTTTCTCCCATTACGGGTAGCCTTCCCCTCCCCTGCCTTCAAGGTCGCCTTCCAAGTGATTTCCTGGCTTGGGGAGTCCCCTTCTCTTCTGAAGTATCAACTACCAGGCCAGTGCCCTCTCCGTAGGACAGTGGCTCCTGACCACCGCCACAGAGGCAGCCCCTCTTTAGCCTTTTCCCTTTGGAGTGTCCAGCCTCCCTCCCCACACATTATTGGTTCCTTCCGTTGCCAGCCGCTGAGCCTTTCCCCTGTTGGGCTTAGAAGGCGATTGGGTCATCCCCGGCCCCTTTGCTCTTCTGGAATCTCGGGGAGGGTGGCAGCCTGGTGCTTCACTAGCTCTTCTGGCCACCTCTCCCCGACTCCCCTGACTCACTGGTTTCTGCTGCTCCAGATAGAACCAGGCACAGCAGCAGGCACAAGCCCTCCTCCATGCCCATGGAGGCTGCTCTCGAGTCTCCTCCTCGCCCACTGTCCTCCTCCGCAGTCCTACCCCGCTTGCGAGGCTCGGTGGGAGAAGGGGGGCTCTTCAAGCACCCCTGGCCAGCCAGCGGCCTGTGGGTTTCTTTTCTGTTCCCTCTGCTGCCGACTTCTCTTTCACTTTCACTTAGAGCAAGTGTCACTGGCGCCTGTGTCTCTGGGTGAAGCCGTTTGCAGCAGCTGCCAGGTCCTGCTTGCTGTTCTCCTTTTTCTCCACCCACCTCACCCAGAAATCTCCAGGCAATTTCAAGACCTGACTTCTGCACCGTTTGCTCCCCACCAATCCCAAGAAAGTGGAGCTATAACTGTGGGAAAGGGGGATCTGAAGTCAGACACAGGATTCCCAGTAGCCTGGGGACCTTTCTCACCCCCACCCTCGAGCAGGGCCCAACACAACCAGCTGAGAGGGCTCCTTTGCCAGATTCCGACCTGAGCCAGGAGGCGGGTAGGGCCTGGGATTTGGGACTGGAATTTTAGAGAGGAAACTGGGGAGCTTCAGGGTGGTCATCTGTCACTTTATTTCGCCCGTCTTGTAGCAGGTGAGCCTTTCGAATTAGGAAGTGTGTTTTACAACCAGAGCCCCCGCCCTCCTGCAGCGCAGGTGCAGCTGGCTGGCCTCCGGCTTCCCACCCTCCACCTCATCCGTATTTGTCCTTGTCCCTGCCAGTCTCGAAAAGGCACTCTGTCACAGGTGTACACATGAAAGGCCCTGATGAGGATGGGGCTGCAGTTTCGGCTGCCAGGTTCACTTTCCCTGGGTGGTTGGCGGTGTGGGGTAGAGGCCAGGGCTGTAGTGCAGCTCCCGCAGGCACTGGCTCAGGGGGAGGAGGTAGGCTCCGGTTTTCGGTAATCCTCCTGGATGGGGATGGTGCTGCCCTCCTCCTCCCTGGGGCAGCTGTAAAGACAAGGCTCTGCAGGCTCCACAGGACTTTCTCCTTTGTCTGCAGAAGGAGATCCAATGAGTCTTGGCCAGCAGTCGGGGCAGGGAGAGAAGAGAGGAAGAGATGGGCGGAGGGGGAGGGGTGCCAGGAGCATGCCCGCTAAGGGGAGAGAAAGCGTAGGACCGAGGCTGGTGAAGATGGAGCGGGTGGGTTTCAGTGAGATTCCAGGCATGGGCAGCGGGGTTGAGCTGGTGGGGTGTGGTGCAAGGGCAGGGCTGGAGACCTGTATTCTGTTTCTTACTTGATCTATATTTCCTTTGTTGATGGAGGAACAGGGCTCCAGCCAGGGTAAAAACAAGAAACGTTCCAGAGAAGATCACAAGGATGCGAATAAAATCTGAGCTGCACAGGGATCTTTGGGCTGTGATAGGCAGGAGCCACACAGGGGTTAGGGGAGGGTCCAGCCCTCAGCTCCCTCAGCCCAGCCCTCCTGTCACCTTGCCTCTCCCCTTTCCCCCACCTTCTTCTCTTCCACCCCCAACCATTGGCCAAGTCCTCTCCTAATTGCTGGACTCTGCTTTTTCCACTCCTCTTCTTACCCCTACTTCTAGGAGCTTTCTGTCTGGCTTCCCTCTGGCCCCTCCTGTATGCATTCTTTCTAGTGGCAGGGATTAGGGAGAAAACTCACTTGGCCAGTGGGTAGAGGGAGTTGGGGCAGGCAGCTGCCTGAGGCCAGCCAGGGTCTGCATGTGCCCAGCTGTCCTGGCTTCCAGCATCTCTGGAAAAACAGAGACAGAATGAATAGCAGCAGGGAACTCCACAGGGCACATCTGAAGGCCTGAGAGGCCCTGGATGGGATGGGAATGCAGAAACAGGCTGACCTTATCTAGGGGTAGGAGTGGGGAGTACTGGTTGGGGTGTCACCTCTACCCAGTGGGTTGCCTGGAACTTACCACTGATGTAAGGTAAGTGGGTGGGCTGAAGGTGTGGGTCCAGGGCCTGAGACGGCTGAGTGGTCAGCAAAGTGTCTGGAGCTGGATCGCACTCGGTGCACTCCTTGTCCCTGCACTGCCAGCCATCGGGACAGGCACACTCAGCATTGGCAGTGATGTTGCAGCTGCGAATGAGAAGACCTGGGGGAAGAGGAGGACCAGGGAGCCTAAGAAAGCAGGCCTGTGGAGACCTTTGAGGTCCACTTGCTTCGTCTTGCCTCTAGGGATGCGCTTCCCTTTTCCATTCCCACCCCCGTCCCCCCAATGCCTTTGCCATTGTTATTGTTATTAAAGAAGAAAGTTGGATCTATTGGAAGGAAGATTCATCAGTTCAGACATAGAAACTATGAAAAGTAGAAGGAGCTTACATAAATTTCTCTTATGCTCCTGATACTTATTTTGTTCTTTCTTTCTTTCTTTTTTTTTTTTTTTCTTGAGACAGGGTTTCACCATGTTGGCCAGGCTAGTCTTGAACTTCTGGCCTCAAGTGATCCACCTGCCTTTGCCTCCCAAAGTGCTGGGATTACAGGCGGGAACCACTGCGCCTGGCCTACTTTTTTTATTTTTTATTTTATTTTATTTTTATTTTTTATAATAAAGACGGGGTTTCACCATGTTGGTCAGGCTGGTCTTGAACTCCCGACCTCAGGCGATCCACCTGCCTTGGTCTCCAAAGTGCTTGGATTACAGGCGTGAGCCACCACACCCGGACTATTTTTATTTTTGTTTTTTGAGATGGAGTCTCACTCTTGTTGCCCAGGCTGGAGTGCAGTGGCACGACTTTGGCTCACTGCAACCTCCACCTCTTGGGTTCAAGAAATTCCCCTGCCTTAGCCTCTTGAGTAGCTGGGATTACAGGTGCCCACCACCACCTGCAGCTAATTTCTTATATTTTTAGTAGCAACGGGTTTGCACCATGTTGGCCAGGCTGGTCTCAAACTCCTGACCTCAGGTGATTCACCCACCTCAGTCTCCCAAAGCGCTAGGATTACAGGCGTGAGCCATTGTGCCTGGTTCCTGATACTATAATAACTTTTAATTGAAGTATAATATATATACAAAGAGGCGCACGAGGATAAAGCTGAAGAATTTGTACAAATTTGGCTCTCAGGCATAACCAGCACCAGTTAAAGAAATAGAAAATAGCCAGGTGCAGTGGCTCATGTCTGTAATCCCAGCACTTTGGGAGGCTGAGGTGAGTGGATTATTTGAGCTCAGGAATTCAAGACCAGCCTGGCCAACATAGTGAAACCCCATCTCTACAAAAAATACAAAAATTAGCTGGGCATGGTGGCACATACCTGTAGTCCCACCTACTGGGGAGGCTGAGGTGGGAGGATCGCTTGAGCCCAGGAGGCAAAGGTTGCAGTGAGCTGAGATCATGACACTGCACTCCAGTCTGGGTGACAGAGTGAAACCCTGTCTCAAACACCACCAACAAAAACCAAAGTACATTAGAGATTTCCGGGGGCTAGAGATGGGGACGAGGATGGTGGGAAGAGATGGGGAGTAATTGCTAAGGGGTATGGGTTTCTTTGGGGTGACGAAAATGTTATAGAATTAGATAGTGTTGATGGCTGCAGAACCTATGAATACATTAAAATAAATAAAGAGTTAATTTGCCTTTTTTTTTTTTTTTTGAGATGGAGTCTCGCTCTGTCGCCCAGGCTGGAGTGCAGTGGAGCGATTTTGGCTCACTGCAACCTCCGCCTCCTGGGTTCAAGTGATTCTCCTGCCTCAGCCCCTCGAGTAGCTGGGATTACAGGCATGTGCCACCACGCCCAGCTAATTTTTTGTATTTTTAGCAGAGACAGGGTTTCACCATTAGCCAGGATGGTCTCGATCTCCTGACCTTGTAATCAGCCCACCTCGGCCTCCCAAATTGCTGGGATTACAGGAGTGAGACTTTGCCTTTAAAATATACATTTTGCTCAAGTGTAGGGGTCTGATGCTGGTCTTAATTATCCTGGGGGTGGAGGTGGTAGGGCACTAGATGGGCTGGGCTGGGCTCGGCTCGCTGGCAGCTGGTTTGAGAGGAAGGTGATTCAGAGGAAGACAGTGACACCCAGGTGTGGGACTGGCTGCAAGGGAGTCTGGTGGGCCTTAGGGCAGATGCCTGTGCAGACCCGGGGAGCCCTAGGAGTCCTGACAGGTGGAAGAAGGGTGCAGAAAGGCAGGGTGTCAAAGATCATAACTCAATCTAACAGTTTTATTTCACATGCCTTTTGTCAGGGCAGGGAGAGGGACAAATTCCTTGTTGGCATCCTTATGGTCCTGTGACCTCCTAATGAATGCTGACTCTGAGTTGCTACTACACTTTGGTTTCCTTGTGGCTTCCCAGGAATTGTGAGCCAGGTTGGATAAGGACCTGCAAGGGAAGAATGAGGAAGCCTGGGACAGTGCGGGAGGGGAGAGCATTGGTGGTAGGGAGGAGTGATGACAAGGGTCTCTGCTAAAAGGGAAATGGAAGGGTTAAAGAAGGGTTAAAAACAGTGAGGTGCCATTGTTTCAGTGGTATCTGGAGACCTGGGGGTTCTACGTACCAGGTATAGCCTGAGCTCAAAATTCCAGGCTGGGCCCCCCTCAGGCTCCCATCTATAATCCCAGCACTTTGGGAGGCTGAGGCGGGCAGATCACCTGAGGTCGGGAGTTCAAGACCAGCCTGACCAACATGGAGAAACCCTGTCTTTACTTAAAAAAAAAATACAAAAAATTAGCTGGGTGTGGTGGCGCATGCCTGTAATCACAGCTACTCAGGAGGTTGAGGCAGGAGAATCACTTAAACCTGGGAGGTGGAGATTTCGGTGAGCAGAGATCGCGCCATTGCACTCCAGCCTGGGCAACAAGAGTGAAACTCTGTCTCAAAAAAAAAAAAAAATCCAGGCTGACTTCAGACACTTCCTCATCTCACAGATGCCAGCACTGAGGCCCAGAGAGGGCCAAACTCATTCAGCCCACTCATCTTCTCGCCCCTGGCCGCAATCCCCTAGGGTCCTTCTGCAGCCAGATGCTGCTGTGGTACTTTGGGGTCAATTGGCTGAGCTCCCAGAGAAGAGTCATGGATTGGGCCAGTCTGGAACAAGTGAAGGGACTGAGGATAGGCTCAGTATGGAGCGAAGACCTTCAGGTAGGGTCTGCAGAGTGAGTAGGGAAGTTATCACTAAGAAAAATTCCAACCCTGCAGGGGCTGCCGCCAAGAGAAAAGCATCTATTACAGTCACATTTTTAAGTTAAGTAGACTGGAGAATATTTCTTGTGTATTAAGTATGTTGCTGTTTGGTTTATTTGCAATGGAAGAGCTTTTTTTTTTTCTTTTCTTGTTTTTTTTTGGAGACAGGGTCTCACTCTGCTCACTCAGTCACCCAAGATAGAGTGCAGGGGTGCAATCACGGCTCACTGCAGCCTCCACTTCCTGGGCTCAAGTGATCTTCTCACTTCAGCTTTCTTAGTACCTGGGACTACAGGTTTGCGCCACCACGCCTGGCTAATTTTTCGTATTTTTAGCAGAGACAGGGTTTTGCCATGCTGCCCGGACTGGTCTCCAACTACTGGGCTCAAGGGATCTGCCTGCGTTGGCCTCCTAAAGTGCTGGAATTACAAGTGTGAGCCACTGGACCGCCTCTTTTTTGTGTGTGTGACAGAGGGTTTTGCTCAGTTACCCAGGCTGGAGTGTAGTGGTGTGATCATAGCTCACTCCCTAGACCTCCTGGGCTCAAGTGATCTTCCCATCTCAGCCTCCCAAGTAGCTGGGACTATAAGTTCACCACCACGATCAGCCAATTTTTTTACAGGCAAGGAGTTGCTATATTGCCCAGCTGGTCTCGAACTCCTGGGCTCAAGTGATCCTCCTGCCTTGGCCTCCCAAAGTGCTGGGATTACAGGCATGAACCACCACTTCCAGCCTTGGTTTTTGTTTTTGTTTTTACTGGACCAGGCACTGTAGCTCACGCCTATAATTCTGGTACTTTGAGAGGCTGAGACAAGAACATCACTTGAGCCCAGGAGTTCAAGGCTGTGGTGACCTCTGATTGCACCCCTGCACTCCAGCCTGGGTGACAGAACTAGACCTTGTCTCTAAACAAAACAAAAAAACCAAAAAAAACCAAAATGCAGTTCCAACAGACCTAGTGACACCAAACACATTTTGCAAGTAGGTAGTTTAATAGTTACAGTTACCTGGTTCTAAAAAGTATCTTGCTAGAAAACACTTGTTCAAAGGGGGCACTTTAAAGTCTGCAATT
>NW_016107502.1:2178211-2190457 GCF_001604975.1 Cebus imitator
ACGCGCCACCATGCCCAGCTAATGTTTTGTATTTTTAGTAGAGACGGGGTTTCACCATGTTGACCAGGATGGTCTCGATCTCTTGACCTTGTGATCCACCCGCCTCGGCCTCCCAAAGTACTGGGATTACAGGCTTGAGCCACCGCGCCCGGCTAAAGTCTGCAATTCTAATGTATACTGGCCGTAGCTTCTGAAATTGTAGCGAAGATGGACAAATAATCACAGCATTAATAAGCGCTACTGCAGATATTATACTTTTTAGTTAAAAAAAAATGGAACTATCAAATAAAAACACAGGCCACATACACGCTAATTTTCTCAAATTGGCTTTTGTGCAAAAAAGGTTGTTATCTATTGGCTTATTTTGCTATTTTCTTAGAAAGATGTGTTCCAAATTCCCAAGGGCAAACCTACACATGCGCACCCTGGGAACACAGCCAGTTTATGGGTTGGGAGTTGCTTGTCTGCAATCTGGGGTCATAGAGCCACTCCCCTCATGTGACTGTCTTGATCCTATCCATAGATGCATTCTCACCAATCCCTCAATTCTGTTTATCCATTTCCCTGAAATACTAGATTTCTGCCCACGTTAATTCATGCCCCACCTAGGGTGCCCCATTCCCCAGCATTGGCTCCACCTGCTGTGAGCCCTGAAGAAGGCTGAAGCTTTGACACCCTCATCCTCCTTGCCCCCCCAACCCATCACCAGTCTTGCTCCCCCAAACGCTTGTCCAGTGTCCCCACCCACACACCCTTGCCCACCTCACCAGAGTTACAGTGCCGACAGCTCTCACAGTGGGGCCGGGAGTGGTGGTCTGGAGAGAAGGAGACCCCGGGCATGCAAGGGTCACACTGAGCAGCCTTTCCGTGCTGGTCACAGTCCTTCACAAGGAATGTTCCTGGGAGCAGAGGGTGAGGGATCAAGGCCCGAGAAGGGCTGAGTCTCTGTCTCTTCAAGGTGGTGCCTCCCCGCAGCTGCAGGATTTCTCCCCTTGCTTGAGCTCAGTCTCACCCTGTGCCTGTTCACTGAATTGGCCCTAGTCCTCTCTCTTTTGGCACTCACCTGACCCCTGCCAAGGTCCCCTCTTACCTGGTGCACACATCTGGCAGCACAGCTTTCCCTGAGCCCAGTAGTGCCTCTCTGGGCAGCTTTTGGGGGCTGGAGTAGCTGAGACCCCCACCAGGGTCCCCAGAATGCACAGCCACCAGGGATGTGGCCGTGCCATGGTTCCTGCCCAGGGAGCTCCTTCTGTGCCCAGTTGCTGACCGCTGGCCTCTGCAGTTAGCACCTACAAGCTGGGCGCTGCTGTCTCTTCTTTGCAACCCCTGGGCAGTGGCTGCTTCAGGTGGCAAGCCAACCTTTGAGGGCAGAGGCTCTGTTGTGGCGTTTTTTTTCTCTCATAGCAGCAGCCTCCACCCCCTTCCTCCTTCCGTGTGCTGGGGAGAGTATTAAGGGCAAACTGTCAGATCTGCTGCTTTTTAAACATGCCTTCTCGGACACACGAGCCTCCTGCTCATGAAGCCTGTAACCCACCTACTCCTGCTTCTGTGACAAAAAGATGATGCACACAGTCGCCCACCCCTCCTGTTTATGCACTTGTGCACAAAGGTGCCCACATTACCTGCCCCCATCCACAGTTTACAGATGAATCCATGTGTCTCCTGTGGCCCACACCTGCATCCCTCCTTTCTCAGACAATAGTTGAAAGAACGAAGGAGAACCAGAATTGAGCACAGGTCCACAAGCTCTTACCTGAAATTTTGGGGGTCAGATAAGTTTTGGAATTCAGAATTTTTCAGGTTTATACAGAAACTAGCACCACAAAACACCCTTGGGGAGTCGAGTAGCCCCATAATCAAACAAAACATGTCTGCAGCAAAACTATTGAATATTTCCACCAAGTGGGATGAACCTCAAAGAGCCTTGTCTCAATTGAGGCCTGGTTTGGTGACCCAATGAGTTTGCTATAGAATCGCTCAGCATTGCAGACAAGGGGCGTAGGCCTGCCTCTCTTCTGTCACCCTCCTGCAGATCACATATGCTCTCCTTTAATCCTTATGCCAGCCTCTGATGTGGGTGCCACCTACTGAGAACCAGCTCGGCCGGGAGACCCCTACCCAGGCGGTGCTGAAGGCAATGAGAGGGAGACACCCAGACAGAACAGCAAAGTGGGTCTATCTGGGGCGTGGCAGGCCAACAGCCTACTGAGCTGAGAGCCTCAGGGGCTGACAGCATTCCAGGCTGAAGGCCCTGAGCAGATTTTGATCCACGTATTTATTCTCTCTTAACAGGTGATTCTTATTAATAAACAGGTGTTCTGTATTTACTCATAACGCAAAAAAGTCCAAGGAGGCAGCTGTTACCACTTAACACTAATTGCAAATGAAAGGGTATTCTCCACAAGGGAGCCACGGGGGCGGGTAAACTTAATGTTTCTCGACAGCCACCCACTGCCCGCCTGGCCTTCCCTCGCAGACCCTTGCTGCCTCACCTCTGTGCCATCTTTCCCCTCCCTTCCCGCCTCTGGCTGTGTCAGTCACTGGTGTCCTGGACCACCTGGGGTATCTTCTCTCCCAGCCTTGGGCACTTGGGATTAAAGACCGCTTCTGACAGGGGTCATCTCTTTTTCACTTTCCCAGTTCTCCCAGCAAGACTGATTTGGGGATATTGGAAACAGCTAGGCTTTTCTTTTTTTGAGTCCTGGGAACACACATGGATCAGCAACCTCCTCCATTCTTTCCTTGGTGACCGAGATATGGAGTGGCTTATTTCCCCAGGAAGTTTTTCATTCAGGGGCTTTGCAGTTGTTTCCACATTGCTCATAAATGTCACACTGCTGTGGTCACACCTGTCAGATCGGCTCTCTATCTCACTCTGTAGTTTCCTTTCTCTTCATTTTCTCCATTCTCTTGTCTTTTCCCAGCCCCCCGTGCAGCTCTTCTTGGGGGTCTACTCAAGTCGGAAGCCACATCTGGGTGCGATTTAGAGTTGTTTATGCAAAACCACTTTTTTCCCCACCAGGCAGGGCGCCCGAATTCCCACCGCAGAGAGTGCTGTGGGGCGGCCCGAGGACTTTTCTGTCGCCAGCCATTTCCAGGTTGTGGTAAATGTCTTCTCGGCTAGTCTTAAGCCTCAAGGCAGGCATGGGACAGTGGGTGGCTAGCTGACAGCAGGCCCTAGGAGGATGGATGAGACCCTCAGGAGAATGACGAGGAACCGGGGACCTTTAGGAAGAAATCTGTAGAACAGGGACTTGGAGTTCCAGCCTGGCAACCTTGAGCCAACTGGGAACTGCTCACTCGCCTAAGGCCTCTGTCCTCTGGGCCAAAGCCTATCTCCTCTCTTCTATATATCTCTTCTTCAGGGGGTCACAGCAGAAGCGGGTCTGCTTGGCTCTCCTGGAGGACCCCGGCCAAGAGGAGGAAAGCCAGGTTTCTGGGCCTTTGTCTTTCCTGTGCAAATAGAATGAGCTCATCTCCAGCGCTCTTTGCATCCACTTCTGGTGAGCCTTCCCCATCCAAGCCTGGCTCCCTGGACAGGACCCTTCCTTTCCGCCCCCACCCCATCTCACTCTGTCACCCAGGCTGGAGTGCAATGGTGCGATCTTGGCTCACTGCAACCTCCATCTCCTAGGCTCAAGCAATTCTCGTGCCTCAGCCTCTTGAGTAATTGGGATTACAGGTGCATGCCACCATGCTCAGCTAATTTTTGTATTTTTAGCAGAGATGGGGTTTTGCCACGTTGGCCAGGCTGTACTGGAACTCCTAGCCTCAGGTGATCTGCCTGCCTCAGCCTCCCAAAGTGCTGGGATTACAGGCGTGAGCCACCATGCCTGGCTGGGCCCTTCCTTTTGTCTACAGGCCCTGGGAGTACAGCCTGCTGACATCTTCCTTGAAATCTCACACCACCACTTTCTCTTTTGGGGTCAGCCTCTCCCCCATGCCTGGCTGGGACATAAAAATATATGGTATTTTCTCAACAGTTCTCTGCTTTTCTTTCCTCTCCAGAAACAGGCCCACAGAAGCCTTTCTCGAGAACTCCGAGGACTGTCATGACTTTTTTGTTCTTGTTTTTTTTTTGAGATGGAGTCTTGCTTTGTCACCAGGCTGGAGTACAATGGCCTAACCTTGGCTCACGGTAACCTCCGCCTCCCAGGTTCAAGCAATTCTCCTGCGTCAGCCTTCCTAGTACCTGGGATTACAGGCACCTACCACCATACCTGGCTAATTTTTGTATTTTTAGTAGAGATGGGTTTTCACCATGTTGGCCAGGCTGGTCTCAAATTCCTGAGCTTAGATGATCCACCTGCTTCAGCCTCCCAAAGTGCTGGGGTTATAGGCATGAACCACTATGCCTGGCTTTTTTTTTTTTCTTCTTTTTTTTGAGACAGGGTCTCTGTCTGTCGCCCAGGCTGGAGTGTAGTGGCACAATCTCGGCTCACTACAACCTCTGCCTCCTGGGTTCAAGCGATTCTTCTACGTCAGCTTCCCAAGTAGCTGGGATTACGGGCACTGGCCACCATGCCTGGCTAAGTTTTTGTATTTTTAGTAGAGACGGGGTTTCACTATGTTGGCCAGGCTGGTCTCAAATTCCTGGCCTCAAGTGATCGCCTGCTTCAGCCTCCCAAAGTGCTGGGATTACAGGCGTGAGCCACTGCATCTGGCCTCTCATGACTTTTGAGAGGGACTGAGCAACCCTCCACCTGGCCCAGTGGCTGTAGCCTAGATGTCAGCCAGGGGCAACCTGCTCCCTAAAACCTATATAAGATGCTTCTTGCTCCCCACTCAGGAAAAGCCCTGGGCAGGCTGTCCAACTGCACGACTTCCAGTGGGTCGGGTGTCCTCGTGGCCACCTCTGGTTCTGGTTTCGCTTTCAGCCAAAGTCTCGTTCTTGCCTCCGTGTCTGCTGTCTGTTCCTTTACCTATACCCTGCCTCAGGCCCAAAATGGGAGACACAAGACTTGCTTAAAGTTTCCTCTAAACCAGCTCTAAACAGAAGGCTGTTAGGTGTGGCAGACCTTTTCTTTTTTCTCCAATTTTTATAAAGCAATGACCTGTTAAAGCACTCAGCAGGACCAATCTCTGCAAGACCTTTCCTTAGGAGGAAGTTCTGTTATGGGACAAAGATGTCCTCAATCACTGTTCCTGACTTCGGGCTCCTGAGTCTCATCACCCGAAGGTCTGGGTTTGTCTGGCCTCCTTTGACTCCTGCTCCCCATTCCTTCATCCCCAACTCCCACTTTCTTTGATGACCACTACCAGCACTGCTGCCCCCGTCACCTTAAAGCCTCCTTGCCAGCCAGGCTCTGTTTGAGAGGCCACCTGGGCAGGACAGCGAGTTAAGCTCATTAATGAGGTTCTGGGTCCTCACAGCTCTGTAATTTGCATTTCTGCACCTCCCCAGTCTGAGTGACACAGGGGACTGACCAACAATGGGTATTTCTAGCCTCTGCCCATGCCTCAGAAGCCCAGCACAGCTCCCAGTGTCTCCTAGCACATAGGCACTGGCTAAACATTGGATGGTCCAGCTCAGCTTTGTGCCCTAGGAGCTCTGTCCACAATTATACAATGGAAATGTCAGAGGCTCAAGGCCCTTTAGACCTCCTCATTCATTTGACAAGTGTTTGTTGCACATCCATTTTGTGTTAGAAACCAGCTAAGTAATGGGGCACAAAGATAAAAAACAGACAAATTTGTGGTTTCTGCCCTGATGGAGTTGACACACTAGTGTGATAGTCAAATACTGATCATATAATCTCAAAGACAAATGTAAAATTGGCCAGGTGAGGTGGCTCACACCTGTAATTCCAGTCACTTTGGGAGGCCAAGGCAGAAGGATTGCTTGAGCCCAGGAGTTTAAGACTAGCCTGGGCAACAGAGTAAGACCCTGTCTCTACATACAATAAAAAAAAAAATTAACTGGGGGCGGGGCACGGTGGCTCACACCTGTAATCCCAGCATTTTGGGAGGCCAAGGTGGGCGGATCACCTAAGGTCAGGAGTTCAAGACCAGCTTGACCAATATGGTGAAACCCCACCTCTACTAAAAATATGAAAATTGGCCGGGCATGGTGGCATGTGCCTGGAGTCCCAGCTACTCAGGAGGCTGAGACAGGAGAATTGCTTGAACCCAGGAGGCAGAGGTTGCAGTGAGCTGAGGTTGTGCCATTGCACCCCAGTCTGGGCAACAGAGTGAGACTCCATCTCAAAAAACAAACAAACAAAGATAAAAAATAAATTAACTGGGTGTGGTGGCACATGCCTGTGGTCCCAGCTACTCGGGAGGCTGAGGTGGGAGGATCGCTTGAACCCAGGAGGCCTAGGCTGTGGTGAGGCATGATTGTGCCACTGCACTCAAGCCTGGGTGATAGAGCAAGACCTCATCTCATAAGACCCAAAAAACAAAACAGAGTTAAAATTTGTTAGTAACGGTCATTATTGCTATGAGGGAGAGAGTTGGGGTACAATATAGGTGTCTATCCCCCTAATAGGGGGATTCTTGGGGTGGGGAGTGCTTCAACTAGGAAGCAAAGTTTAACAGAGATATGTGGGATCTGGCTGCTCCCTACCTATGTGAGAATTGTTAGTTCCCTTGGTTTCTGTGACAGCACCCTGTTTTCCATTCTTTGACCACTCGTTTTTTAAGTGCTATTTTTTCTTTTTTTATATACAGATTATATACAATAGGGATAATCTGTTCCTTGAAAGCCTGGTAGAATTTGATTGTTTGTATGTGTATGTGTATTTCAAGCGTAGGTGTTTCACTGCTGCCTCTCTCTGTCACCCAGGCTGGAGTGCAGTGGCGCGATCTTGGCTCACTGCAACCTCCGCCTCCTGAGTGGCTGGGATTACAAGTGTGCACCACCACCCTCGGCTAATTTTTGTATTGTTAATAGGGGTTTTGCTACATTGGCCAGGCTGGTCTCGAACTCTTGACCTCAAGCGATCCACCCACCTTGGCCTCCCAAAGTCCTGGGATTACAGGCGTGAGCCACCACACCCGGCATACTTTGTCATTCTTTTTCTAATTTATTGGATGCTTGATTAATTAATTCAGAAACTTCTTTTCTAATATATGCATTTAAGGCTATAAACTTCCCTTGAAAATCTACTTTAGCTCCATCTCATAAGCTTTGCTATATTGTTTTCTTCGTTATGGTCGATTTACTTTTCCCATTATTATTTACTTTTTACATCTATTTCATTTATAAATGCACTAAGAATTTTTCAGATCTGTGGGGCTTAACTTTTTGTTGTTTATTATTTCAGTTTTAAATATATTATGGTCAGAGCATTCAGTCTGTCTGTGTAGCATGGCGGGCAGAACGTTGGCCTCCCGAGGACATCTATGCCCCTGGAACTGCATGTAAGGTTATATGGCAAAGGGGCGTTATGGCTGCTGATGGCATCAAGGTTGGCCTTGAGATGGGTGATTATTCTGCATTATCCAGGTAGACCCAGTGTAATCACAAGGATTCTTGTAAGTGGAAGAGAGAGACAGAGGAGGGACAGCCAGAGAGGTGGCCGCGTGAGAAGGATCAGGGATGTTGCTGACCTTCAATCTGGAAGAAGAGGGCCAGGAGCCTTGGTACATGGGCGGCCTCCAGAAGCTGGGAGGGGCAAGGAGACGGATTTGCCCCTAGACGCTCCAGAGGCAGTTGGACCTGCCAACACTGATTGTAGCCTGGTGAGGCCCATTTTAGACTTCTGACCTGCAGAGCTGTGACATAATACATCAGGGTTGTCTTCAACCACTAAGTTTTTGTTAATGTGTTATAGCAGCCAAAGAAAACAAATACATATGAATCCTCTGGCATTTGTTTGAAATTTGCTCTGTGGCCTAGTATGTGGTTGTAAATGTTTCATCTGTGCCTGAAAAAAATGTGTATTTCTAATTCAGCGGTCTCTGTTTTTTTAAAAATTTTGCACACCATCAATAAAACGATTTTCAACATGTATCCCAAAATATACAATGTTTTAAATAAATTAATCATGTATCCTCAGATAGGTTCTATATAAGTATATGTAGACATTCTGAAGGATGAGATAGAATTACACAGCACATATAGAAACATAATAAGGATGAGATTGGCTAGATGCAGTGACTCATGCTGTCATCCCAGCACTTTGGGAAGCCGGGGTGGGAGGATTGCGTGAGCTCAGGAGTTTGAGACCCGTGTGAGCAACAACAACAACAAATAATAAAACTAAAATAAAAAGAATCAGACAAAGATAGGAAAAACGATATTTAAAGATACTGCAAGCTTTGCGCAGTGGCAGTATTGTAGCCAATGAGGTTTATCCGAGGTGCGATTATTGCTAGTTGAAAACTTTTCCCAACACCCCGCCATGATGACTTGAAATATAGTCAGCATTGGCAATTTTTGGCAGTTTCTACATGCACTGAATTAAAAAAAATTGCATTTACTTATGTGCAACATAAAAGATCTAGTTGCTCTCATTAAAATATAATAGGTAACAACATTTTCTGCAATATACTAAAACATTAATAGTAATCAATTTAGCAAGAATATGATTTAATGTGTTTTATTATTTAAAAAAATCTTTCTTCAACACTTTATGTATAGTAATCTGGGTCTAAGTACAAATATTTAATTTTTTTTAATTGCAAGCCCACAACGAACATCATATATTTAATTTTTATGACTGACATAGATGAAAAAGTTTCTCAGCCAGGGGCAATGGCTCATGCCTGTAATCCCGCCACTTTGGGAGGCTGAGGTGGGTAGATCACCTGAGGTCAGGAGTTCAAGACCAGCCCTAACCAACGTGGAGAAACCTCGTCTCTACTAAAAATACAAAATTAGCTGGACATGGTGGCGCATGCCCGTAATCGCAGCTACTCGGGAGGCTGAGGCAGGAGAATTGCTTGAATCTGGGAGGCGGAGGTTGCGGTGAGCCGAGATCGCACCGTTGCACTCCAGCCTGGGCAACAAGAACAAAACTCCATTTCAAAAAAACTAAAAAGGTTCTCTAGGTCAAACTGTTTCCAGTGTGTTTTCTAATTTTGAATCAAGAGTTCATCTTCAAGCCCACCACAGTGGCTCACACCTGTAATCCCAGCACTTTGGGAGGCTGAGGCGGGAGGATGGCTTGAGGCTAGGAGTTTGAGACCAGCCTGAGTAACAGAGTGAGACCCCACTGTACTTCAGTGCTGGTGACAGAGTGTGACCCCATCTCCATTAAAGAGAGACTGGGAGAGTGCGCGCGAGAGACGGGGAAAGAAAGTGTGGCAACACCAGCTCAACTAGGCCTACAAAACGCTACATCCCCCATCACAGAAGAACTCACTGCCTTCCATGACCACACCCTTATAATTATTTTCCTAATTAGCTCATTAGTCCTATATATTATCTCTTTAATGCTTACTGCAAAACTAACTCACACCAGCACTATAAATGCTCAAGAAATCGAAATAATCTGAACTATCCTACCCGCAATCATTCTTATTATAATTGCCCTCCCATCTCTACGCATTTTATATATAACAGACGAATTTAATAAACCCTACCTAACCCTTAAAGCAATTGGCCATCAGTGGTATTGAAGCTATGAATACTCGGACTATGAGGACCTGGCCTTTGACTCTTATATTATACCAACATATTTCCTCGAGCCAGGCGAATTCCGACTTCTTGAAGTAGATAATCAAACAACCTTACCAATAGAAGCAGATATCCGTATATTAATCTCATCACAAGATGTTCTACATTCATGAGCCGTCCCATCACTAGGCGTTAAAGCGGATGCAATCCCAGGCCGCTTAAATCAAGCCATACTAGCCTCAATACGGCCAGGACTATTTTACGGACAATGCTCAGAAATTTGTGGGTCAAACCACAGCTTTATAACTATTGTTCTAGAATTTATTTACTTCCAAGATTTCGAAGTATGAGCCTCATACTTATATATTGTATCACTGTAAAGCTATTCAGCATTAACCTTTTAAGTTAAAGACAGGGAGAACCTCTCTCTACAGTGAATGCCTCAACTAGATATCTCACCATGACCAATGGTGATTCTATCAATAGTTGTAACTCTATTTTATGCTATTCAACTAAAAATGCTAAATTTTTTTTTTTTTTGAGACGGGGTTTTTGCTCTTGTTGCCCAGGCTGGAGTGCAATGGCGCGATCTCGGCTCACCACAACCTCCGCCTCCTAGGTTCAGGCAATTCTCCTGCCTCAGCCTCCTGAGTAGCTGGGATTATAGGCATGCGCCACCATGCCCAGCTGATTTTTTTTTTTTTTGTATTTTTAGAAGAGATGGGGTTTCACTATGTTGACCAGGATGGTCTCGATCTGTTGACCTCGTGATCCACCCGCCTCGGCCTCCCAAAGTGCTGGGATTACAGGCGTGAGCCACCGCGCCCGGCCTAAAAATGCTAAATTTTATTTTCCACATTACCCCACTATCAAAATTAACTAAAACACAAAACCAAAAACAACTTGAGAATTAAAATGAACCAAAATCTATTTGCCTCTTTTAGCATGCCTATAATCCTGGGAATCCCCCTAGTAGTATTAATTATTCTATTTCCCACCACACTAATTATGTCCTCTAATAACCTAAAGAACAACCGATTTTCTTCCCTCCAACAATGACTAATCCAACTTATACTAAAACAAATAATGGTAACCCACACCACCAAAGGACGAACCTGATCCCTTATACTTCTAACCCTAATTACTTTTATTGCCCTAAGTAATCTTCTCGGACTTACACCCTACGCATTTACACCTACCACACAACTATCATTAAATCTAGGCATGGCAATTCCCCTGTGAATAGCAACCGTACTTATAGGACTTCGATTTAAAACAAAAGCAACCCTTGCCCACCTCTTACCTCAAGGAACACCTATCCCACTCATCCCCATACTTATTATTATTGAACCAATTAGCCTTTTCATTCAACCTATAGCACTAGCTGTACGATCAACAGCCAACATCACAGCAGGCCACCTATTAATGCACCTACTCGGAGACACTACACTAACCCTTCTTTCTATTTACCTCTCTTCCTCCGTAATCACCGTTATCGTCATTATTCTATTAATTACCCTAGAACTAGGCGTAGCCCTGATCCAAGCCTATGTTTTCACACTCCTAGTAAGTCTCTACCTGCACAATAATGCATAGTAATCACCCACCCCGCCTCCTATAATGACACACCAAACACACGTTTATCATATAGTAAACCCAAGCCCTTGACCACTAACAGGGGCTCTATCGGCTTTCCTATTAACCTCCGGCTTAGTTTTATGGTTCCATTTCTACTACACCCCCCTACTTACTGCAGGTCTATTAGCCAGTGCAATAACAATGTCTCAGTGGTGACGTGATGTAGTACGAGAAAGCACATATCAAGGCCATCACACTGTACCCGTCCAAAAAGACCTTCGATACGGAATAGTCCTATTTATTATCTCAGAAGTCTTCTTCTTCGCTGGGCATTCTATCACTCAAGCCTAGCCCCAACCCCTCAAACAGGGGGACACTGGCCTCCCACAGGCATCTTTCCCCTAAATCCAATGGAAGTGCCACTTCTGAATACAGCTGTCCTACTCGCCTCAGGAGTCACAATTACCTGAGCACATCATAGCCTAATAGAAGCTGACCGAGAAGAATCAACCCAAGCACTGTCCTTAACTATTGCACTAGGAGTTTACTTTACCTATCTTCAAATATCAGAATACTCTGAAACTTCCTTTACTATTTCTGACGGAATTTACGGCTCCACATTCTTTATAGCCACAGGCTTCCATGGCCTACACGTTATTATTGGAACTGCCTTCCTCGCCACATGCTATATTCGCCAACAATTATATCACTTTACATCCAACCACCACTTCGGCTTTGAAGCCGCCGCATGATACTGACACTTCATAGATGTAGTATGACTATTCCTCTATATCTCTATCTACTGATGAGGGTCCTATTCTCTTAGTATAAGCAGTACCATTGACTTCCAATTAATAAGCCTCGATAAGCCCGAGAGAGAATAATTAATTTAACACTAACCCTAGTAACTAATACCCTGCTAGCTCTATTACTAATTATTATTACATTCTGAGTACCACAATTAAATATTTATACAGAAAGCCTGTAATCCCAGCGACTCAGGAGGCTGGGGCAGGAGAATTGCCTGAACCCGGGAGGCGGAGGTTGCGGTGAGCCGAGATCGCGCCATTGCACTCCAGCCTGGGTAACAACAGCGAAACTCC
>NW_016107502.1:2190552-2194247 GCF_001604975.1 Cebus imitator
AAAAAAAAATTAAATATTTATACAGAAAAACATAATCCCTATGAGTGCGGGTTTGATCCTACAACCTCCGCCCATCTACCCTTTTCCATAAAATTCTTCCTAGTAGCTATTACATTTCTTCTATTTGACCTAGAAATTGCCTTACTCCTACCCCTACCATGGGCCACCCAAACAAATAACCTAATACTGATAACCAACACAGCCCTTGCCCTACTTATTACCCTAGCACTAGGGCTAGCCTACGAGCGAACCCAGAAGGGGTTAGACTGAATCGAATTGATGTATAGTTTAAACAAAACAACTGATTTCGACTCACTAGATTATGGTAAACCGTATACATCAAAATGCCTTTCATCTATATTAATACCGCACTAGCGTATTCCATATCTTTACTAGGACTATTAATTTACCGATCCCACCTAATATCATCCCTACTATGTTTAGAAGGCATAATATTATCACTATTCATTGTAATAACAACTGTAACCTTAAATATACACCTAATATTAACATATATACTACCTATTGTTTTAGTAGTGTTCGCCGCATGCGAAGCTGCAGTAGGCCTAGCCCTGTTAATTCTAATCTCCAACCTATATGGCCTAGACAACGTACAAAACTTAAACCTACTCCAATGCTAAAAATTATCCTCCCAGCAATCATAGTAAGTCCAACTATATGATTGTCAAAAAGCCATATAATATGAATTAATAGAATAGCCTGTAGCCTATTGATTAGTGCTCTAGCCCTTACGGTTCTATATATACCTAATAATCCATGCAATTTATCACTGACTTTCTCCTCGGATCCACTGACATCACCCCTTTTAGCCCTAACAACCTGACTATTGCCACTGATAATTTTAGCAACACAACAACATCTTTGCAATAACTCCTTCCCCCGAAAAAAACTGTACATCTCAATACTAATCTTCCTACAAATCTCCCTAATTATAACATTTGCAGCTACAGAACTAATTCTATTCTATATCTTATTTGAAACTACCCTAATCCCAGCCCTAATTATTATTACCCGCTGAGGATACCAGCCAGAGCGCCTCAACGCCGGCTCATACTTTCTATTCTACACACTAGCTGGGTCACTTCCACTACTTCTTACACTTCTTTATCACTTAAACAGCCTAGGATCCCTAAGCATTTTAACAATAACAATTAATACTAAAGAACTGCTAGTATCCTGAACTAATAATGTTATATGGTTAGGATGTGTAATAGCCTTTATAGTCAAAATACCTCTGTACGGACTTCATCTATGGCTTCCCAAAGCCCATGTGGAAGCCCCAGTTGCCGGCTCAATAGTACTTGCAGCAATCCTACTAAAACTAGGCGGCTATGGCATAATACGAGTTATCCCTGTTCTCAACCCCCTAACAGAAAAAATAAGCTACCCCTTCCTTATTTTATCTCTATGGGGCATAGTTATAACAAGTTCTATTTGCCTACGACAGGCCGACCTAAAATCATTAATTGCCTACTCTTCCATCAGCCATATAGCGCTTGTTACCCTGGCTATTCTTATCCAAACCCCCTGAAGCCTTACCGGTGCAATAGCACTGATAGTCGCGCACGCATTTACCTCCTCCCTACTATTCTGCCTGGCAAACTCAAACTACAAACGAATCCACAGCCCGAGGCCTCCAAGCGCTATTCCCACTCCTAGCCCTCTGATGACTTCTAGCAAACCTTGCCAATCTCGCTCTACCTCCGACTATCAACCTACTAGGAGAATTATTCACAATTTTACCTTCCTTCTCCTGATCGAATTTTACCATTATATTTACAGGATTTAATATACTTATTACAGCTCTATACTCACTATATATATTTACTTCAACGCAACGGGGACCATTAACATATAGCACTAGCAATGTAAAACCTCTGTTTACACGAGAAAATACACTAATACTGATACATACAGCACCAATTCTCCTTCTCACCTTAAACCCCAAGGTAGTAATAGGCCTAACACTCTGTAGCTGTAGTTTAATTAAAACATTCGATGGTGAGTCTAACAATAGAAGATTATAACTTCTTAACTACCGAGAAAGTATGCAAGAACTGCTAACTCATGCCCCCAGGCTTAATACCCTGGCTTTCTCAGCTTTTAAAGGATAGTAGTCATCCGTTGGTCTTAGGAGCCAAAAATATTGGTGCAACTCCAAATAAAAGTAAAATGCACGTCTCCATTACTCTAATAACATTAATTCCCCTACTAACACCCATTATAATAACCCTAATTAAATCCAATAAAAACCCTCTATACCCATACTACGTAAAACCGGCCATTATTTATGCCTTCGCTACTAGTATTCTATCCATGATAATATTTATTTTCACAGGCCAAGAATCAATAATTTCAAACTGACATTGGGTGACAATCCAAACTATCAAACTATCACTAAACTTTAAACTAGACTTCTTCTCCATAATATTCACGCCTGTAGCACTATTCGTCACCTGGTCAATCGTAGAGTTCTCAATATGATATATAACCTCAGACCCAAATATTAATCAATTCCTTAAGTACCTACTTATTTTCCTCATTGCAATATTAATCTTAATTACCGCCAACAATTTATTCCGACTTTTTATTGGGTGGGAGGGAATAGGCATTATATCCTTTCTATGAATTAGCTGATGGTACGGCCGAACAGACGCCAACACAGCAGCCCTACAAGCAATCATATATAATCACATTGGAGATGTTGGCTTTATCCTAGCAATAGCATGGTTCTTTTTATATTCTAACTCATGAAATTTCCAACAAATACTTATTCTTGACTCTACTACAAATTCTTTTCCCCTAATAAGCCTCCTCCTAGCAGCAACGGGAAAATCAGCCCAATTTGGCCTCCATCCATGACTACCCTCCGCCATAGAAGGGCCCACCCCAGTATCAGCACTGCTTCACTCCAGTAGAACAGTCGTCGCAGGTATCTTTCTAATTATCCGCTTTCACCCCCTAATTGAAAATAACTTGCTTATTCAAACGCTTACCTTATCACTAGGGGCTATTACCACCCTATTCACAGCAATCTGTGCTCTAACACAGAATGATATAAAAAAGATTGTTGCCTTCTCAACCTCAAGCCAACTGGGCCTTATAACTGTAACAGTCGGCATTAACCAACCACACCTAGCCTTCCTTGATATCTGTACCCACGCCTTTTTCAAAGCCATATTATTTCTATCCGCAGGATCCATTATCCACAGCCTCAACAACGAGCAAGATATCCGAAAAATAGGAGGCCTATTTAAAACTTTACCTTTTACTACTTCCTCCCTTCTTATTGGCAGCTTTGCACTTATAGGAACACCATTCCTTACAGGCTTCTACTCAAAAGACCTAATCATTGAAGCCGTCAACACGTCGTACAACTACTCTTGTAGCCACCTCCCTTACAGCGATATACAGTATCCGCATTATATTCTTTACCCTAACAGGATACCCTCGCTTTATGACTTCCACTCTAATTAACGAAAACAATCACCTCCTAATAAACCCAATTAATCGCCTAGCAGTGGGCAGTATACTCGCTGGGTTTCTTATTTCCAATTGTGTTCCCCCTACTACATACCCCCAGGTCACTATACCCCACCACCTTAAGCTTATAGCTCTAGGTGTAACCACCCTAGGACTCCTCGTAGCAGTAGAACTTAGTTTTTTTTTTTTTT
>NW_016107502.1:2194287-2199684 GCF_001604975.1 Cebus imitator
TTTTTTTGAGACGGAGTTTCGCTCTTGTTACCCAGGCTGGAGTGCAGTGGCGCGATCTCGGCTCACCGCAACCTCCGCCTTCCAGGTTCAGGCAATTCTCCTGCCCCATGTTGACCAGGATGGTCTCGATCTCTTGACCTCGTGATCCACCCGCCTTGGCCTCCCACAGTGCTGGGATTACAGGCTTGAGCCACCACGCCCGGCCTTAGAACTTAGTTTTTTAACCAACAATATAAAATTAAGCACCCCAGTAAAAACTTACTACTTCTCTAACATACTAGGTTTCTATTCAATCACTACTCATCGCCTAAATCCCCATTCAAGCCTAACTACAGGTCAAAACTTCACCTCCACCCTACTGGACCTATTCTGATTAGAGAAGTCCGTACCAAAAATAACAACACAAACGCAAATTTCAATGGCTACAACCACATCAACTCAAAAGGGCCTAATTAAACTTTACTTCCTAACCTTCTTTATCCCACCCACCCGAGCACTTCTCCTAACAATTTAACCCCCACCCCGACTTAACTCAATCGCAATATGCATGCCCATGAATAACGCCCAACAAGTAACTAAAACAACCCAAACACCATAATTATATAAAGCAGCAGCGCCTGTAGGATCTTCACGAATCAACCCTGGCCCCTCACCCTCATAAATTATTCAACTTGCTACAGTATTATAGTTAACAACAATAACCTCCACTGTTTTATTAGGATCACCCCCCAACAGCAATACCACTGTTATCTCCATTACTAAACCCAACATAAGTATTCCTAAAATATCAACATTTGATACCCATGTCTCAGGATACTCATCAATTGCCATCGCCGCAGTATAACCAAAAACAACCATTATACCACCCAAATAAATTAAAAAAACTATAAGCCCCATATAAGATCCACCAAAATATAGCGTAAGCACACAACCCACAGCACCACTAAAAATTAACACCAATCCCCCATAAACAGGTGAGGGCTTAGAAGAAAACCCTACAAACCCTATTACCAATATCATACTTAATGAAAATAAAGCATACGTCATTATTCCCACATGGACTACAACCATGACTAATGATATGAAAAACCATCGTTGTATTTCAACTATAAGAATACCAATGACCTCTTCCCGTAAAACACACCCACTAATAAAAATTATTAATAACTCATTCATTGACCTCCCGACACCATCCAATATCTCCTCCTGATGAAATTTCAGGTCACTTCTAGGTGGCTGCTTAGCAATTCAAATCACAACAGGCCTATTCTTAGCAATACACTACACGCCAGACACCTCAACCGCCTTCTCCTCCGTGGCCCACATTACCCGAGATATCAACTACGGCTGAATAATTCAGCAGGCTTTTTTGTGGGACTCCTTGGCGGCTGGGTTGAGGACATGTCCCTTCAGTGTTTTTGCAGTTGCTTTTGTCAGACACTCCAGGGATGCCCCTGGCTTAAGACCAGTTTTCATGTTATTTTCTTGGGGACAAAGGAGGTTTCCCAACCATGTGGGTAATACAAATGTAACCCCCACCCCTGGCCGAGCACAGACCTATAGTTATACTCTTTTGTTTGTTTGTTTGAGACAGGGTCTCGCTCTGTTGCCTAGGTTGGAGCGCAGTGGTGACACAGCTCAATGTAGCCTCAATCTCCTGGGCTGAAGCCATCCTCTTGCCTCAGCCTCTCGAGGAGCTGGGACCATACCTTGATTATTTATTTATTTATTTATTTCTGTAGAGATGAGGTCTTGCTATGTTGCCCAGGCTGGTCTCCAATTCGTGGGCTCAAGTAATCCTCCCACCTTTGCCTCCCGAAGTGTTGGGATTACAAGGTGTGAGCCTGGCCACACCTTCTTTTTTAGGACTGGTCACCCTTGTGATTTTATGTGATCTGTGGTTTAGAGGATTCATTTTGTAATAAATTTGTATCCCATCTGGCTAATTTTGTATTTTTAGTAGAGACGGGGTTTCTCCATGTTGGTGAGGCTGGTCTTGAACTCCCAACCTCAGCTGATCTGCCCACCTCAGCCTCCCACAGTGCTGGGATTACAGTCTGAAGTAAAGCTAATTTCTGAAATCAGATGTTATGTAAATTGATGCGTGTAAGGTTTGAGTGCTGACTCTTGAGGTTTTCTGACGCTCAGTCTATGTAGCCAGGGCAAGACCAACAAAAGGAATTTTTCAAATACCAGGCAAGGGGAGAAACTGCGCGAAAGACGTCGCTATGAAGGGAGCAGTCTGGACCTGGAACCGAAGGGTGGTTCAGGGGCCCAACCCCACGGAGACGGGAGGATCCTGGGGTAGGTGAAGAGAGCCCGACGTTCAGAACCAGACAGATTGGTGGTCCAAAGGCCTCTGCCGGCTACTGCTCACATCGTCTGCAGCTTCTCCCACAACCTCTTGGCTGAGTCCTCATCTGCTCGAGGATAGTGTCATGCACTTTGCAGCTTGTTGGGACAATTAAGCGTAAAAATATAAATGAAATGTCTGGCTTTGTCTTGTTTGGGTACTCAATAAATATGCATTCCTCCTTTCTCTTCCTTGGTATTTGAGGCTGCCAGTCCCAAGAATTGGGGTTGAGGGAACAGCCAGTTAACCTGGGAACTAAACCAAAGGAGTGTGAAAGAGACAGAACGACTCACTAAATTGAACAAGCTGTGCATAGGCGTTATGTCTGCTCTGTATGTATTATTCATAGTTGATCGCGAAGAGTCGTCATTTCACAAGGGGATGGGGGACATTTCCTCTCACAGTAGGCTTCTGGGCTCCTGGCATTTCCTTCCTTCCTTCCTTCCTTCCTTCCTTCCTTCCTTCCTTCCTTCCCTCCCTCCCTCTCCCTCTCTCCCTCTCCCTCTCCCTCTCCCTCGCTCTCTCTTTTTCTTTCTTTTCTTGATGGAGTCTTGCTCTGCCGCCCCAGCTGCAGTGTGGTGGCACGATCTCGGCTCACCCCTGCCTCCCAGGTGAAAGCGATTCTCCTGCCTCAGCCTCTCAAGTAGCTGGGATTACAGGCATGTGCCACCACACCTGGCTAATTTTTGTATTTTTAGTAGAGATGGCGTTTCTCCATGTTGGCTAGGCTGGTCTTGAACTACTGACCTCAGGTGATCCACCTGCCTGGGCCTCTCAAAGTTCTGGGATTACAGGTGTGAGCTACCATGCCTGGTGGCCCCTGGCATTTTCTACTTGCTGTTTTTTCTTTTTTTTTTTTTTTTTTTTTTTTTTTTTTTTTTTTTTTTTTTCTGAAACAGGGTCTCGATCTGTTGCCCAGGCTGGAGTGCAGTGGCACCACCTTGGCTCACTGCAGCCTCCACCTTCTGGACTCAAGCAATCCTTCCCCTTCAGCCCCCAAAATATCTGTGACTACAGGCATGCACCACCAAGCCCAGCTAATTTTTGTATTTTTTGTAGGGATGGGGTTTCACTATGTTCCCCAGGCTGGTCTCGAACCCTTGTGCTCAAGCGATCTGCTCACCTTGGCCTCCCAAAATGCGGGATTATAGGTGTGAGCCACTGTGCCGGGCCGCTCTTGCTCTTCTGAGTGATTTCCCTTGCCCACCGGATGAGGTAGACGGCTCACAGAGCCAGTCTAGAGTGATCTTCCCTGCGGTAGGGAGGGGGGCACGCCCCACTTTCCCCAGCTGTTCCTGAGCCTCAGGGCTGTGATCTTTGAGAGGGACCTAAGACCTCTGTTTCCCCTGCTAGTCTGTGGCGCGGCATCTGAGCAGGAGCTCTTGGGGCGGCTTGCCTCCTAGGGCTATGCTGGAGCCCGCTAGTACTGCTTAGCTAAAGCTGGATCCTGGCATTTTCAGGAATTTTGTGAGGTTACTTGTTGGTAGCTTGAAACTGGCCAACTGGGCACAGTAGGAATACTAACAACCACGTACATCAGCAAATGCTGCAGATGAAGGGCTCCCGCCCCGAGAGCCGGCTATGAACATTTGCCACCACAACACCACTACTGAGTTACTAGGGTGAGGCCCAGTCATTACTTTCAGTCATCTTTTGGGTCTTGGAGGGACAGATTCTTCCCTATCTGGGATCCTGCCCCTCCTCCTGGCTTCTAGGTAGAAGCACCTGTGGGGAGCAGTGGCATGATTTCAGCTTACTGCAACCTCCGCCTCCTGGGTTCAAGTGATTCTCCTGCCTCTGCCTCCTGAGTAGCTGAGATAACAGGCATGCACCACCACGCCCAGCTAATTTTTGTATTTTTAGTAGAGAACGGGTTTCACCATGTTGCCCAGGCTGGTCTTGAACTCCTGACCTTGTGATCCACCCGCCTCGGCCTCCCAGAGTGCTGGGATTATAGGCATCAGCTGCTGTGCCCAGCCGGCCATCCCAACTTCTTTCTCTTCTTTTTAAAAATTGAAATTTAGTTATAAAAGTATTATTCATATCACCTCCTTATAAAAAATTAAACCAGCAAAATCCACCATTTTCATCAGTAGGTAAATGCACTAAGAATGCTTGTACCTGTGCCCCAGGAGACATATGCGAAAGATTCAAGCTCTACTGTTTGTAATTGCAAAAGAAAAAGGAAGAAAGCAAATCCGTGTGGTCACTCACATCTGTAATCCCAGCACTTTGAGAGGCTGAGATGGGCAGATGGCTTGAGCCCAGGAGTTTGAGACCAGCTTGGGCTACATGGCAAAACCCTGTCTTTAGTAAAAATACAAAAATTCGCTGGCTGTAGTGGCGCACGCCTGTAGTCCCAGCTACTCAGGAGGCTGAGGCAGGAGAATCGCTTGAACCTGGGAGGCGGAGGCTGCAGTGAGCTGAGATCGAGCCACTGCAAAAGAAAGAAAGGAAGAAAGAAAGAGAGACAGAAAAAAAGGAAGAAAGGGGCTAGGGGAGGTGGCTCACGCCTGTAATCCCAACACTTTGGAAGACCGAGGTGGGTGGATCACAAGGTCAGGAGTTCAAGACCAGCCTGGCCAAGTTGGTGAAACTCCGTCTCTACTAAAAATACAAAAATTAGCCAGCTCTGGTGGCGAGCACCTGTAGTTCCAGCTACTCGAGAGGCTGAGGCAGGAGAATTGCTTGACCTGGGAGGCTGAGGTGCAGTGAACTGAGATTGTGCCATTTTACCTCAGCCTGGGTGACAGAGCGAGACTTCATCTCAAAAAACAAAAAAACCAAAAAAAAAAAAACAAGGAAGGAAGGAAAGAACAGTAGATTGTATATTCACAATCTACAACAGTAGGTTGTATATTCACCCAGTGGAATATTCACTCAATGGAATACTTTAGAATACTTTAGAGGAATGAATATGAACCACCTGCATATAGCCGTGGACATTAATTTGCATGAGTCTCAAAAATATAATATTGTACCTTGTGAATATACTTAATGCCCCCTGAACTGTACACTTAAAAACTGATTAAATGGGCCGGGCG
>NW_016107502.1:2199994-2209439 GCF_001604975.1 Cebus imitator
AAAAAAAAAAAAAAAAAAAAAAAAAAAAAAAAAAAAAAAAAAAAAAAAAAAAAAAAAAAAAAAAAAAAAAAAACTGATTAAATGGTAAATTTTATATATATTTTACTACAATATAAATAAATAAATGGAAAAAGCATGTTAAGTGATATTGCACAAACACACAGAAGCAAGGCATAGAAAAGTATGTAAGATTCCATATATGAAGTTCAAAGACAGGCAAAATGAAACAGTTTGTTGTTCAGGGTGCACACAGATGGCAGAACTAGAAAGGAAAGTGAGGAAGTGACAGACACAAGCCAGAGCTGCTTTCCCGGGCGAGGACGGAAGGTGTGATCAGGGCGCTTCTAAGTCTCTGCTAATGTTCTCATCTTAACGTGGGTTTTCATGTGTTATTTTTATGTGCGATTTTGTGTATCTTAGATAGATCACAATAAAAATTATAAATTATATTTTAAAAATTTGAGGTTTTGAATGTAAGTTGGGACAAAAAAATAAAAAAAATTGAAAAATTGGAGGTGAAAATGAAGAAAATGGAAAATTATAGGTAAGACTCAGATTTCCTTTGATCAATCTCCTCCCCTCATCCCTGGTCCTCTCCCTACCTCCTTAGGGTAGGCACTGTTTTCAGATTATTGAGTATTCTTCCAGACCTTTCCTAAACAAAAAAGTTACGTGTGGGTTTTTTTTATTTTACAGAATCTTCCTCTGTTACCCAGGCTGGAGTTCATGGTATGTTCTCAGCTCACGGCAGTCTCTACCTCCTGGATGGAAGTGATTCTCCTGCCTTAGCCACCCAAGTAGCTAGGACCACAAGTGTGCAGCTAATTTTTGTATTTTCAGTAGAGACAGGGTTTCACCATGTTAGCCAGGTTGGTCTCAAACTCCTGACCTCAGCTGATCTGACTCTCTCAGCCTCCCACAGTGCTGGGAGTACAGGCATGAGCCACCGTGCCAGGCATATGTGTAAGCTTTTAAAAATTCTTTTCTTTTTATTTTTTTGAGGTGGAGTCTTGCTCTTGTCCAGGCTGGAGTGCAATGGTGTGGTCTCAGCTCACTGCACCCTCCACCTCCTGGGTTCAAGCGATTTTTCTGTCTCGGCCTCCTGAGTAGCTGGGATTACAGGTGCTCCCCCCAACCCCCCCACCACCACACCTGGCTAACTTTTGTATTTTAGTAGAGATGGGCTTTCACCATGTTTGCCAGGCTGGTCTTGAGCTCCTGACCTCAGGTGATCTGCCCATCTTGGCCTCCCAGAGTGCTGGGATTACAGGTGTGAGCCACCATGCCCAGCCTGTTTTTAAAAATTATTTTATTTTCTACTTAAAATATTATTAAGCAGCCGGGCACGGTGGCTCACGCCTGTAATCCCAGCACTTTAGGGGCTGAGGTGGGCGGATCACCTGAGGTTGGGAGTTCAAGACCAGTCTGACCAACGTGGAAAAACTCTGTCTCTAGCAAAAATACAGAATTAGCTGGGTGTGGAGGTACATGCCTGTAATCCCGCCTACTCAGGAGGCTGAGGCAGAAGAATGGCTTGAAGCAGGAGGCGGAGGTTGCAGTGAGCCGAGATCACGCCGTTGCACTCCAGCCTGGGCAACAAGAGTAAAACTGTCTCAAAAAAAAAAAAAAGTTGTTAAGCAATAATCAAATATTTCTCACTCTGATATCTCAGCCCCACTCCTCCAGAGGACTCTCCACTTGAATTTTTCAGAGCAAGGAAGACCCCTGTCTTAGGAGAGGTGGAGGGTGCTTTATGGACAACATCTGGTTGTTCCTTCCCCCTGGCAAGGGGACTGCCTCTCTTTTTGATATCTGAGATGACTGACAGCAATAACATCTGACTTGGTCTATATACAAAGCTGCGATCATTCTAGCACAGGGCAAGAGATAAAGCCTAAGGAACAAACCACCCATTTTCTCTCCACTCGGTAAAAAATTATCTCTGGGAAATGAAATAGCCCAAGTCTGGCAGTTCCATGTTCTTCTTCTTTTTGTTTTTTTTAGAGACAGGCCCTTGCTGAGTCACCCAGGCTAGGGTGCAGTGGCACAATCATGGCTCACCGTAGCCTCAAACTCCTGGGCTCAAGAAATCCTCCCACCTCAGCCTCCAGGGCATCTAGGGCTGGAGGTGCACACTACCATGCCTGGTTAATTTTTCATTTTACGTCGAGACTGGGTCTCCTTATGTTTCTCAGCCTGGTCTCGATTCCTGGCCTCAAGACATCCTTCTGCCTCAGCCTCTCAAAGTGCTGAGATTACAGGCATGAGCCACTGCATCTACCCCATGTTCTTCTTATATTGCTTTTTTTTTTTTTCCATTTGGGAGATGGAGTCTCGCTCTGTCACCCACGCTGAAATGCAGTGGTGTGATCTCAGCTCACTGCAACCTCCACCTGCTGGGTTCAAGCAGTTCTCCTGCCTGAGCCTCCCGAGTAGCTGGGATTACAGTCACATGCCACCGTGCCCAGCTAATATATTGCTTTTTAAAGTGCTGCTTTTGGCTGGGCACGGTGGCTCACGCCTGTGATCCTAGTACTTTGGGAGGCCAAGTTGGGTGGATCACCTGAGGTCAGGAGTTCAAGACCAGCCTGGTCACCATGGTGAAACCCCATCTTTAAAAAATAAGAAGAAAAAGTAAATAAATAAAGTGCTTTTTTTGGAGATAAAGATTTGTTAACTGGCCTTGTGACTCAGCCTGCCAGGCACAGTTCTTCATTGGCCCCAGCGCAGTTGTATTTTTGTGTGTGTTTTGTTTGTCCCATAATTGATATACAGTGTGTATCCTACGATTTGCTTTTCGTGTTTTGAATCCAGTTGTATGTCTTGGAGATCGTTTCATTTTATATTTCTGGAACTACTCATTTTGTTAAATAGGGTATGGATGTGCAGAGGCTTTTCAGCCATTCTCCTGGTTGCTGAATACTTATGTTACTCCCAGCATTGCACTGTCGCAAGTGGTGTTGCATAAACATCTCATACTTTGCCATGCACGTGGGAGTGTCTCTCTAGAATAAGTGCTGGGCATCGGAATCGCTGAGTCATAGGGTGTGCACATTTTCACTTTAATAGATGCTGGCAAGTTGCCCTCCAGAGTGGTCCTACCAATTCACACTCCCACCGGCAGTGGAACGACAGCATGTATTTCCTCACGTTCTGCGAGCCTTTCATATTAGCAAACTGTTTTTAAGCATCTGGGAAGAAAATGCTGTCTCATTCTTTCGGTGTGCACTCTTCCCATTCCTGGCGAGGCTGAGCATCTTTCCATGATCATGCTGTTTGTATTTCCTCTTTTGTGACTAAGGTCTTTTTACCCTTATGTCACCACCAGTGTTCTGAAGTCCACCTTCGGCTCCACCACAGCAATCTTGTCCTCCAGACCCAACTGGCAGGGCCTCTGGCAATCATGGGGACACCTCTGCCAAACATGGTATATGCTTGCCATCTGCCCTGGGGGCTGAGAAGAGCCTCCTGGTGGTAGGGGAGATCTCTGCATCCCCTCCTTTCCTAGTGTCAGGGGACTTCAGACCTGCACGGAGAGGGTGTCCTTTACCTCACTTGTCACATTGACCTCTAGACTCCTGCTTCAGCACTTGGTGACCCTCCAAACTGCACTGACCTCAACCCTAAACTGAAGGGATCCTTGGTGTCTGTTGACTTTTATTGAGATAAAAGGAATCATTTTAATCATTGAAAAATGTACAATTCAGTAGCCAGACTTATTATTGAGATAAAATGAATCATTTTAATCACTGAAAAATGTGCAGTTCAATGCTTTTGCTATGTTTGCAAAGATGTGCAAATAACACCGCTATCTGATTCCAGAACATTCCATCTCACCTAAAAAACCTCTTACTCATTAGCAGTCACAGCCACTCCCAGTGCTCCCCTCCCCAAGCCCCTGGCAAACACTAATCTAGCTACTATCTCTATGGATTTGCCTGTTTGTGACATTTCATATCAATGGAATCGTATGAATGTAATATGTGACTGTGTTTGGCTTCTTTCATGTAGCGTGATGTCTTCAAGCTTCATCTATGTTGTCGCTTTAAATCAATACATTCCTTTTTATGGCTGAATGACATTCCATTGTATGGATATACACCTCATTTTGTTTATTCATTAGTGCTGTTTCTACTTTTTTTTTTTTTAAGGGGAGGGGAGGGGAGGAGAGGGGAGGAGGGGCTGTTTCTACTTTTTATATTCTTATTTTTATTTATTTACTTTTTTGAGGCAGGGTCTATTTCTGTCACCCAAGCTGGAGTGCAGTGGGGTGATCTCAGCTCGCTGCAACCTCTGCCTCCTAGGCTCAAGTCATCTTCCACCTCATCCTCCTAAGTAGCTGGGACTACAGGCATGGACCATCATGCCCAACTAATTCTATTTTATTTTACTGTAGAGATGGGGTTTCGTTGTCCAAGCTTGTTTCCACTTGTTGGCTATTATAAATAATGCTGCCATCAACATTCATGTACAAGATTTTGTGCAAACATATGTTTTGAATTCTCTTAGGTGCATACCTACTGAGAGAGTTGCTGGGTCACATGGTAGCTCTATGTTTAACTAGTTGAGGAACTGACAAGGTGTTTTCCACACAGGTGCACCATTTTACACTTCCACCAGCAGCAGTACATGAGGTGTCCAATCTCTCTACGTGCTTGCCAACACAGGTACATTCCTATTTTTTAAAAAGTTGGTCAGGTGTGGTGGCTCATGCCTGTAATCTCAGCACTTTGAGGGACTAAGGAGAGCAGATAATGAGGTCAGGAGTTCAAGACCAGCCTGGCCAACAGGGTGAAACCCTGTCTTTACTAAAAATACAAAAATTAGCCAGGTGTGGTGGCGGGTGTCTGTAATCCCTGCTGCTCGGGAGGCTAAGGCAGGAGAATTGCTTGAACCTGGGAGGCAGAGGTTGCAGTGAGCCAAGACTGTGCCACTGCACTCCAGCCTGGGTGACAGAGCGAGACTCCGTCTCAAAAAAAACAGTTATAACTACCCTAGTTGGTATAAAGTGGTATCTTATTGTGGTTTTGATTTGCATGTCACTAAGGCTAATGATGTTGAGCATCTTTTTATGTGTTCATTGACCATTTGCATATTTTCTCTGGAAAAATGTCTATTCAAGTCCTTTGCCCATGTTCAAATTAAATTATTTGTGTCTTTTGTTGTTGAGTTGCAAGAGATTTTTTTCTTTTTGATATGATTAATTCTAGACCTTACCACATGTGATTTGAAAATATTTTCTCCCATTCTGTGAGTTGTCTTTTTACCTCCTTAATAATGCCCTTTGATGCATAAAAGTTTCACATTTTGATGAAATCCAGTTTATCAACTTTTTCTTCTTTTGTTGTCTGTGCTTTGGTGTCATATTTAAGAGACTGTTGCCAAATCAAAAGTCATACAGATTTTCACTTATCCTTCCCTCAAAGAGTTTTACAGTTTTAACTCTTAAATTTAGTTCTTTGGGCTGGGCGCAGTGGCTCACACCTGTAATCACAACACTTTGGGAGGCCAAGGCGGGTGGATCACGAGGTCAAGAGATCGAGACCATCCTGGCCAACATGGTGAAACCCCGTCTCTACTAAAAATACAAAAATTAGCTAGGCGTGGTGGTGCGCGTCTGTAGTCCCAGCTACTCCGGAGGCTGAGACAGGAGAATTGCTTGAATTCGGGAGGCGGAGGTGGCGGTGAGCCGAGATAGTACCATTGCACTCCAGCCTGGCAAGAGAGTGAGACACAGTCTCAAAAAAATAAATAAATAAATAAAAATTTAGTTCTTTGATTTATTTTGAGTTAAATTTTTTAAATGTGGTTTTAGATAAGGTTTCAACTTCATTCTTCTACCTGTAGATATGCAGTTGTCCTAGCACTGATTCTTGAAAAGACTATTGTTTTCAATGGTCTCGGCACCCTTGTTGAAATTAATTGACCATAGATGTATGGGTTGATTCCTGGACCCTGAATTGTTTTCCACTGATCTCTATGTCCATCTTTGGGTCAATACCACAGTTTTGATTACTGTAGCTTTATAGTAAGTGTTGAAGTTGGGACTTCATCTTTGTTCTTCTTTTTCAAAATTATTTTGGCTATTCTGTGTCCCTTGCATTTGCATATGAATTTTAGGATTAGCTTGTCCATTATACAAAAAAAAAAAAGGCAGTTGGAATTTTGATAGAGATTGCATGGATTTGTCGATGAAATTGGGAAATATTGGAACCTTCAGTCCATGAAAACAGATGTCTTTTTGAAGATTTCTTTAATGTCTTTCAACAATGTTTTGTAGTTTTCAATGTATGAGTCTTGCACTTTCTTTGTTAAATGTATTCCTAAATTTTTTTTTTTTTCTTTTTAGACAGAGTCTCACTCTGCTGCCCAGGTTGGAGTGCAGTGGCCCGATCTTGACTCACTGCAGCCTCCACCTCTTGGGTTCAAGCGATTCTCCTGCTTCAGCCTCCTGAGTAGCTAGGATTACAGGTGCCCGCCACCATGCCTGTCTGATTTTTTTGTACTTTTAGTAGAGACAAATTTTCACCATGTCAGCCAGTCTGGTCTTGAACTCCTGACCTCAGTTGATCTGCCTGCCTCGGCCCCCAAAATGCTAGGATTATAGGCATGAGCCACCGAGCCCAGCCAATGTACACCTAAGTTTTTATTCTTTTTGATGCTATCATAAATGGAGGGTTTTTTTTCCCCCTAATTTCATTTTATTTCTTTCTTTTCTTTTTTTTTTTTTTGGGATGGAGTCTCACTCTTGTTGCCTAGGCTGGAGTGCAATGGCGTAGTCTCAGCTCACTGCAACTTCCACCTCCTGGATTCAAGCGATTCTCCTGCCTCAGCCTCTTGAGTCGCTGGGATTAGAGATATGTGCTACCACGCCTGGCTCATTTTGTGCTTTTAGTAGAGATGGGATTTTACCATGTTGGTCAGGTTGGTCTTGACCTCGAGACCTCAGGTGATCCGCCTGACTTGGCCTCCTAAAGTGCTGGGGTTAGAGGCGTGACTCACCGGGATTGGCCCTTAATTTCACCTGCTGTCTTTTTTTTTTTTTGAGTCAGGGTATTGCTCTGTTGCCCAGGCTGGAGTGCAGTGGTACAATCTCGGCTCACTGCAACCTGCGCTTCCTGGGTTCAAGTGATCTTCTCACTTCAACCTCTTGAGTAGCTGGGACTGCAGGTGCGTGCCACCATGCCTGTCTACTTTTTGTATTTTTTTTTTTGAGACAGAGCCTTGCTCTGTTGCCAGGCACCAGGCTGGAGTGCAGTGGTGTAATCTCAGCTCACTGCAACCTCCGCCTCCCAGGTTCAAGCAATTCTCCTGCCTCAGTCTCCCAAGTAGCTGGGACTACAGGCGTGTGCCACTACGCCCAGCTAATTTTTGTATTTTTTAGTAGAGACAGGGTTTCACCATGTTGGCCAGGATGGTCTCGATCTCCTGATCTTGCGATCCTCCCGCCTTGGCCTCCCAAAGTGCTGGGATTACTGGCGTGAGCCACCACGCCCAGCCTTGTATTTTTTGTTAAGAGATAGGGGTTTTAACGTGTTGCCCAGGCTGGTCTGGAACTCCTGGGCTCAAGTGATCCCCCCACCTTGGCTGCCCAAAATGATTACAGGCCTGAGCCACTGCGCCCAGCCCCGAATTTCATTTTCAGGTTGTTCGTTGCCCATGTGCATGCTGACATTTGAAGGCAGCTGTTGTTTTCTTCAGAGTTGGAAGGTGGTGCCTTGAGGTGTAGGCGTGTTGCTATGGCACCCTGTGGGCCGTTACTGGGGCTCTCTTGTGACTTATGGAAACATGTCTGACTAATCTTTCCCACACTCCCTTTGCTTCTGTTGGCTCCCTCGTCTAGGAGAGGAGGAGAGGAAGAGAGTGGGTTGGTGGGGCCTCACTCTTTCCCACAGGTGCTTCCTTTGACCCTTCTTTTCTTCAGGGTTTTTGGGACTCCCAAAGGGCAAGGGCTGTGGCAGCCTTCTCTTTTACCCATACCAAAGTCTCCCCTTGTCACCCAGGTGGAGTTCTGTCACCCAGGCTAGAGTGCAGTGGTGCGATCTTGGCTCACTGCAACCTCTGCCTCAGCCTTGGGTTTGGGTTCAAGTGATTCTCAAGCCTCAGCCTCCTGTGTAGCGGGGACCCCAGGCACGCGCCACCATTCCTGGTTAATTTGTTTGTATTTTTAGCAGAGGTGGGGTTTTGCCGTGCTGGTCAGGCTAATCTTGAACTCCTGGCCTGAAGTGATCCGCCCACCTTGGCCTTTCAAAGTGCTAGGATTAGCGGTGTGAGCCACTGCACCCAGCCTGATGCTCCCTACTTTGATGGGGACAGAGGAATGTTGCAGGCGACAGGCACAGGCAGAGTCCTGGATGTCAGAGAAGCCTGGGGAGGGAATCCAAGGATCAATCAGTTGGTGAAAATCTGAAGGACTGGAGGATGATTCGAGTAAATCTGCGCAGCCTGGCCCACGTCCAAGGCTGCCTCTCAGCTCAGTCACTTGCTAGCTGTGCGGTAGCTCAAGCTCTGGGGTCTGTTTCCACTATCACATGGAGATGCAGATGCTTGCCTCATAGGGCAGGCTCAGGTGTGAGCAGCCACGTCTGGTAGCTCAGGTGAATGCCCTGCTAGGGCTTGATGCAGAAGAGGTGCCAGTCAGTGTTCACTGGAGCGTGACTTGATCACCGGCAACTTCCTTCTTGACCGGGGTAAGGCAGCATGAGAGCTCAGAGCTCCTTAAGTGGGGCTATACTCGGAATGGAAGGGAAAAAGTGAAGAAATCTACTAGGAAGAGGTGTAAGGGAGGCATATGAGACAAATCTCACCTTTATGAGAGCTCAGATACTCAATGGGAGCTTTAGGATGGATGGTGTGGGTGCCGCCGGGCCTGAGGAGAAGCCATCATATTTTAGTGCCAAAGGGATGGGCGGGCTGGATGGGGAGAGCTGCAAGAAGCAGGATGTTCCAAGTTTGTGTGGTTTTGTTTGTTTTGTTTCGTTTTGTTTTCTGAGATAGGGTCTGTCTCTGTCGCCCAGGCTAGAGTGTAGTGGAGCAATCACAGCTCACTGTAGCCTCGAACTCTTGGGTTCAAGCAATCCTCCCACCTCAGCCTCCCGAGTAGCTGGAACTACAGGTGCACACCATGACGCCTAGCTAGTGTTTGCATTTTCAGTAGGGACAGGGTTTCACCAGGTTGTCCAGGCTGGTCTCGAACTCCTGGGCTCAAAGTGATCTGCCTGCCTCAGTCTCCCAAAGTGCTGCGATTACAGGCATGAGCCACCACACCTGGCAATTATACATTTTAAATATTAATATAATAATGAAGCTAATTTACAATGCTTATTTGTCAAATTCTTTAAAAATTTTTTTCATGATTTTTTTCTTTAGTTTTATTTATTTCCTGTTTAAGTATTAATATATGTCAAATTCTTTTTTTTTTTTTTTTTAAAGACAGGGTTTCACC
>NW_016107502.1:2209460-2211989 GCF_001604975.1 Cebus imitator
GAACATTTGTGTACACGTCTTTAGTAGACATGCTTTTTTTTCTCTTAAGTAAATATCTAGGAGTGAACTTACTGTATCATATTGTAACTTTATTTTCTTTTTATTTATTTATTTTTTAAGACGGGGTTTCGCCATGTTGGTCAGGCTGGTCTTGAACTCCCGACCTCAGGTGATCTGCCCACCTTGGCCTCCAAAGTGCTTGGATTACAGGCGTGAGCCACCACGCCCGGCCTAATATATGTCAAATTCTTAAAATTTTTTTCTCATTTTTTCTTTTGTTTCATTTATTTCCTGTTTAAGTATTAATATATGTTAAATTCTTTTAAGCATTAAAAAAACTTTAAGCACCAAATGCACGCAATGGCTAAAACTTGTTCGCAATCTAGTATGAATGATTTTGATTTTTATCAGTTAAGGTTTGGCCAGAAAGTCAAAACCACTATGAGTGTTACAGAATAAGGAACTTGCTTTAGAGATTAGACTTTAATTAATCATAGCAGCTGGTGAAGGAGTCTTTGAGGCCTCTGCATCTGTGGTGGGCCTGAGGTCAGTGTGGGTCAGTTGAGAGAAGCACTGGAAGTGAAGTGGAGGAAGGGCAAAGACCACCCGGAGCCTATGTCTGCACTTCACCACCAACCCCGACGGTACGGGTGTCTGCAGAAGGACCTAGCACTCCTTGCTATGGAGCTGCACATATGTCTGGCCGGGAATTAGAGAAGCTGAAGGAGGCGATCTGACAGAGCTGAAGAGCTGCTAGTCTGACTGCCATTCGTGCAGACAAGGTGAGCCAGCAGACTGGCACCTCATGCCGACCTCAGAGCACGACGCCGCTCCCCTCCTGCTTTCCTCCCTCTCAAATCTTACATTTCTTTTGTGGCCAACCCTCACCCAGAACCATACAGGGATTTAATTTCCGAGAAGTATGGTTTCATCTTAACTAAGTTGAGACGGTAAAAGCCATGACAAAGATTGCTTCCAAACTTTCCTGGGGTTAAAAAAACACCCGTCCACGAGGGAAGCAGTTTTACTGTCTCAAGTGGGCAGTGTATGGTCATGATCTGTGGTTACCTTCGCAGGAAGGCTAAACTTGTGTATTTGCCAGATTTGAGGCTAGGAAGCCAGACCTGGGCCTGTGTACATCTCTATAGCTCTCAGTTTAGCACACTGTCCCCTTCAATGTTTCAAACTACATTTATAAATTTAATAGTTCTGATTGTGTCTAAGTCTATACCCCTTTTAAAAATTAAAAAAAAAAAAAAATTGCCAGGCGAGGTGGCTCATTCCTGTAATCCTAGCACTTTGGGAAGCCGAAGCGGGTGGATCACCTGAGGTCAGGAGTTCGAGACCAGCCTGACCAACGTGGAGAAACCCTGTCTCTACTAAAAAGACAAAATTAGCCAGGTGTGGTAGCGTATGCCTGTAATCCCAGCTACTCACTCCGGAGGCTGAGGCAGGAGAATCGCTTGAACCCGGAGACAGAGGTTGCCGTGAGCCAAGATTGTGCCATTGCACTCCAGCCTGAGCAACAAGAGTGAAACTCCATCGCAAAAAAATAAATAAATAAAATAAAATTTTTTCATGTTGACAACTAATCAAAAGAAAGAGTCCATGTGCTTTTGAGGGGTTTAGATTTGCAACCTGCCTCCTGGGTCCAAATTGTACACCCACTAGAGCACCTCAAGTCTGGAATCTGCACCCTCAAGCTACCGCCTGACTACTGGTTCCTTTCCTTATTCTTTCTGTCCCAGCGGATCACCACTCCATAGCCATATGCATACCTCTGCAGGGCTCTGCTCACAACCCTGAAGTCATGCTCATGCCCGTCAGCACTGGGCAGGACCCAGCACGGCCTTAGGAGTAACTCCAGGGAGTAGAGAACAGAAGCACGTGCTATGTTCATGCAGGGCCAGGATCTGACACATCCAGGGCAGAGATTATCCCGGGGGAGGAGGGGAGGCCCAGGGTTACCTCTGGGAAAGGGATTGAAGCCAGCAAAAACCAAACACAAACTCTGCCCTAAAAAGAGCTGGTGAAGCCCCCTGGGGAAGGGGTGGAAGGGCCTTGTGGGCTAGTTGCATAACTGGGAACTTCAAGCTGTGGCTCCCTGCCCAAGTGGAGGCAGGATGCTCGTCGTGCCATCTGCCTGGGCTTTGGGTGCCCCCTTGTGGCAGAATAATGATTTCGCTCTTCACACTCACACTGCCCTCTCAGGAGCGCAGTTCTGGCTTCAAGGCTGTTGGTAACTCTGAAGATAACTGCTGTATCGCAGCACTGTTTACAAGAGCAGAGATATGGAATCAACTATGGGCCCATCAGTGGATGACTGCATAAAGAAAATGTGGCATATTTATACCATGGAATACTACTCAGCCATGAAAAAGAATGAAATTACATCTTTTGCAGCAATATGGATGGAACCAGAGGCCATTACCTTAAGTGAAACAATTCAGAGACAGAGTCAAATACTGCATGTTCTCATTTCATTATATATATATATATAAAATTTCATTTTAGGTTTTGGGGTACATG
>NW_016107502.1:2212054-2214519 GCF_001604975.1 Cebus imitator
CCCTCCCCTAGTCCCCCCCACAGACCCCAGTATGTGATGCTCCCCTCCCTGTGTCCATGTGTTCCCACTGTTCAACACCCACGTATGAGTGACACCATGTTCTCATTTCTAAGAGGGAGCTAAATAATGTGTGTGCATGGACACAGAGAGTGGCATAGTAGACACCAGAGACCTGGAAAGGTGGGAAGGTGGGAGGTGGGTGAGGGCTGAGAAATTACCCAATGGGTACAACGTACACTCTTTGGATCACAGTTATGCTAAAAGCCCAGACTTCACCACTACTCAATATATCCATGTAACAAAACTGCGCTTGTACCCCCTAAATCTATAAAAATAAAACAAAATGGGATTCTAATAGAAAAAGAGGACATAAGGGCAGAAGTGCCAGGCGTCTGGTATCCTCCCAAGGCTTCTCTGTGTCTGCACAGCAGGGTAGGTTTCAGCAAGTTCAGGGGATTTGAGGAAGCCCCTATGGGAGGGCCGCTGGTGTGGGCAGAGGGGCTGATCCCAGGCACTCCCATCTGTGACTGCTGAGGAATCTGTCTTTAACATAACCTAAAAGAATGTACCAAAGTATGACCTGATCTTTCTTTCTTTTTAAAGTTAAAATAGGGACAGGGTCTTGCTATGTTGCCCATGCTGGCCTCAAACTCCCCTGGCCTCAGGCAATCTTCCCACCTCAGCCTCCCAAAGTTCTAGGGTTACACGAGTGAGCCACCACACCTGGCCATGCTCTGAACTGAAAAGCTCCTGTGGCTGGGCGCAGTGGCTCACGCTGGAATCCCAGCATTTTGGGAGGCCAAGTTGGATCACCTGAGGTCAGGAGTTTGAGACCAGCCTGGCCAACATGGTAAAACCTTGTCTCTACTAAAAACACAATAATTAGCTGGGCATGGTGGTTCGTGCTTATAATCCCAGCTACTTGGGAGGCTAAGGCATGGGAATCGCTTGAACCTGGGAGGCAGAGGTTGCAGTGAGCCAAGATCGTGGCACTGAACTCCAGCCTGGGTGACAGAGTAAGACTCTGTCTCAAAAAAAAAAAAAAAACTCCTGTATTTTCTAGCCTATATTAGCCCACACCCTAGACCAGTGGCTCTTATATAGCTTTTTGGGATCAAGAGGCTCCTTTGAGAATCTTAGGAATGATGTGCCCTTCTCTTAGAAAAATGCACATGCAGGTCGGGCGAGGTGGCTCACACCTGTAATCCCAGGACTTTGTGAGGCCAAGGCAGGCAGATCACTTTTGCCCAGGAGTCTGAGACCAGCCTGGCCAACATGGCAAAATCCCATCTCTACTAAAAAGCACAAAAATTAGCCGGGCATGGTGGCAGACACCTGTAATTGCAGCTACTTGGGAGGCTGAGGCAGGAGAATTACTTGAACTCAGGAGGCAAAGGTTGCAGTGAGCTGAGATCTCGCCACTGCACTCCAGCCTTGGTGACAGAGCAAGACTCCATCTAAAAAAAAAAAAAAAAACCCACACACAAATGCATACAATGTTGCAATATTGTGAATAGAATTTTAGGAGTTTGTGAACTCTGGTGATCCAGGAACCCACATGGTTTGTAAAAACTCCACTTCTAGATCTCCGGTCCCATTAGTTTCTTAGGGGCTTGAAGCCCTCAAATAGAATTGCTGCTCTCTGAGGAGGTTGACAGTGTCCACTTAAGGCCAGCCTCTCTGTGGAGGAAAAAAGGACACAGGGTAAAATTTCTTCTCATGAGAGAAGTAACGCTAGCATTAGCCTCAAAGATGTGCAAAGAGTTGCCTTGTGTCAAGAAACAGACGTTCCTTTTTTGAAAATATCCGAGAAAGACAAATAACAGAGATGGGTAATTTACATAATTTCAAGACAGAGATCGTCTCCAAATTGCCTAATTTGAGGGATCTGAATGAGATGAAAGACAAGACACTCTCTGGAAGGATTTCCTAAAGCAATTCTCCTTAAACTCTATTTTTGGTTTATCTCAGATGGTCTCTGAAAGTTTCCAGAGGCAAGGCAAAACATTTAAGAGGTTCCAAAACTCATACCAAACTGCTTCTAGAAGAAAACTTAAACAAATGGATTCATATTCTTTCAAGGCACACCTTTAAAGGGATTTTCTTTTGGGGGGTATTGCTTATTTGCTCAACTAATATTTACTAAATGTATATTGGAAAAAAGAATTTTAGAGTTGGCAGGAACTTCAGGCATTTTTTATTCTGATTCCTTTATTCTTAGACAAGTAACATGAGAACCAGAGAGGAAAACTGTCCATTCATTCATTCATTCAACGAGTTTATCAATCACTTCCTATGTGTTAGGAACTGGGCTTTGCATAAGAAATAAAGGAGGGGGCCGGGCTCGGTGGCTCACGCCTGTAATCCCAGCACTTTGGGAGGCTGAGGCGGGTGGATCACGAGGTCAAGAGATCGAGACCATCCTGGTCAACATGGTGAAACCCCGTCTCTACTAAAAATACAAA
>NW_016107502.1:2214624-2216232 GCF_001604975.1 Cebus imitator
GAGGCTGAGGCAGGAGAATTGCTTGAACCCAGGAGGCGGAGGTTGCGGTGAGCCGAGATCGTGCCATTGCACTCCAGCCTGGGCAACAAGAGCGAAACTCCGTCTCAAAAAAAAAAAAAGAAATAAAGGAGAAAAATGCATTGAGGATAATCTTATGAGGTAAGGAAGTGTGTAGGGGGAAAAAACCACAATTCCTTTTTTTTTCTTTTTTTGAGAGGGGGTCTCACTCATCACCCAGGCTGGAGTGCGGTGGCAGGATCTCGGCTCACTGCAACCTCTGCCTCCCAGGCTCAAGCGATCCTCCCACTTCAGCCTCCTGAGGAGCTGGGACCAAGCGTACCCCAACACCTGGCTAATTTTTTGTATTTTTGGTAGAGACAGGGCTCTGCCATGTTGCCCAGGCTGGTCTCGATCTCCTGGGCTCAAGTGATCTGTCCGTCCCAGCTTCCCAAAGTTCTGGGATTACAGGCATGAGCCATGGCACCTAGCCAAAGCCACGATTCAAAAAAGATAATTGTTTTAATGGCGGCTGTTCAAAAAGCAATGGAAGCTGAGCAGAGAAACCAAGGAAACCTGCCAGGGTATCTGAAGATGACGTCACAGAGGAGGAAGCCTTTGAGCTGTGGCTTGATGGATGAGGAGGGGTTTGCTATGTGGGCCGGCGTGTTTGTTCCAGGTTATGGAAATGGTATGCAGGTTGGTCAGTGCAGGCTGGTGGCAGGCCAAGGGATGAGTGGGGTCTGGAATCTAGCCTGCACTAGGGGGAAGTGGCACCTTTTCCTAATTCCCACAAGGGCACAATATGGGCTACCAGTCTTGAGATGCCGGCAAGGGCGTGAAAATGTAAAAAAGTAAGGTGTGTTTTGGGATTTACTAGTTCTTGAGAAGCACGAGTTCAGAACTGCTAAAGAACAGAGTAAGAGGTGACGAGTTTGCACAGGGGATGGGGCCACATCATGCAAGGCTTGTGTGCGACCGTGTGCTGGTAGTGGGAAGATTGGGAATGGAACCTGGAGGCCTTCCTTCCTGACCATTACTTTTCCTGCAGGAACAAGTGCCCCTGGCCTGGACGCTGAGCTCTGTGCTGGGTGCTGAGCAGGATGCAGGGAGGAATATACACAGGCCTTGCCCTCAGGGGTTTATAATTAGGGGTTTATAATATGCAAGACCCATGGATCAGTAGTGATAATAAATTAGAATGTGGTAAGTAGCCAAACAGAGGGACGAGAAGGAGTACTGGGCACATGCTTAGCACTCAGAAGTGTTGTGCTCAAGGCCACACGCCACAAGCCAGGATTCAGGGTCAGGTCTGTCTGGCTTCAAAGCCAATGTTCCCATAGGTTTTGAAAGCTTTAAAAGTGCTCACATGCTCTGAATTAGCAATTCCACTTCTAGGAGTCTAGCCTGAGGAAATAAAATGTGTGCAAAGAGGCCGGGCGCGGTGGCTCAAGCCTGTAATCCCAGCACTTTGGGAGGCCGAGACGGGTGGATCACAAGGCCAAGAGATCGAGACCATCCTGGTCAACATGGTGAAACCCCATCTCTACTAAAAATACAAAAAATTAGCTGGGCATGGTGGTGCATGCCTGTAATCCCAGCTACTCAGGA
>NW_016107502.1:2216427-2218837 GCF_001604975.1 Cebus imitator
TCCCCAGGCTTGAGTGTAGTGGTGTGATCTCAGCTCACTGCAGCTTCTGCCTCCCGGGCTCAAGGGACCCTCCTGCCTTAGTCTCCTTACAGTGACCCTAAGGGGCTCTGCCTTACAGGTGTGTGCCACCATGCCCAGCTAATTTTTTGTATTTTTAGTAGAGATGGGGTTTCATTGTGTTGGCCAGGCTGGTCTCGAACTCTTGACCTACATAGATCCACCTGCCTCAGCATCCCAAAGTGCTGGGATTACAGGCTTGAGCCACTACGCTCAGCCGAGGCTTATTTTTATTTAATTTCTTTTGCTCGACATAATGTTCTTGAGATTCAGCCATGTTATTGTGTGTACCTGTGTGTTACTACAGCAGAATATAGTAGACTCCTACTGTATGAATAGACCACAATTCGTTTGTCCATTCACTTGTTGGTGGATATTTGCGTTGTTTCCAGTTTTTGACGATTGTAAATAAAATCTGCTGTGAACATTCTTATACAAGTATTTTGGATATTTGTTTTTCTTTCTCTTGGATAGATACCTAGGAGTAGAACTCTTTAGGAGTTGCTTATTCAGGTAAATATATACTTACCCTATGACCAAACTAAATATATATTTACCCTATGACCAAACTACTTTACAAACTAAATATATACTTAGCCTGCGACCAAGCTACTTTCCAAAGTAGCTGTAACATTTTAAACTTGCTGTAGTGTTATGATATACATTGGATATCATCCACGGTTCCTGGCTTATAACTCCAATAGCCCCTGTTACAGTCTTGTTATCATGTTGGGTGCGTTGGGCCTCAGGGGCAGGCCTCTGAACTCCTGCCCTCTTGTCACCTGTCCTAAGGCAGGACTTTAATGTTCCCTGTTCTTTCTGATTGTGGGTCTTTTTTTTTTTGAGACAGAGTCTCACTCTGTTGCCCAGGCTGGAGTGCAGTGGTGTGATCTTGGCTCACTGCAGCCTCTGCCTCCTGGGTTTAAGCAATTCTCTGCCTCAGCCTCCCAAGTAGCTGGGATTACAGGTGCACGCCACCGCGCCCGACTAACTTTTGTTTTTTTAGTAGTGACTGGGTTTCACCATGTTGGCCAGACTGGTCTTGAACTCCTGACCTTGTGATCCACCCACCTCCGCCTCCCAAAGTGCTGGGATTACAGGTGTGAGCCACCGCACTCGGCCCGATTGTGGGTCTTAATACGCTCCAGTGAGAGGATCCCACCCTATACCCTGGGAGAAGGAATGCTGATGTTATGAAGCTTCCATAAAAACCCAAGAGGACTGGGTGCAGAGAGCTTTGTGGAGGATCTGGAGGGTGATGCACCCAGAAGGGCATGGATGCTCCCTGCCCCTTCCCTCATACCTCGCCCTGTGCATCTCTTCATCTGTATCTTCTGCAATATCCTTTATAATAAACCTGTGAACGTAAGTGTTTCCCTGAGTTCTGTGACCTGCTCCAGCAAATTAATCAAACCCAAAGAGGAGGTCGTGGGAACCCCAACTTGAAGCTGGTCGGTCAGAAGTTCCAGAGGCTCTAGCTTGTGACTTGTGTGTTGGGGGACAGCCTTGGGGGCTAAGCCTTCAACCTGCTGGAGACAGTGTCGGGATTACAGTGTCGGAACTGAACTAGAGGACACCCAGCTGGTGTCTGCCACTTGGTGTGTAGGGAACATCCCACAGCACATTCGGCCACAGAAGTCTTCTTCTGTGCTGACGGTTGTGGTGTGAGAGCAGGGAAGACACAGAGGGAGTTTTCCCCACACACTTGCAGCAGCGATTTATGGCCGTGCCAATTGCTCCGTATCTTTGATAATATTCAGTATTGTCAACAACTGGACCTCTGTCCATTGTAAGGGTAGGAAGGGGTGCAAATGCAGGTAATTTGTACATTTGGCGATGTTGAGTTTTTTGGTGAAGAGGGGTGCCGCGTCATCTGCTGACAGCAAGAGCATGAGGTAGCATTTGGAAGTTTGCAGAGGAGCTGTGAGCACTCACTGCATGGAGGAAAGGAGTAGCTTGGCCACAGGGGTGCAGCAGGATCAGCAGGCAGTATGGAGGGCCCGGTGGGGACCGTGAACTTGAAGTCACAACATACACTGAAGCGTGAGACTGCCCGTGGTACTCAGAGATTCACTGCACATGTGGAGAAGGAAATAGTTCAGTTCGGCTGGGCACGGTGGCTCACACCTGTAATCCCAGCACTTTGGGAGGCTGAGGATGGAGGATCACGTGGTCGGGAGTTCAAGACCAGACTGGCCAACATGGTGAAACCACGTCTCTACTAAAAAATACAAAAATTAGCTAGGCGTGGTGGCTCGTGCCTGTAATCCCAGCTACTCGGGAGGCTGAGGCAGGAGAATTGCTTGAACCAGGACCTGGGAGGCGGAGGTTGCCGTGAGCTGAGATTGCACTA
>NW_016107502.1:2219562-2221009 GCF_001604975.1 Cebus imitator
TGCCTGTAATCCCAGCTACTCGGGAGGCTGAGGCAGGAGAATTGCTTGAACCAGGACCTGGGAGGCGGAGGTTGCCGTGAGCTGAGATTGCACTACTGCACTCCAGCCTGGGCTACAGAGCGAGACTCTATCTCAAAAAAAAAAAAAAAAAAAGTTCAGTTCATCCAGAAGTGGGATGTTTCCATAAAGGTGTGATTAAAGTTCAGAAAGGCAAGGGACTTTATAGTATCAACAAAAGCTTGACAAAAACAGTGGGCTATAGGATGTAAGACGGGCAGAAAGGGAAGCGAAAATGGAAGGAGCTGATGCCTGCAAACCAAGCGAGGAGGCAGAGGACTGGCAGTCCTGGGTGAAGGGCTGAGGCCAAGTGGGAGTGGTTGAGCAAGAATGGAAGGCTGTGGTCAGAGAATTTCTACAGCTGAAAAGTAGAGGAAACAGCAGAGTTGTGGTGAGGATTAAATGTGAGGGAACATGTGCTTCATATACCGTTACACGCTGTATCCATGTGTGTTTGTTTCAATAGCCTATACGCTTCTCGAAGGTAGGAATCACGTCGCAGAGATTCCTGTCCCTAGCATGGTGCCGGATGCCAGCAGGTGTTTAGTGAACCTATGAGTGAATCTCTCAGAAGGATGAAGGAAAGAACTGATTTTCCTTTAAGACTTCAGTGCTGTGTTCGCTTCGGCAGCACATATACTACAATTGGAATGATACAGAGAAGGTTAGCATGGCCGCTGCACAAGGATGACACGCAAATTCGTGAAGCGTTCCATATTTTTACACTGCATGTTCTCACTCATAGGCGGGTGTTGAACAATGAGAACACAAGGACACAGGGAGGGGAACATCAAACACTGGGGTCTGTCGGGGGGAAATAGGGGAGGGACAGTGCGGCGGGGAGTTGGGGAGAAATGCCAGATATAGGTGATGGGGAGGAAGGCAGCACATCACATTGCCATGTGTGTACCTAGGCAACAATCTTGCATGTTCTTCACATGTATCCCAAAACCTAAAATGCAATTAAAAAAAAAAAAAAAAAAAAGAAGAAGTACTTAGGAAGTTCACGGTCCGGAGGCACAGGCTCACTGAAAAACTGAGAGGTAATCGTAGGAGTATAGAACGCTCCCCCTCCCCTGCACCCCACATACTGAAGACCTGTTGACTCTAGCTCCTTTGCCCAGTACATGATGGTTACCAGAGAAAAAGTTTCAAGGCATACTGCAAGGAGAAGAACAGAGTTTGAAGAGACAGAACAAGCACCAGAACCAGACTCAGATACGGCAGGAAGGTTGAAATCATCAGACTGGGAATGTAAAACAGCTGTGATTAATAAGCTAAGGGCTCTAATGGATTAAGTCAACAGTCAACAAGAACGGACGGACAGTGTAAGAGATGGAAACCTCTGAGCGAGAGGCCAGGCGTGGTTGCTCATGCCTGTAATCCCAGC
>NW_016107502.1:2223400-2224433 GCF_001604975.1 Cebus imitator
AAAAAAAAAAAAAAAAAAGACTTCGGTGCTGTGAGAATTTTCTGGACTCTGTAGTCCAGAAAACAGCTAGTCCTTCAATATTCTTGGACACAGAACAAACCATTGCCCCCCGCCCCCCACAAATTGGAGAGATTGACAGGCAAATACAGAGAACCACAACTCATCAGAGCAGGAGCCCATGATCGGCAGCCTCTGTTGGAACCAGTCTCAGGACAGTGAAATCTGGACTAATTGATGGCTTGGTGGAGGCTTACTATAGACAAGTCTGAGAAATGAAATCTCCAGTAAGACCCAGGCATCAGGAACTGCCCCCACTTTTGTGAGTTTTACATTTTGGACCTCTATCAGGTTCTGACTGGGAATATCAAAGAAAAGTCCCCTGAAGCTTCTGACAAGGGGAGGGGAAAAGGAACCATTCTGAAATTCAGCCACGCATTCTGTTCTTCCCAACAAGATGTGCTCTCAGGAGAAATTATTTAGCCAGAGCCTAATTGGCTGGGGTTTATTAGAGCCCAGCTGACCTGGAGGAAGGGAAATACCCAACTCTAGCCCCCTGTAACCATTCTGTGCCACCAAAGGATGGGAAAATTAGAAGTACTTAGGGGCCGGGCGCGGTGGCTCACGCCTGTAATTCCAGCACTTTGGGAGGCCGAGGCGGGTGGATCACGAGGTCAAGAGATCGAGACCATCCTGGCCAACATGGTGAAACCCCGTCTCTACTAAAAATAACAAAAATTAGCTGGGTATGGTGGCGCACGCGCACGCCTGTAGTCCTAGCTACTTGGGAGGCTGAGGCAGGACAATTGCTTGAACCCAGGAGGCGGAGGTTGCGGTGTGCTGAGACTGTGCCACTGCACTCCAGCGTGGGTAACAAGAGCGAAACTCCGTCTCAAAAAAAAAAAAAAAAACAAAAAAACTAGCCAGGCATGGTGGTGCATGCCTATAGTCCTAGTTACTTGGGAGGCTGAGGCAGGAGAACTGCTTGAACCCAGGAGGCAGAGGCTACAGTGAACTGAGATCGTGTCACTGCATT
>NW_016107502.1:2226038-2227312 GCF_001604975.1 Cebus imitator
TAAGTCAACAGTCAACAAGAACGGACGGACAGTGTAAGAGATGGAAACCTCTGAGCGAGAGGCCAGGCGTGGTTGCTCATGCCTGTAATCCCAGCACTCTGGGAGGCCGTGGTGGGCGGATCACTTGAGGTCAGGAGTTTGAGACTAGTCTGGCCAACATAGTGAAACCCCGTCTCTACTAAAAATACAAAATGTTAGCCGGGCATGGTGGTAGGTGCCTGTAGTCCCAGTTACTCAGGAGGCTGAGGCAGGAGAATCACATGAACCCAGGAGGCGGAGGTTGCAGTGAGCCAAGATCGCACCATTGCACTCCAGCCTGGGCGACGGTGCAAGACTCCGTCTCAAAAAAAAGAAAATCCAAACGGAAATCCTGAGAGGGAATAAAAAATAAATTATAAGGATAAAAACCACTATAACAGCAATGAAGAACACCGTTCATGAGTTAATTAGCAGACTATACATGGGTGAGGAAAGAATCTCTGAGCTTAAGAATGTCTCGATAGAAACCTCCAAATCTGAAAAGCAAGCAGGAAAGAGACGTGGTGGGGTGAGGGGATGGGAGACAGAGCAAAATATCCAAGAACTGTAAGACAACTGCAAAAGCTGTAACGTGTGTGATGAGAATTGTGGAAGGAGACGAAAGACAAAAAAGGAACAGAAGAAATATTTGAAACAATAATGACTGAGAATTTCCTCAAATTAATGTCAGACGTTAAACCACAGGTCCGGAAAGCCCAGAGAACACCAAGCAGGATAAATGCCCCCAGCAACACCTAGACTGAACATTTTCAAACTACGAATTAAAGATAAAGAAAAAATCACAGAAGAAGCCAGAGGGGAGAAAACACCTTACTTCTAGAGGAACAAAGATAAAAATTACATCTGACTTCTCAGAAATCATGAAAGAAAGAAGAGTGGAGTGAAAATATGGAGAAAAAGCACCCACCAACCTGGAATTCTGTATCCTACAAAACCATCCTTCAAAAGTGAAGGAGAAATAAAGACTTTCTCCGAGAAACAAAAATTGAGGGAATTTGTTGTCCGGAGACCTGCTTTGCAAGAAATATTAAATGAAATTTCCTTCCTTCCTTTTTTCCTTCCTTCCTTCCTTCCTTCCTCCCTCCCTCTTCTTTCTCTCTTTCTTTCTTTCTTTCTTTTTTTTTTTTTGAGACGGAGTTTCGCTCTTGTTACCCAGGCTGGTGTGTAATGGCGCGATCTCGGCTCACCGCAACCTCCGCCTCCTGGGTTCAGGCAATTCTCCTGCCTCAGCCTCC
>NW_016107502.1:2227916-2229716 GCF_001604975.1 Cebus imitator
CATGCCCAGCTAATGTTTTGTAGTTTTAGTAGAGACGGGGTTTCACCATGTTGACCAGGATGGTCTCGATCTCTTGACCTCGTGATCCACCGGCCTCGGCCTCCCAAAGTGCTGGGATTACAGGCGTGAGCCACCGCGCCCGGCCTCTTTCTTTCTTCCTTCCTTCCTTCCTTCCTTCCTTCCTTCCTTCCTTTCTTTCTTTCTTTCTTTCTTCTTTCTTTCCTCCTTTCTTTCTTTCTCTTTCTTTCTTTCTCTCTTTCTTTCCTTCTTTCCTTCCTTCCTTTTTAATTTTTTTTATACAGACAGAGTCTTACTATGTTGCCCAGGCTGGTTTCAAACTCCTGGGTTCAAGCAGTCCTCCCATCTTGGCCTCCCCAAGTGTTGGGATTACAGGTGTGAGCCACAGCACTTGGCCTGAAGTTCTTTAGCGAGAAGGAAAACGATATAGCTCAGAAATTCAGATCTACATAAAAAGGGAAGAGCACTGGAGAATGCATAAAAGAAGATAAGATTACTTGTTTGTGTTTTTTTTTTTTTTTGAGGTGGAGTGTCACTTTGTCGCCCACGCTGGAATGCAGTGGCGTGATCTTAGTCCACTGCAACCTGTGCCTCAGAGTTTAAGTGATTCTGTTGCCTCAGCCTCCTTAGTAGCTTGAATTACAGGCCATGCCCGGCTAATTTTATTTTTTTGAGACAGAGTCTCACCATGTCACTCAAGCTGGAGTGCAGTGGCACAATCTTGGCTCACTGCAGCCTCCGCCCCCTGGGTTCATGCAATTCTCATGCCTCAGCCTGCTGAGTAGCTGGGACTACAGGGGCGCACCAGCACACCCGGCTAATTTTTTGTATTTTTAGTAGAGGTGGGGTTTCACCATGTTGCTCAGGCTAGTCTGGAACTCCTGAGCTCAGGCAATCCGCCTGCCTCGGCCTCCCAAAGTGCTAGGATTACAGGGGTGGGCCACCGTGCCCGGCCATTTATTTTTTATTTTTAGTAGAGACGGGGTTTTGCCATGTTGGCCAGGCTGGTCTTGAACTCCTGACCTCAAATGATCTGCCCACCTCGGCCTCCCAAAGTGCTGGGATTACAGGCGTGAGCCACTGTGCCTGGCCTTTCTTGTTCTAAATTGATCCTACAGGTAATATTGTGTTCAAAATAACAATAGCATCTGTGTATTTGGTCATGTGTGTATGTTATGCATAAGTAAAATGAATGACAGTAATAATACAAAGGATGGGGAAGTAATTAGCATTATTTTGTTATTATAAAGTAGTATAGTGTTATTTGAAACTTATGAAGTCGTACAGTGTTATTTGAAAGTAGATTTCGATTAGTTTTAACTGTATATTGTAAACTCTACAGCAATCACTAAAATAGAAGAAAAGGAAAAATGTCAGTATAGCTGATATGCTAAGAGGAAGGAGAGAAAATGGAATCGTACGAATGCTCCCTTACAATGACAAAAGCCAGAAAAAGAGCGGAAGACAGGCCGGGCGCGGTGACTTACACCTGAAATCCCAGCACTTTGGGAGGCTGAGGTGGGCAGATCACCTGAGGTCAGGAGTTTGAGGCGAGCCTGATTGACGTGGAGAAACCCCGTCTCTACTAAAAATACAAAATTAGCTGGTGCGGTGGCACATGCCTCTAGCCTCAGCTACTCAGGAAGCTGAGGCAGGAGAATCTCTTGAACCTGGGAGGGGGAGGTTGTGGTGAGCCGAGATCGCGCCATTGCACTGCAGCCTGGGCAACAAGAGCGAAACTCCGTCTCAAAAAAAAAAAAAAAAAAAAGAAGAAGTACTTAG
>NW_016107502.1:2229992-2237730 GCF_001604975.1 Cebus imitator
CCGCAAGCCTTGGCCTCCCAAATTACAGGCATGAGCCACCACACCTGGCCTAATATGAAAAGTTTCAAACAAAAAAAATATGAAATGCTTCACGAATTCGTGTATCTTTTTTGCACAGAGGCCACGTTACCTTCTCCATCATTCTGACTTTCGTGTGTGCACTGCCCAAGCAAGCCCTGTACCTTTATCTGTAACACCAAGAAATTGGTGGAGATGGCCGAAGTGTTCAGTCACATTTATGTTGGGTAAATGTGTTCGGCCTTATTCATATTCTGGATTAATACGAGGCTCTTCAACAGAATGACATGGAAGGGTGTCCAAGACAGATCGTTGGGTAAAAAACAAACAAACAAAAAAGCAGTTTACAAAACAAAAAAAAAATATTTTGAACTAAATGAAAATGAAAACACAGCTTAATCAAAATTTGTGGGCTACAGCAAAAGTAGTGCTTAGAGGGAATTTACAGCATTGAATGCATTATAGTAGGAAAGAAGAAAGATTTATTATACCATTAACTACCTTAGAAACTAGAAAAAGAAGAGTAAACTAAATCCAAAGCAAGCAGAAGAGAAGAAATAATAAAAATTAGAGCAAAAAGCAATAAAATTGAAAACAAGAAATCAATAGGGAAAATCAACAAAACCAATAGCTGGTTCTTTGAAAAGATCAATAAAATTGGTAAACCTCTAGTGAGACTAACCAAAAAAAAAAAATCTAGACAAATTACTAATGTCAGAAGTGAAAGAGGGAACATCACCATAGAGCCCATAGAGATTAAAATGAGAATAAGGGACAACTCTATGCCTGCCGATTTGATAACCTAGATAAAATGGATCAATTCCTTTAGGATACAATCTGCCAAAACTCACACAAGAAGAAACTATCTAAATAGGCCTATGTCTATATAAAAAATCGGTGAATAATTAATAACTTTCCAAGAAAAAAAGCATCATGCCCAGATGGATTCACTGGTAATTTTATCAAACATTTAGTGAAGAAATTATACCAATTTTCTACAATCTCTTCCAGAAGACAGACACAGAGGAAATACTTCCTAACTCATTCTATGGGTCCAGCATTACCCTACTACAGAAACAGAAACGAGACAAAGACATTACAAGGAAATACAACTACAGACCACACACACACACACACACACACACACACACACACACACACACACATTTTTTTGAGATGGAGTCTTGGGCGCTGTGGCTCATGCCTATAATCCCAGCACTTTGGGAGGCCAAGGCAGGTAGATCATGAGGTCAAGAGATCGAGACCATCCTGGTCAACATGGTGAAATCCCATCTCTACTAAAAATACAAAAAATTAGTTGGGCATGGTGGCGCACGCCTGTAGTCCCAGCTACTCGGGAGGCTGAGGCAGGAGAATTGCTTGAACCTAGGAGGCGGAGGTTGCGGTGAGCTGAGATCGCGCCATTGCACTCCAGCCTGGGTAACAAAAGCGAAACTCCATCTCAAAAAAGAAGAGATGGAGTCTCACCTCTGTTGCCCAGGCTGGAGTGCAGTGGCACCATCTTGGCTTACCGAAACCTTCGCCTCCCTGGTTCAAGGGATTCTCCTGCCTGGGCCTCCTGAGTAGCTGGGATTACAGGTGCCCACCACCATGCTCGGCTAATTTTTGTATTTTTAGTAGAGACAGGGTTTCATCATGTTGGCCAGGTTGGTCTCGAACTTCTGACCTCAGGGGATCCCACTGCCTTGGCCTCCCAAAGTGCTGGGATTACAGAGCATGGGCCACCACGTGTGGCCCTAATAGGTAATTATAGCAAGTTTTCAGGATATAAGAGTAATACACAAATGTCAATTGCTTTCCTACATATCATCAATGAACAAATAGACTTTGAAATTAAATACACAATACTAAGCATGTTAGATGCCCAGCCCACAAAGAAACACTTAGGTATAACAAAATATGTACAAGATCTATATGAGGGCCGGGCACAGTGGCTCATGCCTGTAATCCCAGTACTTTGGGTGTCCAAGGCAGGTGGATCACCTGAGGTTAGGAGTTCTAGACCAGCCTGACCAATATGGTAAAACTCCAACTTTACTAAAAAATACAAAAATTAGCTGGTCATGGTGATGTGCGTGTAGTCCCAGCTACTTAAAAGGCTGAAACGGGAGAATTGCTTGAACACAGGAGGCGGAGGTCACAGTGAACTGAGATCTCACCACTGCAATCCAACCTGGGTGCCAGAGTTAGACTCCGTCTCAAAAAAAAAAAAAAAGTCTATATGAGGAAAACCACAAAATTCTGATGAAAGAAATCAGAGAAAATAAATGAAAGGATATTCCACGTTCATGGAGAAGACTCAGACTCAATATTGTCAAGATGTCAGTTCTTTGCAACTTGATCTATAGATTCAATGCAATCCCAATCAACATCTGAACAAGCTATTTTGTGGATATCATCAAACTGATTATAGAGTTTATGTGGAGAAGCAAAAGACCCAGAATAGCCAAGACGATATTGAAGAAGAACAAAATTGGAGCGCTGATACTACTGAGTTATGTATAAAGTTATGTATAGTGAATCAATAAATAGACAAAGGAAAGACCATAAATAGACCCACATAAATATAGTCAACTGATTTTCACAGAGGAACAAAGGCAATACAATGGGGAAAAGATAGTCTTTTCAACAAAAGATGCTGGAACAACTGGGCATCCACATGGGAAAAAAAATCTAAACCCAGACCTTACGTTTTTCAAGAAAATTAATATAAAATGCAAAAATTTAAAAACTCCTGGAAGATAACATGGAAAATCTGGATGACCTTGGGTTTGGTGATGACTTTTTAGATATGACATCAAAGGCACAAGCCATAAAGGAAATAATTGATAAAATGGATTTCATTAAAATTGAAATTTTCTGGCCAGGCACTATGGCTCACACCTGTAATCCCAGCATTTTGGGAGGCCAAGGTGGGCAGATCACTTGAGCTCAGAAGTTTGAGACCAACCTGTATAACATGGCAAAACCTCATCTCTATATGAAAAGGAAAAAAAAAATACAAAAATTAGCTGGGCGTGGTGGTGCATGGCTGTAAGTCCCAGCTACTAGGGAGGCTGAGGCGGGAGAATCGTTTGAGCTCAGGAGGCAGAGGTTGCAGTGAGCCAAGATGCACCACTGCACTATTGCCTGGGCAATAGAGCCAAACCCTGTTTAAAAAAAAAAAAAAATTTGGCTGGGTCCTGTGACTCATGCCAGTAATCCTAATACTTTGGGAGGCCAAGGCAGAAGCATTACTTGAGCCCAGGAGTTCAAGACCAGCCTGGGCAGCAAGATGCAACCTTGACTCTACAAAAAAATTTAAAAATTAGTTAGGCGTGGTGGCTCAGACCTGTAGTCATAGCTACTTGAGAGGCTGAGGTGGAAGAATTGCTTGAGCTGGGGAGGCGAGGCTGCAGTGAGTCATGATTGTGCCACTGCACTCCAGCCTGGTTGACGGTTGAGATCTTGTTTCAAAGAAAAAAAAAGTTGGCCGGGCATGGTGGCTCATGTCTGTAATCCCAGCACTTTGAGAGGCTGAGGTAGGTGGATCATGAGGTTAGGAGTTTGAGACCAGCCTGACCAACATGATGAAACCCTGTCTCTACTAAAAATGCAAAAATTAGCTGGGCATGGTGGCTAATCCTAGCTACTTGGGAGGCTGAGGCAGAATTGCTTGAATCCGGAAGGTGGAGGTTGCAGTGAGCTGAGACCTCGCCATTGTACTGCAGCTTGGGTGACAAGAGGGAGAATCCAACACAAAAGAAAAAGAAAAGAAAAGAAAAAAACATTGATTTTCAGCCAAGAAGGAAATAAGAAAAAAAAAAAAAAAAAAAAGAAAAAAACTGAGTTGCAAAAGATGTTGTCAAAAGAATGAAAAGAGACAGACCATAAACTGGGAGAAAATATTTGCAAAAGACATCTGATAAAGGACTGTTATCCAAAATTTACAAAGAAAAAATTTCAACAATAAGAAAACAATCAGACTAAAAACCGGATCGAAGACCTTAACAGACTCTTCACCAACAGAGATATAAGATGGAAAATAGGCATATGAAAAGAGTCTGCATATCATATGCTATCAGAGAAATGCAAGTGAAAACAACAATGAAATACCCTTCCATACCTATTAGAACGGCCAAAATCCAGGACACTGACAACATCAAATGCCAGTGAGGTTGTGGAGCAACAGGAACTCTCTTTCACTGCTTGTTGGAATGCAAAATGACACAGCCGCTTTGGAAGACAGTTTGGTGTTTTCTTACAAGACTAAATGTAATTTTACCAAATGATCCAGCAATCGCATTCCTTGCTATTTACCTAAATAAGTTGAATATCCATACAAAAACCTGCATATGTATGTTTTAGCAGCTTTATTAAAAATTGCCAAAATGTGGAAGCAACCAAGATGTTCTTGAGTAAGTAGATGGATAAATAAACTGTGGTTTCATCCAGACATGGAGTATTATTCAATGCTAAAAAGAAATGAACTATCAAGCCATGAAAAAACGTAGAGGAGCCCTAAATTCCTATTGTGAAGTGAAAGAAGCTAGTTTGAAAAGGGTACATACCGCGTGGTTCCAACGAGGGTCATGAGCTACATAGCGACACTGCAGTCAACAACAGACTGCGTGTGTGATGGTGGTCTCATATTTGTCCCGTAAGATTAGAGCACCCTATTTTCACTTTACCTTTTCTGTGTTTAGATACAAAATATTTATCATTGTGTTACAACTGTCTACATTATTCGGTTCAGTAACATGCTGTACAGGCTTGTAGCCTAGGAGCATAGGCTATGGCATCTGGCCGAGGTGTGCAGTAGGTGATACCATCTAGATTTGTGAAAGTACAGAGTGATGCTCAGACACTGACTGAATCACCTAACAAGGCATTCCTCAGAACACGTCATCGTCACATGCCTATACATATGACATTCTGGGAAAAGCAAAACTATGGAGGCGGTAGAAAGATCAGTGGTTTCCAAGGGCTTGGAACAGGTGCAGTGCAGGGGATTGATCAGCAGTGTGAAGCTGTGTTATATGATACAGTAATATGGATTCATGACGTCATACGTTTGTCAAGACCCATAGAACCTTACCACAGGAAGAACCCTAATGTAAACTAAGAACCTTAGTCGATAATAATATGTTAATAGTGATTCATCTATTGTAACAAATACATCACATTAATGGAAGATGTTAGCAGAAGGGGAAATTACATGTTTGGAGGGGAAAAAAGGTCTATGGGAACTCTCTGTACTTTCTGGGCAATTTTTCTGTAAATCTAAAATTTCTCTAAAGAACAGTCAAAAAATTTAAAAAGTGGCCGGGTGCGGTGGCTCAAGCCTGTAATCCCAGCACTTCGGGAGGCCGAGGCGGGTGGATCACGAGGTCAAGAGATCGAGACCATCCTGGTCAACATGGTGAAACCCCGTCTCTACTAAAAATACAAAACATTAGCTGGGCATGGTGACGCGTGCCTGTAATCCCAGCTACTCAGGAGGCTGAGGCAGGAGAATTGCCTGAACCCAGGAGGCGGAGGTTGCGGTGAGCCGAGATCGCGCCATTGCACTCCAGCCTGGGTAACATGAGTGAAACTCCGTCTCAAAAAAAAAAAAAAAAAATTTAAAAAGCAAAAACAATAAAACAAAAATAAACTTTCCCAGCCAGGCTCAGTAGCTCACACCTATAACCTCAACACTTTGGGAGGCCGAGGTGGGTGGATCACTTGAGGTCAGGGGTTGAAGCCTGGCCTGGCCAACATGGAGAAGCCCTGTCTCTGCTAAAAATACAAAAAAATTAGCCGGGTGTGCTGGTGGTGCAGGCCTGTAATCCCAGCTACTCGGGAGGCTGAGGCAGGAGAATGACTTGAACCCAGGAGGCAGAGGTTGCAGTGAGCTGAGATTGTGCCACTGCACTCCAGCCTGGGAGACAGAATGAGACTGTCTCTCAAAAAGAAAAAAGAAAAGAAAAGAAATGAAATCTTCTCTTAATTCTACATCCTCTTCCAGCTACTGTCTTATTCTCTCCTTTCATAGCCACGCTTCTTGAAAGAGTTATCGAAGCAAAACAGAAAATAATAATTTACATTTATTGAATGCTTTGGACCAAACATGTCAATGTGGACTGTTTAATTTACTCCTCACAACAGTCCTACTGTATTAGTATTTTTTTTTTTTTTGAGACAGAGTCTCGCTTTGTCGCCAGGCGCCAGGCTGGAGTGCAGTGGCGGGAACTCGGCTCACCGCAACCTCCGCCTCCCGGGTTCAAGCAATGCTCCTGCCTCAGCCTCCTGAGTAGCTGGGACTACAGGCACGCGCCACCACGCCCAGCTAACTTTTGTATTTTTTAGTAGAGACGGGGTTTCACCATGTTGGCCAGGATGGTCTCAATCTCTTGACCTCGTGATCCTCCTGCCTCAGCCTCCCAAAGTGCTGGGATTACAGGTGTGAGCCACCGCGCCCGGCATTAGTATTGTTTTTACATATTTGGACCCCATGGTGTAAAATATTTGAATAACTTGGCCAAATTCACATTGTTAGGAAGGAGCAGTTGGACTTTGGGGGTAGTGCTCTTAAATCACTGCATTTCCTCAACCGGTTCTCTGCACTGCATAGCTCCATGGGGTACTGTTAAGCAACAGTCTGTGCTATTGGTGCCTCCTGGGGCATAATTTGAAAGGTGCCTTCATTTCATTCCATCCCTGACTCTTCACTGCATCTACGCTTGCTAAAGCCAATGACCACATTTACTAAATCCAACAGATACTTTTCCATCCTCATCTTATTTGACCTCTCAGTAGCTTTGGGCATATTGACCACTCCTTTCTTTAAACTTTTTAAAACATTTTTCTCCAGATATAGTATTTTTTCGGTTTTCTTTCTTCATCTTTGGCTCTTCCTTTTTTTTTTTTTTTTTCCCTTGAGACAGGGTCTCACTCTGTCACCCAGGCTGGAATGCAGTGGCTCCATCTCAGCCCACTGCAACCTTTTCCTCCCAGGCTCAAGCGATCCTCCCACCTCAGCCTCCTAAGTAGCTGGAACTACAGGTGTGCGCCACCATGGCCAGCTAATTTTTGTATTTTCAATAGAGACAGGGTTTCACCATGTTGACGGCTGGTCTTAAACTCCTGGGCTCAAGTGATGCACCTGCCTTGGCCTCCCAAAGTGCTGGGATTACAGGCGTAAGCCACCGCGCCCAGCTGGTTACTTCTGTCTCCTTTGCCAGCTCTTCCTCCTCTGCCTGACCATTAAATGTGGGAGTTCCACAGGACCTTATCTTAGGCCTTCTTCTCTTGTCACCCTCACACATTCTGTAGGTTATTTTATGTACTCCTGTCACTCAAATTTTATCTTTATGTCCAGGGCTCCTGAATTTACATCTCCAATCATTTTTTTTTTTTTTTTGAGGCGGAGTCTTGCTCTTTCGCCAGGCTGGAGTGCAGTGGCGTGATCTCAGCTCACTGCAACTTCCGACTCTCGGGTTCAAGCGATACTCCTGCCTCAGCCTCTCAGTAGCTGGGATTACAGGCACACGTCACCATGCCCAGCTAATTTTAAAAATTTTATTATTTTTAGTAGAGATGGGGTTTTACCATGTTGGCCAGGATGGTCTTGATCTCCTGACGTCGTGATCCACCTACCTCAGCTTCCCAAAGTGCTGGAATTACAGGCGTGAGCCACTGTGCCCAGCCTACATGTCCAGTCTTTTTTTTTTTTTTT
>NW_016107502.1:2238713-2239795 GCF_001604975.1 Cebus imitator
GCAATGGCGCGATCTCGGCTCACCGCAACCTCCGCCTCCTGGGTTCAGGCAATCCTCCTGCCTCAGCCTCCTGAGTAGCTGGGATTACAGGCATGTACCACCATGCCCAGCTAATGTTTTGTATTTTTAGTAGAGACAGGGTTTCACCATGTTGATCAGGATGGTCTCGATCTCTTGACCTCGTGATCCACCCGCCTCAGCCTCCCACAGTGCTGGGATTACAGGCTTGAGCAACCACGCCCAGCCATGTCCAGTCTTTTAAGCTCAACATTTGATTGTCTCATAGGTATCTCATAATGCTCAAAATGGGATCTTTCAGGTCTTTTGCCATCCTTAACCCAAGCCTGTTCTCTTTTATTTTATGTGTGAAATATACATCCTAGCAGAATATTGCATATGTGTGTATGTATAGTTTAACAAATAATTATAAAGTGAAATGATTATGTAATTACCACCTGGATCAAGAAATGGAGCATTATTAAAGTTCAGAAGTCATCTGTGCACCTCTCTCTGATCAGAACCCACTTTCTCCTTCCCAGAGCAACGACTAAATAGCCTTTGGTGATTGCCATTTCCTTGCTTTTTATTTTATCAGCTTCACTACTTACACATTCATCCCTAAACAACGTAGTTTAGTTTTTTTAAGTTTATGAATGGAATCAGATTGTACGTTTTCTGTCTTGCCTCTGTAGGGCAAGAAAAATCCTTTCCCTAACCCTCCTAGGCTCACTGGCTGCATTCCTGAAAGTTAGGCTGACAAAAGATTAACAAGACTGAAACAAGTTGAGTGTATTAATGCATGCATTGTGCGTACATGCAGAGAACTCGATGATGAGTAACTCAAAGGGGTGATTAGAATTTGGGCTTATATAGCATCTTCACAAAGAACAATAAATTTGCAGAGAAGTGACAAGTCAGAGGAAAAGGATTTTAGGCTTCCAAGGTCAGCAAATGGTAGGAAAGTAAATATCTGGGAGAACGAATGGAAGATAAGGATTGTTTAGGTAAGGCTGTTTTGTTATGTAGATTTCTATTGGTGCTTCATCTGGGCTAAGAGTTTAAGCCTGTTTTTTTTTTTTTTT
>NW_016107502.1:2241895-2243628 GCF_001604975.1 Cebus imitator
CCTATGAGTGAGAACATGCGGTGTTTGATCTTCTGCTCTTCTGTCAGTTTGCTGAGAATGATGGCTTCCAGGTTCATCCATGTCCCTACAAAGGACCCTAACTCATCGTTTTTGATGGCTGCATAATATTCCATGGTGTATATGTGCCACATTTTCCCTATCCAGTCTATCGTCGATGGGCAAAGGATATGAACAGACATTTTACAAAAAGCCTGCTTTTAGTCAAGTGGGCAGGGAGGGCAGAGAGGCTTGGTTTTTTTGTTTTGTTTTGTTATCTGTTGTTTTTCAGTTTTCTTCCGCTCAAAATAATAATTATGCCAAACTGGTATATTTTGGGGTGTAATATTCTAATCTCCTATGCTTCTTTTTTTTCAGTCTCACTCTTGTCTCCCAAGCTGGAATGCAATGGTGCCATCTCAGCTCATCGCAACCTCCATTTCCTGGGTTCAAGCCTCCCAAGTAGCTGGGATTACAGGCGTGTGCCACCACGCCCGGCTAATTTTGTATTTTTTTTAGTAGAGACTGGATTTCACCATGTTGGTCAGGCTGGTCTCGAACTCCTCACCTCAAGTGATCCAACTGTCTTGGCCTCACAAAGTGTTGGGATTACAGGCATGAGCCACCATGGCCAGCCCTAAACTTCTTTTTCTTAATAAAATGCCTATGAGAAAAAAAAAATTAAAAAATTAAAAGAGCAACAAAAAAAATAAAATGCTTATGAGATTCATGCTGATTGCCCTGTTTCACTATATTTTATCAATTTTCACTGCTATAGATCATCCAAATCTGTGTTTATGCCACTCTTTGTGATAATAAACATTTGGTTTATTTCCAGTTTTTGGAAATGGAATTACGGACACTGCTTCTGCTTTTTTTGTTGCTTGTTTTGGTTTGGGTTTTTGAGATGAGGTCTCGCTCTGTAGCCCACGCTGGAGTGCAGTGGCATGGTCACGGCTCACTGCAGCCTCAACCTCCTGGGCTCAAGATCTTCACACCTTAGCCTCCCAAGTAGCTGCGTCCACAGGTGCACGTCCCAACACTCTATCTTTTGTAGAGATGGGTTTCACCATGTTGCCCAGTCTGGTCTTGAATTCCTGAGCTCGAGGGATCTGCCCGTCTCAGCCTTCCAAAGTGCTGGGATTACAGGCATGAGCCACGGTGCCTGGCCCACACTTCTTCTATTGACCTTCTTGTACATGTATCCTGGTCCCTAAATGCGTGCATCTCTCTGGTTATATACCTAGGAGTGGACTTATTGCGTCATGGAGTATTGTCGGCTTTATTAGATAATGCCAAACTGATTTCCAAAGCCATTTATATTCCCTGCGTCGTGTATGGAGTCCCAGTTGCTCCACACACTTATCAATCTTTAGTAGTCAGAGTTTTGAATTTTGTCAATCTGGTGGATGTAGGTTTTTTTATATTTTTATTTATTTTTTTGAGATGAAGTTTTGCTCTTGTCGCCCAGGCTGGAGTGCAATGGGACGATCTCCGCTCAATCTCCGCCTCCCAGGTTCAAGGGATTCTTCAGCCTCAGCCTCCCAAGTAGCTGGGATTACAGGCATGAGCCACTATGCCTGGCTAATTTTTGTATTTTTAGTAGCGATGGGGTTTCTCCATGTTGGTCAGGCTGGTCACCAACCTCAGGTGATCTGCCCACCTGGGTCTCCCAAAGTGCTGGGATTATAGGCATGAGCCAACATGCTGGGCCTTTTTTTTTTTTTTTTTTTTTT
>NW_016107502.1:2243782-2250590 GCF_001604975.1 Cebus imitator
AAAAAAAAAAAAAAATAGAGACAAGGAGCAATCCTCCCACCTCAGCCTCCCAAAGTGCTGGGATTACAGGCATGAGCCACTGTGCCCAGCTGTATGTGTTTTTCTTTTTATTTCTCCGATGCCTAATAGGCTGAGCGCCCTTTTATGTGTTCATTAGCTATTTGGGTTTCCTTTATGGTTAAGTGAGGGTTAAAGCCTTTTGCTGTCTACCTGTCTGGACTCTCACTGTCTCTTAGGTTTTTCCTGGTAATTCTTTATTTTTTTTTAATTTTTATTTTTTTGAGACAGAGTCTTACTCTGTTACCCAGGGTGTAGTGCAGTGGTGCAGTCTTGACTCACTGCAACCTCTGCCTCCCAGGTTCAAGCGATTCTTCGGTCTCAGCCTCCTAAGTAGTTGGGATTACAGGTGCGCACCACCATGGCTGGCTAATTTTTGTATTTTTAGTAGAGATGGTTTCACCATGTTGGCCAAGCTGGTCTCAAATTCCTGAGCTCAAGTGATTCAGCTGCCTCAGCCTCCCAAAGGGCCGGTAAGAGTCACTGCTCCCGGCCTTGGGTAATTCTTTACTACCTTGTCATCTCTTTGTCCTTTTTCCACGTATCTTATTCTGTTTGGGCTGCTATTGCAAAATACCATAAAATGGGTGGCTTATAAACAACAGAAGTCTGGGTGCAGGGGCTCACACCAGTAATCCCAACACAATGGAGGGCTGAGGTGGGAGGATCATTTGAGCCTAGGAGTTTAAGGCCAGCCTGGGCAACATAGTGAGATCTTGTCTAAAAAAAAAAAAAATTAGCTAGGCATGGTTGCATGCACCTGTAGTCTCAGCTACCAGGAAGGGTGAGGAGGGAGGATTGCTTGAGCTCAGGGGGTGAAGGCTGCAGTGAGCTCTGACTATGCCTCTGCACTCCAGCCTGGGTGACAGAGAAAGACCCTATCTCAAATAAAATAAGGCTGGGTGCTGTGGCTTACGCCTGTAACCCCAGCACTTTGGGAGGCCAAGGGGGCAGATTGCCTGAATCCAGGAGTTTGAGACCAGCCTAGACAACATGGTGAAACCCTGTCTCTACAAAAAATATTTTTAAAAAATTAGCCTGGCGTAGTGGCACCTACATGTGGTCCCAGCTGCTCAGGAGGCTGAGGTGGGAGGATCACTGGAGCATGGGAGGTCGAGGCTGCAGTGAGCCAAAAGTTTTTTTTTTTTTTTTGGAGACAGAGTCTTACTCTGTTGCCCAGGCTGGAGTGCAATGGCTCAGTGCACATTTAACAATGACTCAGCTTATAAAATGAAATATTACATGTAAAATTGAGGCCCTTTATATGTCCCTTTTCTGTCTTTTTCTCCCTGGAAGTAACTAATATCTGGAATTTGGCATTATAATTTCCATACATGTTTTAATACTCTTTCTACAAATATCTCTATAATCTATATAAAATATTTTGCTTGTTTCTTAATCTTCTATAATTGGTATTAAACTGTATGTATTTTTTTTAACCAACTTGCTGCTTTTGCTTTTCTGTCTGTCTGTCTCTGTCTCTCTCTATGTGTATCAGTATGTGTTAACATGTGGATACATATAACTTTAGTTCCTTCATTTTTTACTATTGTACTGTGTTTGCATTGTATTGTATGAAAATACCCCATGTATATATCCAGTTGATGGAAGTTTATATGATTTTTCACCTTACAATGTCCAAATCAACATTGTTGCATGTGTTTTTTTGTGCATGTGAACAGGAGTTTTTCTAGATTATGTACCTAGGAATTAAATGTATGTTATAGGTAAGGATGTCTATCTTCATTTTTGCAAGATATGGCCAAATTGCTCTCTAAATGATTTTATCCATTTATATTCCCATTGCTGCAAATCTGTGCCAATTCTTGGTGTCATCAAATTTCTTATTATTTGCTAAATCTGATATGTGTAAATAGTGTCTTGTTTTAATATGCATTTTCATGATACCGATGAGGTTGAGCATATTTTCAAATGATTTTGGCATTGGGTTTCTTTTTTAGTGAGTTGACTAAATTCTTCGCCTGTTGAGTTGTTTCTCTTTCTTGCTGATGTATAGTATTTTCTTTTCTTTTTTTTTTTAAATCTTGGATAGAAATTCTTCTTCAATTATATGAATTGTAAATATTTTCTCCCGGTCTGCTCTTTGTTATAGTGTCTATTAATGGACAGATATTTCGCGTTTTTTTTAAACCACCACCATCACTTCTAACAATGTTTTATATTTTAATATGTAAACATCCCTAATAGTTTTTTATCCCTCATAATTTTCTAGTTCAGTAAATGATATCACCACCCATTCAGTGGCTCAAGCCAGAAACCTAGGAGCCATCTTTGTTTGCTCCTTCTCTCTCACTTCCTACATCCAATCAATTAGCAACTTCTATCTATTCTTCTTCCCAAATATCCCTAGAGTGTAGCCTCTTCTTTTTATTCCTGCTGCCACCAAACTTACCCAGGCCACCATCATCTCCTTCATGAATGACAGCAATGGGCCCCTCCTAACGGACATCTCCGTCCCCTTCCCCTCTGGCTACCACCTAATCCATTCTCCCTACCATAGTCAGAGTAGTGTTTAAAATTACATCTGTGAGGCCAGGTGTGGCGGCTCACACCTGTAATCCCAGCGTTTTGGGAGGCTGAGGCAGGTGGATCACCTGAGGTCAGGAGTTCCAGACTAGGCTGGACCACATATAGTGAAACCTCATCCCTACTAAAGTAAATACAAAACCAGCCAGGCACAGTGGTGCATGCCTGTAATCCCAGTTACTTGGGAGGCTAAGGCAGGAGAATTGCTTGATCCCGGGAGACAGAGGTTGCAGTGGGCAGAGATCGCGCCATTGCACTCCAACCTGGGCAATAAGATCAAAACTCCATCTCAAAAAATAAAACATTACATATCTGAACATTTCCTTTTTCTGCTTAAAGCCCTTTAGTGGACTTCCAGTCCAACCTGAAATGATGGCAAGAGTGTTGCTCCCAGCTATACAACAAGAAAGTAGCTGGAAAAACTACACATGAATGACTTTTCTTGATCTCCTCAGAGAATTGAGATCACAGGGCAGATAATTAACCTGGAGTCTAGAGAGAGAGACAGGCACCTACGGGGAGAAATGGAACCTGAGCATTTCCTTACTTAAGTAAGAATAAGCTGGAAAATTTTAACAATTACTAGTGGCCTACTGTTGGCTATTGAGAGAGTATGAAGCCCCTGGAGGCTGCAGACAGAGAGGTGTGCACTCTCTTTCAGGCTTTTCCTTCAGGACCCCAATCAGGAAGATAGGTGAAACGGGAGAATTCTGACACCCCCCCGCTCTGTAGTGCCGGCTAGGGGTGGGGAACAGAACAGCACCTATGACCGACTCCATTCCTTTAGAACAAGGCTCCTTTTTTTTTTTTTTGGAGATGGAGTCTCGCTCTGTCACCCAGGCTGGAGTGCAGTGGCACAATCTCAGCCCTTTGCAACCTCCCTCTCCCAGGTTCAAGTGATTCTCCTGCCTCAGCCTCCTGAGTATATGGGATTACAGGTGCACGCCACCACACCCAAATAATTTTTGTGTTTTTAGTAGAGATGGGGTTTCACCGTGTTGGCCAGACTGGTCTTGAACTCTTGACCTTGTGATCCGCCTGCCTCGGCCTCCCAAAGTGCTAGGATTACAGGTGGGAGCCACCGCGCCAGGCCCGAATTAAGAGTTTTCTATTTTTATTTTTATATTTTTAGAGACGGGGTCTCACTATGTTTCCCAGGATGATCTGAAACTCCTGGACGCAGTGATCTTCCTACCTCAGCCTCCCAAAGTGCTGGGATTACAAGCGTTAGCCACTAAACCCGGCCAAAATTAAGAGTTTATCATGTAAACAAAAACAGAGGAAATTCATTGCCAGCAGACCTACTTTATGATAAATGTTAAAGCAAGCTCTATAAGAAGAGGCTGGGCATGGTGGCTCACACCTGTAATCTCAGCATTTTGAGAGGCCGAGGTGGGTGCATTGCCTGAGGTTGGGAGTTTGAGACCAGCTTGGCCAAAATGGTGAAACTCCATCTCTACTAAAAATACAAAAATTATCTGGGCTTGCTGGTGGGTGCCTGTAGTCCCAGCTACTCAAGTGGATGAGGCAGGAGAATCGCTTGAACCTGGGAGGTGGAGGTTGCAGTGAGCTGAGATCACGCCAACCTGGACTGGACATAGACAAATGGCTGGGTATAGGCTGGGTGCACTTGTAATCCCAGTGCTTTGGGAGCTTGAGGCAGGAGGATCAGAAGTTCAAGACCAACTTGGACAACACAGAAAGACTCTGTCTCTGCAAAAAATAAAAAAGTAGCCAGGCATGGTGTCATGTACCTGTACTCCCGGCTACTTAGGAGACTTCAGGTGGGAGGAGCACTTGCGCACAGGAGTTCAAGGTTGCAGTGAGCTGTGATTGTACCACTGCACTCTGGCCTGGGTGACAGTGAGACCCTGTCTCAAAAAATAGATATGTATAAATAAATAGAAAGATATGCTGTATTCATAAATTCAAAAATTTGATATTGTAAATATGTTAATTCTCCTTAGTTTGACCTACAGATTCAATGCATTATCAACCAAAACTAAAGGAATTTTTTTTTTTGGTAGAAATTGACAAACTGATTCTAAAATGTATATGAAAAGGGAAATAAACGAAAAAGAACTAAAAAAAAGTTGGAGAAATTATTCTACCAAATTTCAACACTTATTAGAAAGCAATTAGTGTGGTATTAGCAAAAGCGTAGACAACATAGGTTACAATGGAGCCCAAAGCCCAGAAACAAACCCACACAAATAATGTCAACTGATTTTTGACAAAGATATAAAGGCAATTCAGTGGTGAAAGAACAGTCTTTTCAATAAATAGTGCTGGAAAAATTAGACATTCACATGTAAAAACAAAACCAAAAAAACTCAACACATACCTGACACTTACACAAAAAATAATGGATCATAAACCTAAATGTAAAAAGTAAGACATCGCCGGGCACGGTAGCTCACACCTGTAATCCCAGCGCTTTGGGAGGCCGAAGCAGGCGGATCACCTGAGGTCAGGAGTTTGAGACCAGCCTGACCAACATGGAGAAACCCCATCTCTACTAAAAATACAAAATTAACTGGGCGTGGTGGCGCATACCCGTAATCCCAGCTACTTGGGAGGCTGAGATTACAGGTGTGAGCCTGCTGGGCCGGGCCATTTGTTTTCTTATTCTGTTTTAAGAATTCTTTATTCTGGGCTGGGTGTGGTGGCTCATATTTGTAATCCCAGCACTTTGGTAGGCCGAGGCGGGCAGATCACAAGGTCAGGAGTTCCAGACCACCCTGGCCAATATGGTGAAACGCTGTCTCTAATAAAAATATAAAAAATTAGCAGGATGTGGTGGTGCACACCTGTAGTCCCAGTTACTTGGGAGGCTGAGGCAGGAGAATCCCTTGAACCCGGGAGGCAGAGGTTGCAGTGAGCCGAGATCACACCACTGCACTGTAACCTGGGCGCGACAGAGCGAGACTCTGTCTCAAGAAAAAGAAATGGCTTTATTATTTATTTATTTAGAGAGAGTCTTGCTCTGTCACCCAGTATGGAGTGCAGTGACACAATCTTGGCGGACTGCAAACTCTGTCTCCCAAGTTCAAGCGATTCTCATGCCTCAGCCTCCCGAGTAGCTGAAATTACAGATGCCCACCACCATACTCAGCTAATTTTTGTGTTTTTAGTAGAGATGGGGTTTCGCTGTTTTGGCCAGGTTGGTCTTGAACTCCTGACCTCAAGCAACTCACCCACCTTGGCCTCCCAAAGTACTGGTATTATAGGCATGAACCACCATGCCCACCCAAATGACCCAATTTAGTAATGAGCAAATATCTACAGAGTCACTTCAGAAAATAAAATATCTGGATGGCAAATAAGCATATGAACGTTGGTTAACATCATTTGTCACTAGAGAAATGCAAATTTTAGGCCAGGTGCGGTGGCTCAAGCCTGTAATTCCAGCACTTTGGGAGGATGAAGCGGGTGGATCACGAGGTCAAGAGATCGAGACCATCCTGGCGAACGTGGTGAAACCCCATCTCTATTAAAATGATTAAAAAAAATTTTTTTTTAAAGAGAAATGCAAATTTTAAAATGAGGTACCATTGTTCACATACTAGAGTTTCTAAAACTCTGCCACCACCACCACCAAATGCTGGTGAGGATGTACAATAGGAACTCTCATTCATTGCTGTTGGGAAGGCAAAATGGTATAATCACTTTGGAAGACAGGTTGGCAGTTGCTTTTTTCTTTTTCTTTTTCTTTTTATTCATTTTGAGAGAGAGTCTCGCTCTGTCTCCCAGGCTGGAATGCAGTGGTGTGATCACAGATCACTGCAGCCTCGACCTCCTGCGCTCTGGTGATTCTCTCACCTCACCCCCCAAGTAGGTAGGACTATAGGCACATATCAGCACATCAGGATAATTTTGGTATTTTTTGTAGAGACAGCGTTTAGCCATGCTGTCTAGGCTAGGCTCAAACTTCTGGACTTAAGTGGTCTGCCCGTCTCGGCCTCCCAAAATGCTAGGATTACAGGCGTGAGCCATGGTGCCTGGCCTACATTGGCAGTTTCTAATCATGAGAAAACATCACATGAACCCAAATGGTGTGACAGCCTACAAAAGAATTAATCAGAAAACTGTTGGCCATATGTGTGCTGGCTCATGCCTGTAATCTCAGCACTTTGGGAGGCTAAGGCAGGAGGATCGCTTGAGGCCAGGAGTTCAAGACAACATAGCTAGACCCTGTCTCAAA
>NW_016107502.1:2252045-2253396 GCF_001604975.1 Cebus imitator
GGGAGACTCCATCTAAACAAATAAACACACACACACACACACACACACACACACACACACACACACTAACCGATGGGGATAGAAGTCAAAATGGAAAAAAGAAGGAACTGGATGTCTCTGGGATATCATATGTCTCCCAGAATATAAACTGGAACTCAAGCCGCAAACATGCCTGAGTGGAAAGTGGCATGAAGTTATCTTCTAAGGAACTAAAATGTTCCGTAGCTTCTATGATGGTAACATGGATATACGCCTATGTAACACTTCTTCAGGTTATACACTTAAGATTAGTACACTGTATATACTTTACAGGCTGGTGAAGTGGCTCACACCTGTAATCCCAGTACTTTGGAAGGCCAAGGCAGGTGTATCACTTGAGGTCATGAGTTCGAGACCAGCCTGGCCAACGTGCTGAAAACCTGTCAACATGCTGAAAACCTGTCCCTACTAATAATACAAAAATTAGCCAGGTGTGATGGCGCATGCCTAAAGTCCCAGCTACTAGAAGAGCTGAGACAGGAGAATCTCTTGAACCTGGGAGGCAGAGGTTGCAGTGAGCCAGAGGCAGCATAATGAAAACACACACACACACACACACACACACACAGATATACACACATATATACACACACACATATACTTTACTGCATTTGAAAAAATTTTTTCCTGGTTTTCTATTGCTCTTAGGGTAAAGCTCAAAATTGTTACAGTCTGTGAGTCTGAATGATCTGTTACCTGGGTATTTCTCTAGCTTCATCTCTCAATTTCCAAGCTCCAGCCAAACTGTTCTTCCTATCACAGGGCCTTTGCAGGTACCATTTAGCCCACCAGCAGAGCTCCCCTCCCTTACACCCCTTTACTTTAGCTAACCCTTATTTATTCTTCAGGTTGCATCTTAAATTTCCTCAGGGAGGGATTTCCTCATCTCCAGACCAAGAATAGGTCACTGGTTATGTGTTGTGCTTCTCTTTTGTAGCCCTTGTCTACAAAAGCAATAATTGTAATTATTTTACAAGCTCCAGAAGTTTGTGTTATCAGGTCTTGTCTCATTGGCTGTTGTATCTTTTTTTTTTTTTTAGACAGAGTCTTACTCTGTCACCAGGCTGGAGTGCAGTGGTGTGATCTTGGCTCACTGCAACCTCTGACTCCCGAGGTAGTCAAGTGATTCTCCTGCCTCAGCCTCCCGAGTAGCTGGGAATACAGGCATGTGCCACCACACCCAGCTAATTTTTGTATTTTTAGTAAAGACGGGATTTCACCATGTTGGCCAGAATGGTCTTCATCTCCTGATCCACCCACCTTGGCCTCCCAAAGTGCTAGGATTACAGGCATGAGCCACCACGCCTGGGCT
>NW_016107502.1:2254156-2256200 GCF_001604975.1 Cebus imitator
CGGGGTTTCACCATGTTGACCAGGATGGTCTTGATCTCCTGACCTTGTGATCCACCCGCCTCGGCCTCCCAAAGTGCTGGGATTACAGGCGTGAGCCACCGCGCCCGGCCTGCAGTAGCCTTCTATCTGGTCTCTGTTTCCATTATTTATTCATCATCCATTGGATTATTATGAAATAATAAGATACAGATACTTCCTTAGCATAATAAAATTATATATATATTTCAACTGCTGCTTAATGAGAAAATACTAAAAATATTGCTGTTAAAATCAGAATGAGACAGAGCTGTCCGTTAGTATTTCCGACTGTTCTGGAGGTACTATGCAATGCAGTTAGATGAGGGCCGGGCGTGGTGGCTCATGCCTGTAATCTTTGGGAGGCCAAAATGGGCAGATTGCTTGAGCCTATGAATTCAACGTCAACCTGGGCAACATGGCAAGAACTTGTTTCTACAGAAATAATAAAAAATTAGCTGGGTGTGGTGGCATGTGACTGTGGTTCCAGGTACTTGGGAGGCTGAGGTGGGAGGGTCGCCTGAGCCCAGGAGGTCGAGGAAGCACATTATGGCTTCTCCTTGGCATATCTGAATTACCAGCATCACCACCCTTGGGCTTTGGGGCCATTATGAAGTAAATAAGGGTGACTTGAACATAAGCATGCAATACCTCCACAGCTGGTCTGTTCACTGGGAGGGCTTGTAACTGACTAAGGAGTAGGGAGCATCTGCAGGGAGCAGATGCTGGACAAAGGGAGAATTCATGTCTTGAAGGGACAGGAGTAGTGTTACTGACCACGGGGTCTTGGGGGTTGTTAATGCAGTAGAAATTAACATGAGGCCAAAAGAGTTTTCCCAGAAAGTTATGCCTTGTGCAGGGTATAAGGGAGGTAGCATAAGCGACAGAGAATTCTCTGGCTGGCTCCTGGAAGAGATTCAAGAGAGTAATCTTTTTTTTTTTTTTTGAGATGGAGTCTCACTCTTGTTGCCCAGGCTGCAGTGCAGTGGCGCGATCTCTGCTCACTGTAACCTCGCCTCCCGCGTTCAAGTGATACTCCTGCCTCAGCCTCCTGAGTAGCTGGGATTACAGGCGTACGTAATCATGCCTGGCTAATTTTGTATTTTTAGTAAAGACAGAGTTAGTCTGGTCTCTAGCTCCTGATCTCAGGTGATCCGCCCGTCTCGGCCTCCCAAAGTGCTGGGATTACAGGCATGAGCCACCGCTCCTGTCCCCCAAGAGAGTAATCTTGAAGGCGCTAAAGTGGGAAGGGAGTGAGTTGGCACAGGTAGAGGTGGGGAAACTGATGCTTGTTCAGTTTGATAACATGCTTCTTTATGCATCACATGTCTCATTAGCATGTTAAATCTCCACCCCTGGGTGTGATTTTTAGTATTATAATGAAACAAAGGCGGAGCAGCGCTCATTCTTCTGGTCTTGTGTACATACAGGAGATAGGGTTAACTCCTTTGAGTAAGATTTCAGGTGGGAGCTGCCCATTTTAATTTCCTCAAGGTTCCGCCACTAGTGGGTATGGCACCTGGAGTAAGATTTATGTTGGGACGTTGCTCATCTTAGTCTCTCTAAGATTCTACGATGAGTGGGCATAGCACCTTGAGCAAGACTCATGGTGCAAGATCTGGACAGTCTGGTTGCGGTCCCTGCTGGCCACCCCCACCCGGCTTACAACAGAGGTCCTCGGTCCAAGTCCCGTCCCTACTCTGCCTCAGTAGGACAGCTCGTTTCACAGTGCCGCTCAGAACAGTGCACGATTTAAAACGGATGCATTGTTTCTTTCCGGAATTTTTCATTTAATATTTTGGACCACAGTTGACAGAAGATAACTGAAACCATGGACAGCAAAACCGGAGGTAAAGAGGGGCTACTGTGCTACCATTTGCAGAAATAAAAAAGCAAAGGAGGCAGGGCGCGGTGGCTCACGCCGGTAATCCCAGCACTCTGGGAGCCTGAGGAGGGCAGATCACAAGGTCAGGAGATTGAGACCATTCTGGCCAATATGGCAAAACCCCCTCTACTAAAAATACAAAAA
>NW_016107502.1:2256448-2272838 GCF_001604975.1 Cebus imitator
ATTCGTATATATTTGTTTGACTATGCATAAATTATCTCTGGAAAAGTATCAGAAACAGTAACATTGGTTGCTTCCAGGGCAGGGACCTTGGTGGCTGGGGGGATAGGAGTGAAAGAGAGACATTCCACTGTTTACTCGGATACTTTTTTACTTTTGACCCATGTGAATAAATTATCCATCCGAAAGAGAGGAAATAAACACAATTAAAACTAAAAAAGAAAAGGAAAACCTGACACTATGATTTACACAAATGGGAATTTTTTTTCTGTCATAAAAAGAAGCCCAGACCAGGTATGGTGGCTCACGCCTGTAATCCCAGCACTTTGGGAGGCCAACGTGGGTGGATCACCTGAGGTCAGGAGTTTGAAACCAACCTGGTCAACATGGTGAAACCCCGTCTCTACTAAAAATAGAAAAATTAGCCGGTTGTGGCGGCAGACGCCTGTAATCCCAGCTCCTCAGGAGGCTGAGGCAAGAGAATTGTTTGCACCTGGGAGGTGGAGGTTGCAGTGAGCCGAGAGCGCACCACTGCACTGCAGCCTGGGCAACAAGAGCAAAACTCCATCTCAAAAAAAAAAAAAAAAAAAAGAAGTCCAGAAGGAGGTGCTGTGCTTACTTACTGTTGATTTGGGTGCCCAGTGATGCCTTGGGAGCTAGGTTCTTCCTTGTCTTCCAGGTCCTCAGAGGATTAGCTTTTTATTTCCATGGCTGTTTCCTCATGATGGCAAGATGGCTGCCATAGCTCAGAAATGATGTTGTCACACACAACATCCCCTAAACAAAAAATAAGGCAAGCCAGAAACTTTCTCCTAATGATGCTTTTTATCCTGGAAAGAAAGACTTCCCTGTGCATGTCATTGTACAATCGCAAAGAAGAATGAGTTTATCGGATCCTGAGATTGGGGGAAAGGCCTCTCCTCCTAACGTCAGGGAATCTCTGCTCTGGTGGAGAAATGGGGTTCTGTCCTTAGGAAATGTGCACAAGTCTGTTAGGCAGGCAGCAGAAAGAGTCTAGCACAGCTGTCTATGTGAATCGCTTCATCTTTTGAAAAGGGAAATTCTTACTGACCCTTGGTGGGCTAACCCTGCCAGTACCTACAGTGCTTTCTGCAGGAAAAGAGTGGACTGAGCCTCCTGTGAAGTCTCAGACTGGTGGGGAAGCTGAACGCCCACCTCCCATCCACTATGTCCACTGGAGAAACAGAACATCCAGGGGCTCCTGTGTGTGTGGTGCTGTGCAGGCTTAGGGGAGGAGTGGCGTGGTCGGAGAGCAGCCGTCCCCTTACCGTCTGATCGTGGTTTTTCTTAGCTCTGCCGTCTCAAGGGATACACAGCTTCACTCCAAGTTCTGGGATATTCAGGGTGGTAAACTTGCCATGGGATTGTTGCTAGTTGAAATTATGTCGGGGGGGAGAGGAGCTGGATAACTCCTGCCTCGACATTTGGTTGATGCCACTCTCAAAAAGGGAAATTCTGAATTACCCCGTGCTCCCCCATGTCCCTGCGCTGCTGCTCTGTCCCGTCTCATCCACCTTTCTTCTGGACTTCAGCCTCAGCCCCCTCACGGGGATCCCACCGCCATGTGGATGTGGGTTGGACCTGGTGCCAGCTGTCTCCTCCCTGGGGTAGAGGATTAGGGTTCTCACAACTAACCATTATCCCATTGCCCATGGCCGTGGCATCCTGTTGCGTCTTTTGAAGGCCACCATCAAAAGGCTATCTGTGGGTTTTCTATCAGCTTTTCCTTCTAGACAGGAGCTCCCCTCCATGTGGCCTGTGCTCTGTGGATGTGTCCTGGAGCCTGTGCTGACTCAGCAGTGGCAAAATAGGCAGCGGCAGTGCTGTGGGTGGAATCGTGGCCCCTCCAAAATCCATGTGCTGCAGCTGTAGTTCCCAGGGCCTCAGAATGGGACCTTCTTTGGAGACAGGGGTTTGCGGAGGTGATTAAGTCAAAATGAGGTCATCAGGGTGGGCCCTAATCCACTGAGAAGATTAGGACACACTAACGCAGAAAGGAAAGACCATGTGAAGACACAGGTGGCAGGAAGGCCACCATCAGCAGGCCAAGGAGAGAGGCCTCCGAGGACACCAAGCTTGCCAACACCTTGACCTCTGATGTCCAGCCTCCAGAACTGTGAGAAGATAAATCTCCGCAGCTTAAGCTGTCCACTCTGCAGTACTTTGTTATGGTGGCCCTAGAAAATCAATATAGGCAGGCGGGGTGCGGTGGCTCATGCCTGCAATCCTAGCTCTTTGGGACGCTGAGGTGGGAGGATCACTTGAACCCAGGAGTTTGAGGGTTTCACACAGTCCTGGGCAACATAGCAAGACCCCATTTCTTTTTGTTTTTTTTGAGATGGAGTCTTGCTCTGTCATCAGGCTGGAGTGCAGTGGGGGGATCTTGGCTCACTGTAACCTCCGCCTCCCGGGTTCAAGCAATTCTCCTGCCTCAGCCTCCTGAGTAGCTGGGACTACAGGCACACACCACCACGCCTGGCTAATTTTTTAGTATTTTTACTAGAGATGGGGTTTCACCATGTTGGCCAGGCTGGTCTTGAACTCCTGACTTCATGATCCACCTGCCTCAGCCTCCCAAAGTGCTGGGATTACAGGCATGAGCCAACGTGCCCAACCTACCTGCCTATATTTTTTTTAGAGCCAGTGTCTTGTTGTGTTGCCCTGGCTGGAGTTCAGTGGCACAGTCATGGCTCTTGTAGCCTCAGCCCCTAGGCTCAAGTGACCCTCCTACCTCAGTCTCCCCTATAGGTGCATGCCACCACACCTGGCTAATTCTTTTTGAAATTTCTGCATATATATATATATATACAGGTATGATTGTAAATGTGAATGGTGTCACAGAGGGCTGTGCTTTAGCACCATTTCTCTCAAAATATTTTCCTCCTTTTATTTTGTTGAAAAATGTATAACATTTGTTTTTCTAATCTAAACTATTAAGAATCCATGCAGTCTGGCCCCAGCATATTGCAGGGGCAGGAGGATTTAACTTTATTTAAAGATACAGCTCACCATTATTTACTTCTCAAAAAAGGAAGTTGGAGCTGATGCTTTTATGGTCAACCTTAAATGACCCATCCACTCTGTTGGATCAGACGCCTTCTGAGGTGTGTGTTTTGCAGCCGCCCCGTCCTGACGAGCCCCAGCAACAGAGTTCTTCACATCAGATCCATGACAGTGGCCTTTTATGGAAAGAGCAGCCAGCCGGCAGCGGCTTCCTAACAATCTTGCAAGCGAAGATCTCTCTACGGAGTACGCATGGGAGAGAATTCAGGGGTGGGGAGGGGCACGGCAAACGTTTACTAATAAGGGGGCTTGAGGGGATTTAAAGCCCTTTTTGGGCAGTGGCGGTGGGGGGGGAGGATAACAGAAGACAAAAAGAAACCAAAAACATAAAAGTCATAAATACTCCTTCTGAGCCAAAAGGAGGCCAGCTAGATTTCTATTCACCAACAAAATGTGAACTTGAGCTGTCTCATTGTATGTATGACGTGCACACCTCGGGTCAGGCACGGTGGCTCATGCCTGTAATCACTGCATGTTGAGAGGCCAAGGCAGGAGGATTGCTTGAGCCCAGGACTTCGAGACCAGCCTGGGCAACACAGGGAGACCTCATCACTACTAAAAATACAAAAAAATAAGGCTGGGCGCAGTGGCTCATACCTGTAATCCCAGCACTTTGGGAGGCCAAGGCGGGCAGATCACCTGAGGTCAGGAGTCCGAGACTAGTCTGACCAACATGGAGAAAACCCGTCTCTACTAAAAAAAATACAAAATTAGGTGGGCATGGTGTCACATGCCTGTAATCCCAGCTACTCGGGAGGCTGAGGCAGGAGAATCGCTTGAACCCAGGAGGTGGAGGTTGTGGTGAGCCGAGATCACACCGTTGCACTCCAGCCTGGGCAACAAGAGTGAAACTCCATCTCAATAAAATAAAATAAAATTAGCCGGGTGTCGTGGTACACACGTATAGCCCCAGCCACTTGGGAGGCTGAGGCAGGAGGACCCCTTGAGCCAGGAGTTCAAAGTTGCCATGACCTGAGATAGTGCCGCTGCACCACAGCCTGGGCAACAGAATGAGACTCTGTCTCCAAAAAAAAAAAGTGCACACCTTTCCTTTCAACCAACCTTGGAGAATATTTTTCACTTTGCATGAGGCTAGATGTTTGAGAGTTGACTGAGACGTAACACCTGTGGAACATGAAGAGATCTGATGATCTGAGAGGGCCAGACCATTCTACCCATTCAGAGAAATTCTGGAAGGGCGCGGCATATGAAGTGTTTTTTGTTTTGTTTTGTTTTTTAACCCAAGAGACCTCTAAAAGCCAGGCTAACTGGGTGCAAATCCCAGCTTTGCATTTGCAGCTGAATTGGGAAAGTTACCTCTCTGTGCCTCAGTTTCCTCATTTGTTAAATGGGAATCGTATCTACCTCATGAGGTTATTGCAAGGATTCAATAAGTTAGTATTATAAAGCATTGAGTGCACTGCCTGGCACGTTGTCAACCATCACTGACTAACAGTTCTTATTGGACTACACCCACCAGTTCCTCACTGAAATACCTTTATGGGATTATATTTTAGTGTCTTGACCTTTGTCTTTGAGATTGTCCCCATGGAATAGTATTTCTGTATAAATCCCAAGAAAATCAGTCATCTGGGTCCGGGTCCCATTCTCTTTATTTGCATGTGATTACAACATAAATACACTCGCCGTTTTCCTCCCCTTCCAAAACTCTTCCCCATACCTAGCAGTCCTGCCCAATCCGTTGTTAGCAACTCCCTTTCCTCTCCTCTAGGATGGGGGGAAGGAGATCCTCCCTATAATTTCATCATGCAGGGTCTACCTCAGTCCATGTGAAGTGTGGAACCCCAAAGGGCCTCTGAAACTTTGGGATGAGCACCACGAATCCTTTAGAGGGCCCGGTGACGTCCTTGCAAGTGACCGCGTGGCGGCTCCCTTGGTGCCGTGCTCCGGTGCAGCATGCCATGGTGGGCAGCAGTTGGCATCCTGTGCCCTGTCCATGCCTGAGGCTGAGCAGCCCCGGTGGGTGGGTGGGCCTGCCAGGAGGCCTCAAGTTTGCTCCGGCAGTAGGGAGAGTCCTGTGGAGGGCACGGTATCCAGCCAGTGCCCACCTGCTCTCAGAGGTGTCTGAGCCTCAGTCCCTTAGGACTCTGCCTCCCCAGGCCCTACCCAGGCCCCCTGTGAATCCCATGTGGGTAGGGCGGCCTCAGGGGAGAAGGTGCCCTGTGCCTCTCTTCTTCTGCCTTTTCCCAGACATCATCAGTCACGGATGACAAACTGGGTGACTGTTAGAGGGTACGGCATCACAGTGCTCCGTCTCTGCCAGGTGCCAAGCCTTGCCGTCTTCCTGTGAGGGTGTAGAGAGCCAGGGAGGGCCAGGGTCCCCCTCTTCGGGAATGGGGTATGGAGGTTCTGGGGTAGCTGGGGGATCTCCAGGGCCCGGTGGTCCCCCCAGTACTGGTCCATTGTAGATGTAGATGTTGCCTGTGATTGTCATAGACCCGCCGGTGACATGAATGCCATTGGTACCTGTGGGAAGGGAGGCAGAGTGTTGAGGAAGGAAGGCCCCTGATTCAGGCCCGCTGCTTCTTGAATTCTCCTTTTCTTCTCACCTTCCCCTGCCCCCCCAAAACCCGGCCAGCCCCTCTCCTGCTTGCTGCTGGTTTCTTGAGCTCTGTGTTCATTTCTCTGTTTCTGGGTTTTCCAGTCTCTTCCTTCTTCTCTAGCTGTGACACTGGCTGGCAGCGGAGTCTCTGTCCCTGTCCCTTTTTATTTCATCTGGCCCACAGTGTCTCTCTCCCAGCCATCCCTCCCTCCCCAGCCCTCCCCACACTCTCTTCTCCCTGCCCCAGGCTCACCATGGGGCACCTGGCCCTGCTCCCCAGGTTCCACCTGTGGCTCCCTGATCTGACCCAGAGGACTCTGCTGTTGCAGCATCCCTTCCTCCAAAGCTGAGTTTGTGGGGAGCCCAGTGGAGACTGGGGAGACGTCTCCAGAGTTGGGCAGCAGTGGCTGTTCCAGGTCAAGGGAGTGTAGATTGGCCTTCGGAGGCTCCCAGCTTCCAGCTGCGGGATTGGACCCCTCTCCCTGCAGGAGACAGACGGAGACCCAAACAATGACAATGACGAGGGCCCCAGACCCACCCTCTCTTTCTTTCTTTCTCTTTTTCTCTCCTCCCTCCCTCCCTCTCTCTTTCTTTCATTCTTTCTTGAAAGGGTCTGGCTCTGTTGGCCAGGCTGGAGTGCAGTGGTGTGATCATAGCTCACTGCAGGCTCACGGACTCTGGGACTCAAGTGATCCTCCAGCCTGAGTAGCTGGGACCGCCGGGTTAACTTTCTGTTTTTCTGAGACAGTCTCACTCTTTTGCCGGAGTGCAGTGGTGTGATCTTGGCTCCCTGCAACCTCCACCTCCCAGGTTCAAGCAATTCTCCTGCCTCAGCCTCCTGAGTAGCTGGGACTACAGGCACACGCCACCATGCCTGGCTAATTTTTGTATTTTTAATAGACATACTAAAAACGGTTCCGCCATGTTGGCCAGGCTGGTCTGGAACTCCTGACCTCAGGTGATCCGCTTGCCTCAGCCTCCCAAAGTGTTGGGATTACAGGCGTGAGCCTCTGCGCCTGGCCCTGCTGGCTAAAACTTGAAACAACATTTTGGGTAGAGATGGGGTCTGGCTGTGTTGCCCAGGCTGGCTCATCTTTCTTTAGTTCCCACACCCCACTCTGTGCTTTGGCAACTCATGGTGTGCCTCTGTTCCTCCCCACACCCCCTGCCTCAGGGTCTTTGCCCTCGATGCTCCTTCTTCCTGGAGGACGTCCCCCCCAGATAGCCCCATGGCTGGCTCCTCGCGTCTTCAGCTCTCTGCTCAAATATCACCTTCTCAGAGAGGCCTTCACTGTCCACTCAGTCTAAAATACCCCCATCCTTTGCCACTGTCACTCACTGGCTCCTTCCCTGCTTTATTTAGCAATTATACCCCCGATATATATTTAACTTTATTCTCGCTCCATCAGTATGTCAACTCCAGGAAAGAAGGCACTATGTTTTGCTCACTGCTGTACCCATTGCGTGTAGGGCAGTGCCTGGCACATGGCATGTTCAGTAAGTCATCAGCTGAATGAATGAATGAGTGGGAGTCAGCCTGTACACTCTTTTCCTGTCTGCTCCCACCTTGTCCCTCATCACCTCTTCCCCTCCTTGCTGCCTTCTCAGCCCCGCCATTACCTCGGGATGCCTCTTGAGCAGCGACCCTGCAATGGAGAACAAAATGGGTGTCGGCTCTCTGGCAGGCCTGAGACCTAGCCTTTCAGCCTCCACGCCCCACCCAATGTGCAGCAACTTGACCACTGTCACTCTCATCTCCAGCCTCAGAATAAGCAGCTGGATGGAGATAAGGATGCCTATGTTGGGGGTGGGCATTGGGAGTCTCGAGGGTGTGGAGGGCTGCACTGGGGAAGTTGAATATTCCTCCCTCGGGTTCCCACCGCCACCCCATCCACTGCATACAACCCCTTCCTACCCAGTTTCCTGCAGAGAGAAGGGTGACTCTTCCAGATGCAGGCGAAGACAATGGCGAGGACCAGAAAGAAAGCCAGCGGCAGCAGGATGGCCAGCATCAGCATGGTTCCTGCCAGGAAAGCAGACAGGAGGGGTGATGACAGCCCCCAGAAAGGCAGAAGGGAGGAGGAGAAGGAGGAGCTTTCCAGATCCCTGCGCAACCCAGACAGAGAAAAGGGAGCAGCTCTTTTCCTTCTAGCCACACTGCAGCTCCTAAGGGCAGAATGAGAGAAACTTCCCTTGGGTTACAGAGAAGGGGAACCAAGTCAGACTTGGGGACCTCTTGGCAGTCGGGAGAGACTGTATCATGGATGGACCTATTTGGGGGTGGTGCTGGTGCCCTCCTGCTCAGAGACCAAGATTGAGCAGGCTTGTGCATGTGGGATGGGAGCTTGGGCAGTTGATTTTCAAGGTCTGGGAGTGGGACTGGGAGACAGTAGGGAAGGGCAGGGCTTGGGGTTGTAAACAGACACAGGGTAGAGCCACATTTCTGTGGCCTCAGCCATTGCACAGAGGGGCCGCTGTAGAGGGGCTAGGGTTGCCCTGCTGTACCTGTGGGGGTGTTTACAGGGGTGAGAGAGTGGGGAGCCTTGTTTCTGAACTGTCTGTGGTCGCCTGAGAGAGCAGGGTTTGCAAGTTTTCCACCCCTTGCTCAGGGCAGGTTCTTGGGGGGAAGAAAAGAGAGGCTGGGGTTCAGCTTCTCCAGCTTTGATCCATGGCAGCGGGTAATTGCTCTTTCTCTGGGTGTCAGTGCTGCCAGCAATAGCATGGAGTCTCCGGTGGCCATCAGGTACACCTGGGCCAGCGTGGGAGGACTTGGACATTTGTATTCGGGCCATTTTGCCCCTTCTGATTCATGCAGCTCTGTAGCCTAAGGGAATGTGGAATGGGAGGCCTGGGGAGAAATTGGACTGGGAGTCTGGACCATGGTTTCCTGCCAGCCATGCGACTTTTAAGTCATTCGTTTCTTTGAGCATCAGTTTCTCATACATAAGAAGAGGTGAGCTTACATACTCTCCAAAATTCCAGCTCTAAAATGCCAGTCGTATTTGATACATAGTTAAAAATTAACAGGGCATGGAAAAATACTTATATTGTGGAATGAAAACAATCAGGTTACAAAATATTAAAATTACTCTACTTTTAATAAACAACAACAAAACCCAGTATGATAATCATGCATAGAAAAATGTCTGGGAGGATAGAGGCCACGATGTAAAGAGTGGGTATTCTAGGTGGCGGTTCTGGAGGTGAGTTTCAGTTTTGCTCACCTGAAGTTTCTCATTTTCGAGAGCACATGCAATTCTGACATGGGCTCTGGAGTAAGAAAACCTGAGTGCAGGTTCTAGTAACACCAACGACCGCCTGGGTGGGTGATCTTGGGTGTGCCACTTAACCTCTTTGAGTCTGTTTCTTCCTTCAGTCCATGAGGATAATAACAGAATCTACTTCATAGCATCATCAAGAAGATGAAATGAGTTAGTGAATGTAAAGTGACGACTGGGTGCCCGACACACACACAGCAAACCTTCTGCCAATGAGCGATGTTACAGTCCTTAGAAACAACCTGGAGTCATCTACTAGGCTAGCAAGCCAACCAATCCACAGGAAAAAGTCAAGAAAGAGTCAAATGGGAATCTTCTGTCTAATGATAATAGTATACAGTCTACTAAAGAGGCATTTGGTCTAGGAAATGGAGTGCATGATGCTGACATGCCCAGAATGTTGACAATAATGGTTATCATTACATTTCAGTGTGGGATATTTCCTTGACATAGTATTACAGTATATATAACTTTAAAATTGTGTGTGTGTGTGTGTGTGTGTGTGTGTGTGTGTAAGTAAACTAGCCTAGGGGTACTCCAATTTTTTCCGTAAGGAACTTTTCTTCTTGCCCCAGTTCTGGGAGGGAAGGGTTCATCTTTTCCCCATTTTTTTTTTAAGATATGGGGCATTAAGGCATGTTCCCAGGCACCTCCCTGTGCCCCTCACCCCTGGTCCCTCACCTGACACCTCTGGGGGCAGTGGCTCTAATGGATTTCTGCAGCTTGTGTCGGATTGGGCAGTGCCTGGAGCTGTCTCCACCAGACCTTGGTCCTCACACCTGCAGAGGAAAAAGAGATGATGACCTTTTCATGCTCTGGCCCCGCAGTGCCCAGACTCCAACCGGCATGCGGAGCTGGAAGTGGAGAGTGGAGCACGCGGTGTCAAGGATGGGGGGTGAGGATTGTTAGCAGCTGAGGCTTCTCAGAGGGTGGGAGGGGCACAGTAGGGGTGCACTCACCTGGTGTGGGGCTGGCAGCGGGCACTGGGCGAGGAGGTGTTCTGGAAGTGCCCTGCCTTGCAGGGTATGCAGTGGTTGTTACTGTTACCAACTGCATCTGGCAAGAGAAAGGCGGGCCAGCCAGGGTGAATGGGCAAAAGGGAGGAGCCCTTTGCCCACTGTGAATTTCCTTTAAGCCCCAGGATGGCCTCCTCCTTGCCCATCTGCCCCATTCCGTAGCTCTCACCTTTCCCAAGCTCCGCTTTGCTGCCTACCACTTTGCCCAAACTTCCCAGTGCTGAGAGGAACCCCCTCTTGTGCCCCTTGCACCTGCCCCAGTTCCAGTCCCTCCAGACCCCTTCTGTGATCCTCTGCACGGAATGAGAAGAGGAATTTTAAGCCCAGGAGAACGACCTACGCGGTTGCCGTGGACACAGTACCATGTTCTCTGCTCCTACTCGAGATCCCTGGCACCCAGCCTCCTTCTCACATCCAGCCCTCAGGGACCTCTGACCTTTGAGCTCGGCTTCAGTGCCAGGCGGGCAGTCAGAAAGTCGCTCGCAGTGCGTACACTCGGAGGCCTCGGCAGCGCAGAACATTCCCGGCTGGCAGCGGCACTGGGTCTTCCGTTTGCTTGTGCAGGGGGCAGTCTCCTCGAGACCCATCACTGGTGGGGAGACGGGAGGGCTCAGGGAGGGGCTGAGATCCAGGGGACCCAGCCTCCCCTCCCCCAGGCACATCGTCACTCACCTGGGTCACAGGGGCGGCACAGCTGGCAGATGGTCAGGTAGTTCCAGTACTCATTGTAGGAATTTTCAGCACATGTGGCACAAACCGTGTCGCGGCTGCGGCTGCATTTAGCTGAGACATAGGTGCCTAGAATGTGAGCGGGGCAGTGGAGCCTCAGGAGGTAGGGCTGCACCCTCACCTCCGCTGCCTGTGGGTGACCCCGGCCTGTCCCTCGGCCTCTCTGGCCTCCCATCACCCTGCCTGTGGCCCTCTGGCTCCCTCTCAGAGAGGTAAGAAAAGAGGAGGCCCAGTGGGGAGGGCCAGTCCCAGCTCCTGCAGGTGATGTCCAGGGTTTCCCACGCTCATCTCCAGCAGCCATTTTTCCTGGGGGGACAGTGCTCATCGTCCCGCTGAGGCCACAAGGGGGCTGGAGCCACCCCCCACCCCCGTGACCCGCCTCCGAGGCCCTGCTCTGTCCGGCCACTGCCTCTCACCTGGCGGGCAGCGGGAGCAGCAGATGCGGTGCCTGAGCTCGTAGTATTCCTTTTCCTGGTCCCGGCAGGTCTGGTTCTCCGACTCGTACGGAGGCACCTTCAGAGGGAGATGGAGAAGAGGGGAGGAAAGCTAGGGGTCAGCCCGGGAGGGCGGAGGGAATGAAGCGATGGCTGCCCAGGCCCCTCTTCCCCACCCTCTCCCCCCCCTGCCAGATCCCCTTCCTCACCACCTGGGGCTGGGATGCTGCCAGGAGCCCAGCGAGGCCCAGCACCAGAGGCCCCCAGGCCAGGCCGCGGGCAGAGGTGGCCCAAGGCAGGCGCATGGCGGCCACTCGGCCAGCCGGCCAGCAGCGAGGGGGCCTGGGAGGAAGGCAGGAGGCCCGACGCCCTGGGCAGCGGTGGCGGCAGCGGCCGGAGCCCAGAGCCTGGGACCGGACTCAGGGCCGATGTGCCCCCCGGGGCCGGGAGCGGCCAGGCCGGGCCTCCAGGGCTCCCACGGCGGAGCTCAGGAAGTGGGAGTGCAGCAAGCTGGCTGCGGGGCGGGGACAGGGAGCGCTGGGAGCCGGGCCGCCCTGTCGCAATCGCAGCCAAGGGAAGAGGAACAGGCTTGTCTGCCTCGATGCAGGGCGGGAGGGGTGGCCGGGAAAGCACGTGAGGGCCGCGGGGCCGGAACCGGCCTCCTCCCTTCTTAGGAAGCCCGATCCGAGAGCCGGCTGCGGACAGCCCGGGCCCAGGAGGGAAGGGCGGCGAGTCCCGGGGTCAGCCCTTGGACAAGCATCGCGAGTTCCAGAGTGCACAGGGGACAGCTGGGTGTGGGATCTGGACAGTGAGGGGCTGGGGCCACGGCAGGACAGGCATGGAGAGGGCAGGGCACAGGGACTGCCAGGCTGAGGCCCAGGAGAACCGGCTGGGGCTGGCAGACGTCCCGGGTTCCTGCCCTGCTGTGGGACTTTTTCAGACAAATTACAAGGGACTAGCAAGTCAGCCAGCCCCCTACACTGCCCACCCAGCCCAGTCCACACAGGAGTAGGCACAGGTCACCTAGGAGACCCTTGAGAGCGGCGTACCCAGCCCTGCTCTTTGTCCAAAGCTGGGAGCCCACCGAGTCCAGCCCTCTCCCCTTTAGCATGGAGAGGGAGGCCAAGGGTGACACATAAGGGGACGGGGATTCCAGGGTAGCCTAGTCTGGTTCCTGTCTCCTTTCTTCCCCTCATCTCCCTCACCTCTTAGCAGCCCACCCACCCATGGAGCTACTTGCAGCTGCCCCCTTTTACACGTGGCTCTCTGGTCCCCAAGTTTCTGTCTTCCTAACTCCCACCTGTCCTTGAGGCTTCACCGAGGCTGTGGGGGGGCATCCTCTGCCCTAGGTTACGCAGTCCCCGTGAAGGCTGCCCTCTTTCTGTACCTTGTTGTCTTGTCTGCCTCCCACCAGGCTGTGGGTGCCGCAGTGGCCCAGACTGAATCTTCAAGGCTATGTTCCCCGTGCATAGCAGAGTCTAGCACATACCATGTGCCCAATACGTATTTATGGAATAAACAGGTGATGGCCACATCACAGAGCCAGTCCACGGCAGAGCCAGCTACAATCTGAGTCTCCTGATGTCTAGGTCCCAGCTCATTCCAGCCATCCTGCCACCTCCTTGTGGCTCAGGGGTGTCTCCCTTGGAATGAGGGGCTAAATTCTCTTGAGATAGGTCACTTGGGCACCATCTCCCTCCCTGAAGGACTCAGTTCAGCACTCATCCTTACACTGGTCTGTCTAATTTTGGGTCTGATGTCTGGACAGGCTCTTGGTGCAGGTAATGGGAAGTGTGCATGGGGAGGAGAGATCACAAAAGGGTGAAAGGACCTGCCCAGGCGGTAGGCATTTCACTTGGTGAGGCTCTCTCCCCTCACCTGGTGCAGGCAGCTCGCTGCACAGATGAACCATGGATGGTCGGAAAGGGCAGGAGGATCGGAGCATCGTGGGGCTGCTGCTCCTTCCAGATCCCTAGTGCTGGGGGCTGGATGAGACTCCCCACTGAGGTTGCACATGCGTAAAGGAATGTGTGTGTGGTGACCCTAGGTCCTTTTTTCTGTCTCTTATTTTTGCTTTTTACTGTGGAAATTTCACACCCAAGATAATATACCAAAAGAAAAAAAGTAAGATTGGAAGTCTCCCATATACTCCCTACCCAGCTTCCACTCACGGTCAGTTTCATTTATTCTGTATACCCCCTCCCCCACCAACATACACACTCTTCTAATCCCTCGTGATTATTTTGAAGTAAATCCCAGACATTGTATCATTTCATCTGAAAATATCTCAGGATTGCCGGGAGAGGTGGCTCACACCTGTAATCCCAGCACTTTGGGAGGCTGAGGCGGGCAGATCACCTGAGGTCAGGAGTTCGAGACCAGCCTGGGCAAGATGGTGAAACCCCAGCTCTACTAAAAATACAAAATTAGCTGGGTGTGGTGGTGCATGCCTGTGATCCCAGCTACTCGGGAAGCTGAGGCAGGAGAATCACTTGAACCCGGAAGACGGAGAATGCAGTGAGCCAAGATTACACCATTGCACTCCAGCCTGGGCAACAAGAGCAAAACTCCGCCTCAAAAAAAAAAAAAAAAAAAAGAAAATATTTTAGGATTTTACTCCAGAAGACAGGGACTCCTTTTCTTTTTCTTTTTTCCCCACCCTGTCTTACAGTGCTGAGACCCTGCCTTTAAATCAAGGTATAACATATAATGAAGCACATAAAGCACACTGATCTTACAGATATGGCTCAGAGAATTTTCACTTTTGTGTATTCTTGCATATCCCCCAACTGTTCCAGAACGTTCCTTGTACTACAGAAGGTCGCTGCGTGCCCTTCCCAGTCAAAGCTTCCTGCTTCACAGATAACCACTATGTCAGACCCCATTTAACCCCAGCTGGCTGGACTGTATCCTTCTTTCCGCTGCCAGCCCCAAGCTGGCACTTCAGCCCTCAGGCACTCTCTACCCCCTAAGGAAAGAGCCCTGAAATCTGGGTTTTGATTTTGGCCACATCACTTTATCTCTGTGCACCTCTTTATTGTGCCAGTCAGCCACTGGTTCGCTTGCAGACCTGTGAGATGGAGGTGGGTGGGAGGAGAGAAGCAGCCAGCTATTCCTCCTCTCTCTGCTTTCTGGCTTCACCTGCAGTTGGTTGCCGTCCTCCCTTCCCGCCTACCTGAATCCCATCTCCTACCAGTTCCACACTATTTAGTTCCTGCCACATGGCTCCAAAGGCTTCCTGGTCTTTGATCACTCCATCACCTTGCCATCTTTCCAGGCCTAGAGATGGTAGCTGCTTCCTGCTTTGCTGTTTTCTGAGCTGCCTCCCATAGTGCTTCCATCACCTACGTACCAGTTAGTTTCCTGTGTTAAATTCCTGTTTGTTTGTTTTTTTTTTTTTTTTTTTTTGGTTGGGGGAAACGGAGTTTCACTCTTATTATCCAGGCTGTAGTGCAATGGTATAATCTCGGCTCATCGAAACCTCCACTTCCCAGGTTCAAGCAAGTCTCCTGCCTCAGCCTCCCGAGTAGCTGGGATTACAGGCATGTGCCAACACGCCCAGCTAATTTTGTATTTTTTAGTAGAGACAGGGTTTCTCCATGTTGGTCAGGCTGGTCTCGAACTCCCGACCTCAGGTGATCGGCCCACCTTGGCCTCCCAAAGCGCTGGGATTACAGGCATGACCCACTGCGCCCGGCTTAAATTCCTGCTGTTTGAAAGACTTAGAGTGTTTCTTGTTTCCCAGCTGGATCATGAAAGACAAACCTTACCAATAAATGGCTACTATAAATCCCAGCCTTCTTCAGGAAGATAAAGGGAGACTCACAGGGGTGAGAAATCCATGAGCTCACGTGGGCAGGCATTGTCTTTGCTTCTTTCCTTTTGTGTTCTTCACCAGTCTCCCTGAGGCTGATTTCCACTGGGCAATGCCAGATCCAGGCCAAGTGTCCCAGGACTCCTAGAAGATGTATGAGGGTGGGGCTCTTCTCCCAGGCCTTCTTCAGACGGAGCTGCTGAGAGAGCCTTCATCCCGCAGGCCCATGAGGCATCCAGAAAGGGGGTTGGTGCAAATGGATTCTTCTTTTTTTATTTTTTCAGAGTCTCACAGTCTGTCGCCGGGGCTGGAGTGCAATGGTTCAATCTTGGCTCACTACAACCCCCGCCTCCCAGGTTCAAGCAATTCTCCTGGACTCACCCTCCCCAGTTAAGTAGCTGGGACTACAGGCATGCACCAACAGGCCCGGCTAATTTTTGTATTTTTAGTAGAGATGGTGTTTCGTCATGTTGGCCAGGCTGTTTTTGAATTCCTGGCCTCAAGTCATTCGCCTACCTCAGCCTCCCAAAGTGCAAAGTGCGTGAGTCACTCCACCCAGCCAGGAATGGATTCTTCTAAATCCTCTTTCTTTGTCTCTTCTTTCCCACTCTGCCCTTAACTGACTAGTGCTCTTGGAAAGGGTCTGGCAAACACCCAGAAGTGCATAACTGATGAGGGTCGTCCTTCTCCAGAGTGTTTGCATTTTCAGTGGTGACAATGCCTTGACCCAGTCTTTTCAGCAGTGGTGACTTTGCCCCCCAGAAGTCACTTGGCAATATTTGGAGATAGTTGTGGTCATGAAGGCTCAAGAGGAAGTGCCACTGGCATCTAATAGATGGAAGCCAGGGATGCTGCTAAACATGCTGCGATGCACAGAATTGTAGATAGGACAGAATCATCCTGTCCCACCACAGAGAATGATACAGCTGAAAATGTCAATAATGCCACGGTTGGTAAACCCTGTCTTTTTTTTCTTTTTTCTTTTTTTTTTTTTGAGACAGAGTCTTGCTCTTTCACCAGGTGCCAGGCTGGAGTGCAGTGGCATCATCTCGGCTCACTGCAACCTTGGCCTCCTGGGTTCAAGCAATTCTTCTGCCTCAGCCTCCCAAGTAGCTGGAGCTACAGGCGAGTACCACCAGACCTGGTTAATTTTTGTATTTTAGTGGAGATGGGGTTTTACCATGTTAGCCAGGATGGTCTTGATCTCTTGACCTCATGATCCACCCACCTCGCCTCCCAAAGTGCTGGGATTACAGGCGTGAGCCACCTCACCCGGCCAACCCGGTCTTAACTCAAAGTGATAAACTTCTAATAGTGAGCTTCTAAGTAACCTGCCAGGGCACTAGAGGAAGAGTGGCATTTTTCTGGTCCATCATTTTAGATGAAAGACAAATCTGAGGCTGGACGCAGTGGCTCACACCTGTAATCCCAGCACTTTGGGAGGTGGAGGTGGGTGGATCACAAGGTCAAGAGAT
>NW_016107502.1:2273293-2274851 GCF_001604975.1 Cebus imitator
AAAAAAAAAAAAAAAAAGAAAGAAAGAAAGAAAGAGAGAGAAATCTGTATTACATAAGGGCAGCTAAAAGGACTGCTGCCTTCCACAGTGAGCAGCCCAGTGTCGAGTGGCTAATGGCTCCAAGTGGTAAGAATAAAGAGTTGCATTTAACTAAGTAACTGATTCTCATCCTGGAAAAGATAGAAATGAAAAGGAAAAAGTGAAGAAAATTTAGATAAATTAATAGCCCACAAATAAACGGGTTGTCAGAGGAAGTCAGGATGGTTGAAGTTTTGCAGCTGCTTTCTCACGGCATACCCTGCTCTGTCAAAGATAAACCTTGAGTCTTACCCAAGAAGGTAGTTCTGCTGTCTTCCGCAGAGTGGGACAGCAAGCAGTGACCACTAGACAATGAGGTCGCCAACGTCAAGACGCCTGGTCTCTCTCCTTGCATAGGTACAAACACACATACATCAGGATAATAGTAAATAATAATAATAAATAATAGTAAACAGTGGTAAGTGCAGGGATAGGCTCTCCCCGGTGGGTGGAGGGAAGGGCGATGACTTTGTCACCTCCTGTCTGCAAAGAACAAGAGTCAGGAAGACCCTTCACTCTCATAACCCTCATCCCACAGCAGCCCTCTGGTTTCACTTCTCTCCCTGCAGCCATGCACATTTTTTGGCCACGCCACAGGGTTAGAGGATGGCTAGTGTTGGGAGGGGAAGGCAGCCCTAGGTTGACGGGAAGGGCTGGGGCTCTGGGGGAGTCTGGGGTGGTCCTGGGAAGGCAGGGGGTCCTTCCAAGACAGAGTCTACAAAGCCCTTGACTTCTTTTTTTTATTTTTTAGAAGGAGTCTTGCTCTGTCACTTAGGCTGGAGTGCAATCACGCTATTTCAGCTCACTGCAACTTCTACCTCCTTGGTTCAAGCAATTTTCCTGCCTCAGCCTCCCTGGCTAATTTTTGCATTTTTAGTAGAGACAGGGTTTCACCATGTTTGCCAGGCTAGCCTTGAACTCCTGACCTCAGGTGATCCACCCGCCTTGGCCTCCCAAAGTGTTGGGATTACAGGCATGAGCCACTGTGCCCAGCCTTGACTTCTTATAGAACAAAACCGCACTTCCCTCAAAGTCAGAGAAAGAGAACTGAGCTTTGAAAGGAGTGGCCTAGTTCTCAACCTGGCCCCACCCCTAACTCCTGGATGACTGTGGCCAAGTCACTTTGCTTCTGTGGGCCTCAGTCCCCTCATGCGTGAAGCAGGGGGCTAGATGCAGGGTCAGCTGGAAAAAGTCTTTGTGCCCATCTGGGCTGCCTTACCCACCCCTTCTTGCCCTTTCGTTTTCTTAGGTAAGGCCACTGAGGCTCAGAGAGGTCAAGTGCCTTTCTCAAAGTCACATAGTTTAAAAGCAAAAATAAGGGCTGAATATGGTGGCTTACACTTGTAATCGCAGCAGTTTAGGAGGCTGAGGCAGGAGGACCACTTGAGCCCAGGAGTTGGAGGCTGCAGTGAGCCATGATCCTCCAGCTGGAGGACAGCAGCATGATACTGTCTTTAGTTAACCTTTTTTTTTTTTTTTT
>NW_016107502.1:2276116-2289267 GCF_001604975.1 Cebus imitator
GGGGTTTCACCATGTTGACCAGGATGGTCTCGATCTCTTGACCTCGTGATCCACCCGCCTCGGCCTCCCAAAGTGCTGGGATTACAGGCTTGAGCCACCGCGCCCGGCTATTTGTACACTTTAAAAGAGCATCGTTAAAATGGACTTCTGACCAAAGTGCAGGTCTCAGATGTCTATTTTCCTCACAACACCAAGCTGCCCTAGCTCACTCCGGGTCTAGAATACTGCAGTGCTAGGCCACTGCCACTCCCATACCTGGCAGGACATGGCAGGGTCACCACTCTTTGGCTCAGCCCAGACCAGGCATTGCAATTCTTCTCACAGAGACCTTGATAAGAAAACTGTTTGCCATGCTGCCTTAAGCCAGTGGTTGGATTTCAGGCTCGAGCTAGCAAATAGAAAAGGCAGGGAGGTGCTTTTCAGAACCTTTGAGATCAAACAGCCAGGGCGCTGAGCCCCGTGTTTGCAGGGAGGACCATGGCCAATGTAAGAGCCTGGCTCAAGGGACACCAGAGTTTCTGGGGGTATCTGGGATCTTTGGGGCAGTGGGGACAGTGCAGAGAGCTTTTCACAGAGCCAAGGAGATAACCCAGCACCCAGTGAGTGGATGAATCCATGGGCTCTGTGTGGGAGTGAGGGGGGCCTTCCCGGCTTTCACATCCAGGTGCATGGGAGCCCCGATCCCCCATGAGTCTGTCTCAGAAGTAAATGGCAAAAGCGCTAAGAAGACAACCCCAGAGGAGGGGGAGAATTCTGAATTGTTTATAGCTCTGTTGTTATTTTGTTTTGTAACCTCAGAAAACTGGTTTATCCTTGGGAAGAGTTAGTTTCTTCATCAGGACAATGAAGAAAAATCCAGCCATCCCTTCCTAGGGGAGGTACCATGAGTGGTGTGAAGGTAAGCAAGGGGACCTGGTTTGGAATCCTGGCTGACACCGGCTCTCACTTTAAGAAACTGCAAGGGATGGCCACAAGAGAGGAAGCCACAGACCAGGCTGGACCCTGAGCCTGGTGTACCACTTTTTCTCTCCTTTGCCTGGTAAACTCCTTGCTCTTCAAGATTCAGGGCCGGGCGCGGTGTCTCACGCCTGTAATCCCAGCACTTTGGGAGGCCGAGACGAGCAGATCACAAGGTCAAGAGATCAAGACCATCCAGGCCAACATGGTGAAACCCCGTTTCTGCAAAAAAATACAAAAAGTAGCTGGGCATGGTGGCGCACACCTGTAGTCCCAGCTACTCGGGAAGCTGAGGCAGGAGAATCGCTTGAACCTGGGAGGAGGAGGTTGCAGTGAGCCGGGATCGTGCCACTGCACTCCAGCCTGGTGACAGAGCGAGACTCTGTCTCAAAAAGAAAAGAAAAAAACAAAACAAAACAGGTTGAGCAGAGATGACACCTTCTCTGGGAAGGTTTCCTGAGTCTCCTGCAGTGAGCTCCCCTGCCTCCCTCCCTAGGCTCCCCCAGCCCTTGGCTCTTATCTCTTAGCTCTTATCTCTCAGTAATCTGAGACCCGCATTTTGGTTAGAAGTCTATTTTAAAAATGATCTTTTAAAATGTGTACATAGAAACCTTATCTTAAGATACTGCAGCTACCTATTTGCAGGCCTAAGTACCCCCCAAGTCTGTATGGGTGCTCAGGCTGGGCCTTTGTCTGCAGGCTTGCGGAGGGAGGCAGGACGGGCCAGTGACCACATTCCTGCACTCTGGGCTGCCTCCGATGGGGCCCTGGAGGGAGCCGCAGCCCTCCCCATTGCGTGCAGGGCCTGGGCTGTGTGGGTGGTTCTCCCGAGTCTCCTCCAGCCCTGTTTTTGGGCCTGATTCTCTGACCCTTCCCTCTCTCCTTGCTTACCACTTGGCACTTCACTCCTTATCCTTTTGCTGCATTAGGTTTAGAAAGAGATTTTGGAGAAAAATATAGCCCCTGCCGATGAGTTTCTCCTCCTTTCAGGGCCTGTGCAGGCTTGTGCCATGCCCCCCCCCTTCCTCCCCGACAGCCAGCGCCGGCCACATCCTCCCTGCACCTTGTCTGCTTTCCCTGCCTCTCCCTGGGCTCCGGGTCTGTGCCCACAGTGTCCTGCCTGGCCCTGGCGCCGCCTCTGGGTGCCCACATTCCTGCAACCCCGTGACCACAACAGGGGCCATTACACATTCCTGGCCTGGCAGCCAATGGTGTAAAACAGAACAGAATGTCCTAGGGCCCTGCCCAGCCCCCAGCCTTACCTGGGCCCCTCCCTGGGTCTGGACAAGGTTGGAGGGGGTGGTGAGGAATCAGCAGGAAAGAGGATGGACCAGGTGGAGGCAGATGCACCCCACCTGAGTGCACTGCTCCCCCACCTGAATGAGCGGGGAGGAGACTTACAGAGACCTCTTCTCTCTTCTCTCCAGGGCCTGGGGGTGAGGCTGACCTGTGAGTGCCCTTGGAGGGTTTCCCACTTGCAGAGACTCTATCCCCTGGATGCACACTTAGGACTCCTCCCTTGCACTCCTACCTGAGAGAGTCTCCCATCTCCACCTCTTCTCACTCGGTGCCCCCCCATCCCTGTCTCTCCATCCTGCGCTGTCCGCTGTCCCTCACTATTATCTCCCTTTTTCTGTCCTCCTGTCCTCCGGGTTCCCCGCCCAGGCCCTCTCAACCTGGCTGGCCCCTTCTCTTTGTGCTGCCCTCCAGGCTGCGGGCTCGGGATCCTGCTACTTATTCAGATCTTTGCCCTTCACCCTCCATCCTGTCCCCCAGCCTCCTTGCCTATCAGCTCCGAATCAAAGCCCCTGCCCAGAGTCCGCCTTCTCAGGTCCAGTACTCCGGGTTCACCTGCCCTCTGGAGCCCTCCTCCCTTCGGAAAACTCCCAGCTCCGACTCCTACTCAGCCCCTCCCCACGCCCTGCTCACCTTTAATTGAGATGCTAATGAGGTTCCTGTCGCTTCCATCCCTGGCAAGCCGGCAGGCGGGCTCCCCAGTCAGGCCGCTGCACCTGTCAGGTGAGGGGGAGGAGAGGCTTGGCTGCCAGATTCAACTGGAAAGGAACCAGTCCCAGTCCAGCCGCAACCTGGGAGTGGGAAGCTGGAGGCAGCCCAGACCTTCCGAAGCCCTGCTGTCCTAGGGCGGAGACGGAATCAGGACACAGCTCGAGGTCAGGGCCAGAGGCTGGAGGTGAGGATCTAGAGTGAGAGGGGTCAAGGCAAGGGGGAAGAAGAAGAGAGGCAGGATCAGAGAGAGCAGCCAGGCCAGGAAGAGGAGAGCTGGGAGAAACCCAAAGAGAAACAGAAGGCAGACAGAGAGGGAGTGAGAGGCAGGAGCTGAGACAGATCCCAGAGGAAGAAGACCGAAGGAGGAGGGCAGAGACTGCTTCGGAGACAGAAAGGGAGGCGCTAGGACAGAAACCAAAAGGTGGCCCTATCAGGGAAGTAGAGGGGAGGCGGTTCCGGGAAGCCCAGCCGAGACACTTCTGGCCCCAACTCCTGCAGGTCTGCTGGCTCCAGGAAAGGTGGAAGAGGGAGGGAGGAGTGGGAGAATGTGGGCACCGGGTGGGACGTGGGCCTGGCCAGGGGCAGCCTCACTCAGGCTCCAGAGGTGATGGGAGAGGGCACTCAGGGCCCAGAGCTCAACCTTGACCCTGACCCTTGCTCTCCCTAGTCCACCCCGGGGCTCATGAAGGGGGACAAGCTGGAGGAGCAGGACCCTAAAGCTCCGCAGCCCACGCCAGGGCTCAGGAAGGGGGACAAGCTGAAGGAGCAGGACTCTAGCCCTCCACAGCCCACCCCAAGGCCCAGGAAGGGGGACAAGCATGAGGAGCAGAGGCTGGGCCCCGAACCGGCGGCGCCCCAGCAGCCCACAGCGGAGGAGGAGGCCCTGATCGAGTTCCACCGCTCCTACCGAGAGCTCTTCGAGTTCTTCTGCAACAACACCACCATCCACGGCGCCATCCGCCTGGTGTGCTCGCAGCACAACCGCATGAAGACGGCCTTCTGGGCAGTGCTGTGGCTCTGCACCTTCTGCGTGATGTACTGGCAATTCGGCCTGCTGTTCGGGGAGTACTTCAGCTACCCCGTGAGCCTCAACATCAACCTCAACTCCGACAAGCTCGTCTTCCCCGCGGTCACCATCTGCACCCTCAACCCCTACAGGTCGGTCAGTCCCGCTGCCTCTTCCTGGCACCTGCGCCTGGAAGGGTGGTCCAGGGTGCTGAGGTGCTCAGTGGGCAGGCAGAGCCTCAGACCTGAGGGTGAGGAGCCCCCAGCTTGCTGGACTGACGTCCCTGCCCGGTGGAGCCATCCTAGCACCCGAGGCTCACTCAGAGTGTGGTTGTCAGAGGAGCATTGCCCTCCCCTGCCCTCTCTTCTCCTTCCCTCCGTTCTCTTCTCCCTCCTGCAAGTGGGAGGGAGTGCTTGCAAAAGGGCAGGGGTGTGCTCAGCTCCATCCCTCTTTGGGAGCAAGATGCCAGCCAAGTATAAGACCTCGTCCACCTCAGCAGGAGAGTCTGATGGAGAGGTGAGCCTAGGTGAGGGGCGGCGAGGCCACGCAGGTGCTGCCGAGGTGGGTGCTGTCGGTCTTTTTTCAGAAAGGGATGAAACAGATTTATGTTATGGAGAAAATAAGGTGGGGGGTCATGGAGGTTAGGGCTGCAAGTGAGCCCGAAGGCTGGGGACAGACGCTTTACAGAGCAAGGAGAATGGGTCCAGCCAGAGAGCAGCTCCTTGTGAAGCTGTTCCCCCAAGATCCCTAGGCTGAAAAGTGGAGGCGATCCCTCCAGCTGCACTGTTCACCTGTGCAGCTGCCTGACCTTTCCGTGCTTGGGTGTGTCCTAGAGTTTTGGGTTTCCTCAGCGCTCTTTGCCAGTGTTGGATCTGGAAACCAGAGGGGGTGGTAAGCATGGAGAAGAGAGGAGGGCAGGGCTGGTTGTTTTTATGTACCTTCTATTTGTATTCACTCAGCCACGCCACACCTTGGGGACACCTACGTCAAGCCAGATACTGGGCTAGACACCTGGCAAATGGATTCATGAATAATTCATACACCCTTATTGAAGGCCGGGTAGTTTGCTGAGTTCTGGGGACAGAAAGCTAAAATAAGATGGCAGAGACAGGTATACAGGCCAGCAGCTGTGGCACACTGGGATACGTATGATAAAAACGGTGAGTTAGTGTGCCTTCAAGGAGTGTAAAACCTTTATGAGTGTGAGTGTGTGTGTACATACTGGTATGTGTGTGATTATGGATGCTTGGGACTGGTCACGCTGTGGGTGGAGTCCCCTTCATATATTCCATCATGTCCAAAGGTGTGTTATGGACTGAGAAAGGTTGGGACGTCCTGTCCTGGAGAGAAGACAAAGCCAGGCCCTTTTGTTAATTAACCTCTGTATGCCGTCCCGGGTAGGACCATTTCCTTAGGAAGCTGCCATGTGCACAGACAGCGCCAAGGTGTCTGCAGGCATCTCAGTTCATTCTCACATCTTACCAGGCAGGTGCTCTTGTTATCCCTATTTTACACTTGAGGAAACTAAGGCAAAGAGAGGCAAGCCACAATGTCACCGAGCGAGCCACTGAACTGTGACTCATCCTGTCTACACCTCATCCCAAAACTCTGCCTCTTTTTAATAGCCAAGATGTGAGGTGTTGAGTGAATGAAATTTCCAGTCAGATGTGGTTTCCATCTCATTTCAGAGCTCTCATGGGTCCTTCCTCTCGGTCTCATTTTTCTCCCCCTGGTTCCTGCGGGCATCTTCATCCCTTTAGGCCTTGGTGGAGGGGAGGGACGCAACAGGAAGGGGAGGGACGGCAGGCCAGGCAAGGCAGCGGGCACTCAATAACTATTTGTGCTTGAAAAGATGTCAGTGCGAGATGGAGAGGGAGGGCAGGGGTGAATTGGGCGAGGCCCGCACAGTTCTTAGGTTCTGCTGGCTGCAGGACCCTAGACGGTCCAGGAAAAAGCCAGGGAGAGGAAGTCATAAGCCCTGCCTCTGGGGCCTGCAGGCTGGGAGGCAGGCATCTGCCCAGAAAGACTCCCTCCTGCTTGAAAGGCTGCTGCGGACTTAGGAGGGAGAGAACACCTAGGATGGGAGGGGAGTCGGGGAAGGCTCCCCAGCACGAGGGAAGGAGATTCAGCACCCACCCAGCACTATGTACTTGACTTTGTAGTCACATTATGTGTTATACCCTAAAACTGGGAGCTTATAGACACTCATTTAATACTGACAAGTCCAGGGAGGTGGCCATTATTATTTCCATTTCTCAGATGAGGAAATTAAGGCTTGGCAAGGGGAAATAATTTGAACAAGGGAACATACATTATTTATTTATTTATTAAATTAAAAAATACTGGCTGGGCGTGGTGGCTCACACCTGTAATCCCAGCATTTGGGGAGACCAAGGCAGGCGTTGAGGGGTCTGGGATGGAGCCCAAACAAGTTTGTTTCAAAGAGCCCCTCACTTGAGGCCAAGAGTTCGAGACCAGCATGGCCAACATGGTGAAACTCCCATCTCTAGTAAAAATACAAAAATCAGCTGGGCGTGGTGATGCATACCTGTAGTCCCAGCTACTCAGGAGGCTGAGGCAGGAGAATCACCTCAGGAGGCCAAGGTTGCAGTGAGCCGAGATCACACCACTGCATTCCAGCCTGGGCCACAGAGCGAGACCCTGCTCAAAGGAAAAAAAAAACAACACAGTAATAACACTTGTATATATTTATGTGCCAGACATTTTTATAAATGAATCTACATTTAAATTAAATGATTCTGCTTTAAATTATTTAATCCTCACAACACAACTTGGAAGTAGGTATCATGATTACTCTTTTTTTTTAAATATAAAGGCGGGGTTTCACCATGTTGGTCAGGCTGGTCTTGAACTCCTGACCTCAGGTGATTCGCCCGCCTTGGCCTCCAAAGTGCTTGGATTACAAGCATGAGCCACCACGCCTGGCCAGTATCAAGATTACTCTTATTTTATGGATGAGGAAACTGAGGCCCAGAAAGTTAAGTAACTGGCTCAACTTCAGACAGGCAGCAAGTGGTGAAACTGGGACTCAAAAATCATCCCCCTACCCCCGACGAGAAGCCCGGGCATCTCAGGTTAGCAGCCGAGTCGCAAATCAAGTGTGTTTGATTCAAGGCTCTTTTTCTCGTTACACTTTAAGTAGGGATCAGGCAAAGGCCTCCCAGGGTTGTGGCAGCTGGTGGGAGCCCAGCGTGTGGAGCAGCAGTCACAGGAGGACAACGTGTCAGGCGTGCAGGAGGGAAGGATCCTGCTCAGGAGGGAGGCAGGGCAGGTGGACAGGTTCATGCAGCCTGGTGTTGGCCACCAGTGAGTGAATCATGTGGAGCGCGGTAAGTGACTCCTACAGAGGAAATCAGTTGATGAGCTAGAGGGACTGGAGTGAGGCAGTCCTCCAGGGCTGCCCACCTGCCGAAGGTCACCACCAGCAGAGAGAGAAGAGGAAGAGGGGCATGTGGGACTCTGTGCTGCTTTCCAACTTCGAGGAAAGGGGACAAAGCGCTGAAGACCTTTCCGACTAAGCAAGGGAGTGCCGAGTCCAAAGGGAAGGGTTGGCCACTGCAGCCCCTTTCTCTCTGGTCAACAAAGCAGTTCTTCACTCAAAGGAGAGGGCCAGTCATACCTACAATCATGGGAAGCAGAGCCTACAGACATAGTTTTCATCCAGTCCCAGGAACGGTTTAGGCTGGACCTAAGAACTTGGGGTTCTTGAACAATGAAGGAGGTCATGGTAGCATCTTTCCTGGAAATGGCACAGCAGGAGGCCCGGCAGCAGGCGTGGGTGAGGCAAGGGCAGTTTCCCAGACAGAGTCCCTTGGGGAGGGTGGGAAAGCCCTGAGGTAGGGAGTCCGTCCCTGCCCGTGGTTCCCTGATGTGGCACCATGACCCTGCACTCCCTGGGCAGTCTGGACACCAGGCTTTGCTCAGCAGCCCTGGCAGGAGGAAAGCCTGGACTGCTAAGAGTTGACTCCCCTCTAGCCCTGCCACGGTGGTTGAATCCTTCTCATCTCAGGAACCTTGCTACCTCTACGGCAGATGCCATTAAAAAGTTCTTCCTGGCCAGGCACAGTGGCTCATGCCCGTAATCCCAGCACTTTGGGAGGCCGAGGCAGGCAGATCCCTTGAGGCCAGGAGTTCGAGACCAGCCTGAGCAACACAGTGAAACCCTGTCTGTACAAAAAAAAAAAAAAATTAGCCAGGCGTGGTGGTGTGCACCTGCGGTCCCAGCTCCTCAGGAGCCTCCTGAGGCATGAAAATCATTTGAGCCTCTCACTGCCCTGGCTGTTTATGCTCTGGGCGATCATTGGTTTGTGAGCACCTACTGCTCTTAAAATGTCCTAGGGCCAGGCATGGTGGCTCACACCTATAATCCCGGCAGTTTGGGAGGCTGGGGTGGGCAGATCACCTGAGGTCAGGAGTTCAAGACCAGCCTGGCTAACATGACAAAACCCTGTCTCTACTAAAAAATACAAACACTAGCCAGGCGTGGTTCTGTGCACCTGCTACTCGGGAGGCTGAGGTGAGGCAGAGAATTGCTTGAACCTGGGAGGCAGAGATTGTAGGGACCTGAGATCATGCCGCGGCACTCCAACCTGGGCAACAGAGTGAGACTCTGTCTCAGAAAAAAAAAAAAAAAATGTTGTAGCCAGGACTGAACTCCACATGTGATCTGAGAGCTCAGAACAGGCTCTAGTGGGGCGATCTCTGTTACCTGGCCTCTGTCCTCAGGGGGCTCACAGGTGAGGGGCACCTGTCTGCGAACACACTGTGGTGTGGGCTGAGCTTGGAGGGACTGTGTGTGGGGAGGACTCCCCTGGGGTTGTGTGTTCACAGCCCCCTTGGAGAAAAGACTGGAGATGCTGAGAGGTGGAGAATGGCCTGTGGCAGGGCCAGAAGGGGCCAAAGAAGGAGAAGTCCAGGCTTCTAGGTGTCCCTGCAGGTGGGAGAGAGCACTTGCTGGGAGGAAGTTAGTGCGTTTCTTGTGCCCAGCTCTGCCTGGTAATCTGGGAATGCTGGCTGAGTGCTCCGGTAGGGCCTCCGGGTGGGATGGGCCTAGGCAAGTCCCAAGGCTGTCAGGGTGATCATGGGCTCTTCTGTGAGAGGAGACCACCAGGGCTAAGAGGGAGGGAAGAGGAGGAGACCAGATGACGAGGGAGCAGGTGTCAGGCCCCAAGTCTCCCAGGGTCCCTGTACCCTGCTGGCCTGTCCTGGACAGAGAGGGCCAGCTGCAGGGAAAGGAGGCTGCCGCCTGATCTCAATGCTTCAGAGCTGGGAGGCAGACACAGTGGAAAAGCAGAGGCCATGGCGTGAACAGGCCTGGCTTCACATCTTGGCTCCAGTCTTTCCTGACTGAGTGACCCTGGGAAACTTGCCTAGTTGACAGGCCTCAGTTTCTCCAACTGTAAAATGGAAATAGTAATGCCTGCCTGCTGGAATTGCGTATGGGCTGACTCACCCTCCGGTCAGCGGAGGGCTGCTCGCCAGAGCAGATGGGAGTGAGGGCGGTGAGCATGACCTGGGGAGGAGGTCAAGGCTAGAAGGGCTGGCCTGTCTGGAGGAACCCCTGTGAGCATTCTTTTTTTTTTTTTTTTGAGACAGAATTTCACTCTGTTGCCCAGGCTGGAGTGCAGTGGCGTGATCTTGGCTCACTGCAATCTCTGCCTCCCGGTTTGGAGCAATTTTCCTGCCTCAGCCTCCCGAGTAGCTGGGATTACAGGTGTGTGCCACCATGCCCAGCTAATTTTTGTATTTTTAGTAGAGACAGGATTTCACCATGTTGGCCAGGCTGGTCTTGAACTCCTGGTCTGAAGTGATCCACCCACCTCAGCCTCCCAGAGTGCTGGGATTATAGGCATGAGCCACCGTGCCCAGCCCCTGTGGGCATTCTTTATCCCTTCCTTCTAGCTGCTGGTCTCCTCAAAACAAGATCAGGTGTCGTCAGTGTGCCCTCTGTTTAGTGGTCAATTCTCTTAGCTCTGGGTGTCCTCTGCCTCTCGCTATAGGAATTTCCAGTATTAGGGGGTCAGGAAGGGAGAGATTTGTTTTTTGAGAGAGTGATATAGGAATCCTTTATATCTTATGCCAAAAAAGGGGAGCAGCAGAGCTTGTGGAGTGAAGGAATTCCCTATGGAGTCCAACCTCCCCTGGTGGCCTTGTCACAGGTGTGTGTGGGGGGATCAAGGGCTGGGAGCCCAGGCTGTGCTCAGTGCGGGGCTCACCCGTGAGGCCTGGCAGGAGGGAGGGGCGTAGAGTGGCAGCATGGAGGAGAGAGCCTGGTGCAGGGATGGCATGGGGCTCCCCAGGGAAGAGGAGTGTGGCCAGAGAAGTGACAACCAGATTGAAGTTGGCGATGAGAGAGAGAGGAACAGGAGGCAGAAGGGACCCGAGCCAGCTTGGGGGAGGGGTGGAAAGGGAGGCCCAGCCAGGATGTGGTGGAAATAACTCCAGCCAAGTGGGGGATCCGGATTCCTCCTGTGTGACCTTGAGAAAGGCAATTCGCTTTCCTGGGCTCCAGGCTCCTCTGTGTCTTCCTGATCGTCGATGGTCTCTTCACTTTGTGTCATTGAATATTTCCTCATTCAACCCTCCAAGAGCTTCATGTGGTAGGCAGATCTAGTGTTATGCCCATTTTACGGATAAGGAATTCAGACGGAGATTCAGAAAGGTTGGGTAACTTACCCAGCGTTACATAGATAGAAAGCGTGTGACCAGAACACCAGGCCCCACATCTCATAGATTCTGGCTCTGGTGCTCTTTCTGGGGCACCATGTGGCCCTCCTAAAATAGCCAGAGGTAGCAGGGAAGGACCAGAGGGCAGTGTGGCAGTTGGAGTGCTGTCTGACCCATCTGTTAGCTGTGCCGTCTGGAACAAGTCATCATGCCTCAGGTTTTTCACCTGGAAAAGGGAGCGACAATTGTGTTAGCTAATAGTGGCTAACAGTATAGTGTGTTACGCTGAAGATTAAATCATGTTAAAGAAGTTTTAGCCTAAAGCCGTCTCTTTGCCCTTTTAAAGTTTGACCTAAAGGTTTCTTTGTGCATGGTGAACTGCAGCCTAGCTGGATGCGTGTTTACACTAAAGTGTGTTACACTACAACCTAGCTTTGTAGCGATCACAGAGTTTTGGCCAATGAAAGGCAGCCCACTGTTCAAACCTTGTCCAAATAAGGCAAATGCCAAAGATATAACCAATCTGGCTGTTTCTGTACCTCACTTCCGTTTTCTGTGCGTCACTTTGCTTTTCCTGTCCATGAATATGACCTGACCATTCAGCAGCCCCCAGAGTCACTCTGAACCTATTCTGGTTGGGCGGGTGGTGGGGGGGCTACTTGATTCGAGATTCATTTTTTGCTCCATGAATCTCAAGTTAAATTTAATTCGTTTAAAGTTTTTAACTATTAAATACATTTAATTAAGTACATTCTAATGCCACAGTGCCTGGCTCATAGTAAGTGCTCAATAAATGCTAGCTATGATTGCCGTTCTTTTAACTACTAATAACAAGCAAGTCCCTTAGGATGCCAAACACACACCTTTGGCCAGAGCTACATTTCCTCCGGTGAGAGGTTTAAGGGCTGCCAGAGCCGATGCCTAAGGCCCAGCCAGCTAGACTTTTATGGTGGAGATGGACATAGAGCTAAATGGAAGAGGAAGTGAAGATCCGGACTAGACAGTGGTTCATGTAGCTGCACGTTAGGACCACGTGGGGGCTCTTCTAAACAACCTTGTTCTGGCCCCATCCCAGATTCATTAAATCTGTATCTCTGGCAAGTAGGACCCTGCACTGGTACTTTTTTCTTTAAGTGAGGCATAATTTACATACAATAAAATGAACAAATCTTGAGTGCCCCCTGAGGTTTGACAGTCAAGACGTTGAACACTCGTATTACCTGGTGCCCTTTCCATCAATTCCTCTTCCTCTCCCACCATCATTTTCTGAATTCTATCGCCATTGACTAGTTTGGTCTGTCGTAGAATTCATATAAATGGGATCATACAGTATGTATTTTCTTGTATGTGCATCTGACTTATTTTGCTTAATGTTTCTGGAATTCTTCCCTGTTCTTTTGCAAGTATCAGTTCCTTTTTATTGCTGAGTGGTTTTGATGAACCGATTCTGGTTGAGGGACTGCCTGATTAGAGTATCATTCTTTGCTCAAGTAAACTCTGGTAAATATAATTTTGTCTAAAGTTCTTCTTTTAACAATTAAATAAGGTACATTCTAATACCATAGTGCCCGGCACATAGTAAGTGCTCAATAAATGCTAGCTATGATTGCCATTCCTTTTTTTTGTTTGTTTTGTTTAAAGACAGGGTCTTGCTCAGTTGCCTAGGCTGGAGTGCAGTCTCTGTTGCCCAGGCTGGAGTGCAGTCACATGATCACAACTCACTGTAGCCTCTTACACTCCCAGACTCAGGCAATTCTTCTGCCTCAGCCTTCTGAGTAGCTGGGAGTACAGGTGTGTACCACCACATCTGGTCAATTTTTGTATTTTTTTATAGATACAGGGTTTTGTCGTGTTGCCCAAGCTGGTCTCAAACTCCTGAGCTCAAGTGATCTACCCACTTGACCTTCCAAATTTGGAATTGCAGGTGTAAACCACCATGCCCCGCTGATTGCCATTCTTTTAATTAGCAGTAATGAGCAAGATTCCTAGAATGCCAAACACACACCTTTGAGTTGCTTTAGGCTTTTTGGCTATTATAAATAAAATTGCTATGAACATTCATGTACAAATCTTTATGTTTTTCTTGCTCTTGTGTAGTAGCTAGGAGTGGACCTGGTAAAATATTTAGAAATGAAATTACTGGGTCATAAGGTAGATATGTATGTTTAAATTTATAAGCACTACTGGCAGGTCCTCCGAAGCAGTGGTACCATTTTATACTCCCATCAGCAGCTTAGAATAATTCTAGTTGCTGTCTACATCTTCACCAACACTTGGTATTTTCAGTCTTTCTAATTTTAGCCTTTCTAATGGTATTTTATTATGGATTTAATTAGCATTTCTCTGAGGACTAATTATGTTGGGTAGCTTTTCAGGTGTTTGGTGACCATTTATATATTTTTTTGGTCATTTTAAAAAATTTTAAATTGCTAATTTATAAGAATTCTTTTTATATCAAGATGATCTTTTCTTTTTTTTTTTTTTTTTTTTTTTT
>NW_016107502.1:2290557-2296755 GCF_001604975.1 Cebus imitator
CGTGCTTACTACATAGGGCTGTTGTAGGGATTCTTTGTTAGATATTTTTCTTACAAGAAAATTTTGCCCATCCCGAGTTCAGGAAGATATCTTCCATTTTCTAGGGTGTTTTTGGTTCTGAATTTTATGTTTAGGTTATGATCCATCTTGAATTAACTTTTGTGTGTGTAGTATAGAGGTTGAGGTTCATTTTTTTCCCAATTCAGTTGTTCTAGCACAATCTGCCAACACATTTTATTTTCTCCACTTAATTGGCGTTTTGGTCAAAAAGCAGTTGACCATCTACGTGTGAGTTTCTTTCTGGACTTTACTCTGTTCCATTGATCTATTACCTCTGCTTACCAAGAACCACATTGTTTTGATTACTGTGGCTTTATAGTAAATACCGAAGTCAGGAGGAATAAATTTTCCAACTTGGCTCTTGTTTTCCAAAATTTTCTGGCTATTCTAGATTGTTTGCATTTCCAGATAAATCTTAGAGCCAGTCTGTCAATTTCTTTTATTTATTTATTTTTGAGATGGGAGTTTCAGTCTCACCCAGGCTGGAGTACAATGGCTCGATCTCAGCTCACTGCAACCTCCACCCCCCGACTCCCCTTCAAGTGATTCTCCTGCCTCAGCCTCCCGAGTAGCTGGGATTACGTACCTCGATAATTAATTTTTGTATTTTTAGTAGAGACGGGGTTTCACCATCTTGGCCAGGCTGGTCTTGAACTTCTGACCGAGTGATAGACCCGCCTCGGCCTCTCAAAGTGCTGTGATTACAGGTGTGAGCCACTGGTGCCCAGCCAGGTGCAGTGGCTCACACCTGCAATTCCACCATGTTGGGAGGCCGAGGCGGCTAGATTACTTGGGCTTAGGAGTTAGAGACCAGCCTGGGCAACGTGGTGAAACCCCCTCTGTACAAAAAAAACACAAAAATTAGCTAGGTGCGGTGGCATCCTTGTGGTCCCAGCAACTAGGGAGGTTGAGGTGGGAGGATTGCTTGAGCCCAGGAGGAGACTGCAGTGAGTGGTGACTGTGTCACTACACTCCAGCTTGGGTGACAGAGCGAGACCCTGTCCAAAAAAACAAAAACAAAAAGCTGGAATTTTGATCAGGATTGTGTTGAATCCATGAACATATGTATCTCTCCATTTACTCTGGTCTTTATTTCGGCGGGGATTTCAACGTCGTTTTCAGCGGGCACAATATAGTTTTCAGTCTTGCACATCTTTGGTTACATTTATTTCTATGTATTTGATGTTACGTTATTTAATATTGCTGCTGTATTTCTGGTTTTATTTTCCGTTTTTTTGTTGCTAGCATGTGGAAATGCAATTAACTTTTCTGTGTGTTTTGTACTCTGCAACCTTGTTCAGTTTATTAGTTCTATATGTGCTTTGTTTTGGTAGATTGCATCCCTAAGGCCCTGCTACTCTGGACTTTCCTGATGGAGATGGTAATAGGACCTGTACTGAGAAGAAGGAATGTGGGGATTTATAGTGACTGTTTAATTTACGGTGTTTGGGCCGCACCCGAAACATATGAACACAGTCTTCGGAGGAGGGAGGCGGGGTGGGTGAGGCATCCTGTATTTTCAGTTTCTGGGGAGATTCTAAAAGTGCACTTGTGAACTCTTGATTTAGGTGCCACGCGGCACTCAAGCCGAACGGTCACTGACCCTCGCCTGAGGGCATCAGGGCGGGATGACCTGGGCACCACGGTCACGCCCAGGTCGAGGCCCGCACCCTTCCCCTTCTCGGTAAAGGGCAGGCGAGTTCCGGGTTCCCTTCTAGGTCCAGGCGAAGGGGAGGAGAGCGCCCCACAGACGACAGGCGCCTCCCGCCTCTCTCCTTCCATAAACAGGCCGCAGTAACTGCCGTCCCAGCCCGGCCCGCTGCCTCCGCCTCCCACGTGGACACACCTGTTTACCCTTCCCCGCCCGACCGGCGGGAGGCGCCACGGCGACCCCAGCCCCGCCCGGGATTCTCCGGGGTGGCCCGGCCTCCCGGGGCACAGATGAGGACCCCGACCTCCGGGGGGGCGGACGCTGGCGCGAGGCCCCCTGGCCCGACGCTTTCCCCTCGCCCCTTCCAGGTATGCGGAGATTAAAGAGGAGCTGGAGGAGCTGGACCGCATCGCCGAGCAGACGCTCTACGACCTGTACAAGTACAACTCCACCGCCCTCGAGGCCCGCTCCCGCGGCCGTCGCGACCTTCGGGGCACTCTGCCGCACCCCCTGCAGCGCCTGAGGGTCCCGCCCCCGCCTGACGGGGCCCGTCGTGCCCGTGGCGCGGCCTCCGGCGTTCAGGACCACAACCCCCAAGTGGACAGGAAGGACTGGAAGATCGGCTTCCAGCTGGTGAGGCCCGCCGCGCCCCGGCTCCGCCCACCCAGTGGGCCCCGCCCCTTTCCGGACCCGCCCCCGCAGCCCAGTGACACCGTGCGGGGCCCAGCGGGCTCGCGAGCAAAAAAATAAGTGAATAGATACAAATAATAACCAGATAATCAAAACACCTCTGGGTGCCCCAGCTTATGGGGCCTCCTTCCCGAGGTGGGAGGGCGTCTATGTAGAAGCGTCTCAATGATGGGAAGTCAAATCTATTATGGAAAATGTACTTTTATTATTATTATCATTATTATTGTTTTACTGTTTCTGGTCCTTGATTCAGGAAGGAAGATGCAACTTTCTGAATTCCAGTCCCACTGGTGGGACTCAGTTGGGACCCTCCAGCGTGATGGAGAACTGGACTAACAGCCCAAGATAGAGAATAAGGAGACAGTTTTTAAAAAAAGGAAACAATTTTTTTTTTTTTTTTGAGACGGAGTTTCGCTCTTGTTGCCCAAGCTGGAGTGCAATGGCACGATCTTGGCTCAGTACACCTTCTGCCACCCGGGTTCAAGCGATTCTCCTGCTTCAGCCTCCTGAGTAGCTGGGATTACAGGCATGCGCCACCACGCCCAGATACTTTTGTATTTTTAGTAGACACGGGGTTTCTCAATGTTGGTCAGGCTGGTCTCGAGCTCCTGACCTCAGGTGATCCGCCTGCCTTGGCCTCCCAAAGTGCTGGGATTACAGGCGTGAGCTGCCGCGCCCACGCCTGTAATCCCGGTACTTGGGAGGCCAAGGAGTGCAGATCGCCTGAGCCCAGGAGTTTTAGACCAGCCTGGGCAACATGGTGAAAACTCATCTCTACAAAAAAATATAAAAATTAGCTGGCGTCGTGGTGGCACAAGCCTGTAGTTCCAGCTACTCAGGAGGCTGAGATGGGAGGATCGCTTGAACTCGGGAAGTGGAGGCTGCAGTGAGCCTTGATCACACCACTGCACTCCAGCATGGGTGACAGAGTGAGCCGCTGTCTGAAAAAAAAAGGAAGAAAGAAAGAAAGAAAAGAGCAAGGGAGAATGAGGGAGGAGCCCAGGGAAGGTGATAGGGAAGTTCCCACTAGTAAGAGTGGTCTGGGGACTGGAATTCTAGTCCCAGCTCTTTCAGGGATGAATGTCTTGATCCCTCAGTCTTCCCATCAGTGAAATGGGAGGGAAAGTCTTGCTCCTCTCCGGCCCGGGGGACGCATAAATGAACCCAAGCTGCGTGTGCAGCTACTGGTCTCCCTCCTGGCCCACAGCTCCCTTAATCCCATGCTCTCCTGGTCCACGCTCCTGGGGACTTCTGCTTCTCTTCCGCTTCTGTCTCCCGACTCCTGGCTTCCGACCCCTATCCATCAGTCCTCAGAGCCCCAGACCACTCATTCTTTGCCCTTGGCCCTGCCAAGGGGCCTACCCCTGGCTGCGTTTCCCCTCTGACTCTGGTCTCTGTGTCCAGTGCAACCAGAACAAATCAGACTGCTTCTACCAGACGTACTCATCAGGGGTGGATGCAGTGAGGGAGTGGTACCACTTCCACTACATCAACATCCTGTCAAGGCTGCCAGAGACTCTGCCGTCCCTGGAGGAGGACACGCTGGGCAACTTCATCTTTGCCTGCCGCTTCAATCAGGTCTCCTGCAACCAGGCGTGAGTCAGTCCTGCCTGGCTCCTTGCTTTCCGTGGGGTCCCCTTCCCTGGGTGAGCGTCACGCCCTGCATGGGCAGAGCCCAGGAAATGCTTGTTGACTAAAATAATGCCGGTACCAGCAGGCCAGGGGGAAGTACTGGCTTCGGGTCCATACCCTGCCCCAGAGAGAGCCCTACGCCCTCCTGCTGCTCCCTGGACTGCAGGACCTGAGGGAAGCGGCTTCACATGGATGCCTTGGGGGCTTGAGGTTGGGCTTTGAGAAACCAAAGGTTGGAAGCCTGGGTCTTGGTCTTTCTAAGGCCCCTTTCTCCCTAGCATCAAAACTCAAAAGGGGCCGGGTGTGGTGGCTCAAGCCTGTAATCCCAGCACTTTGGGAGGCCGAGGCGGGTGGATCACGAGGTCAAGAGATCGAGACCATCCTGGTCAACATGGTGAAACCCCGTCTCTACTAAAAATACAAAAAATTAGCTGGGCATGGTGGCATGTGCCTGTAATCCCAGCTACTCAGGAGGCTGAGGCAGGAGAATTGCCTGAACCCAGGAGGCGGAGGTTGCGGTGAGCCGAGATCGCGCCATTGCACTCCAGCCTGGGTAACATGAGTGAAACTCCATCTCAAAAAAAAAAAAAAAAAAAAAAAAACTCAAAAGGGCCTGGAAGGTCATCTGTCCCATATACTCTGCTCCCTGAGCTGAGGCTGGCAGTAGGAACGAGATGGCGTGGCATGGGTTGAGGGAATAAGCCTGAGTTTCCGCTCTAGCTCCGTCACTCCTGGCCAGGTGACTGTGGGTGTATCGCATCATTCTTCAGAGACTACTTCTTTGATTGTAAAATGGAAGTAAAACAAAAATGAGATTCATTCCATGTTCGTTCAACAAATAGTTCTGACTGTCTGGGCTATGTACCAGTCACTGTTCTAGGCATTTGGGCTACATCAAAGGAAAAACTATATAATCTGCGCCCCTTTGGCACTTTTACTCAAGTGATGAAGATGATGATGATAACACTTATCTCAAGAGCTGTAGCAAGTGCTTGAGATACAAACGGTGAGGGCACTGTACAGACCGCAGTAAATGATGGGCTCATTACTCTTGTACTGAGACAGGTGAAGTGACTTGCCCTTGGGAATGGGCCGGCCCTGGCTAAGGATTCTTCCCACCCCACTGCCCCTCGGGCATTCATTCTGTGAGGACCCCTGTTATAATGTCCTTGCAAAGAGCTCATGGCAGCTGTAGGCTCTCTGAGGGCTGGTGGAGGCTGAGGCCACGGGGGTCCCCGTCTGAAGCCTCTGGCCCCCTCCTCCCTGCCTCCTCCTCCTGCATGTTGATTTTCAGGAGCCATCTCCGTGCCTCTGCTCTGGCTCTGCTCTACAGGGGGGCCTTCCCTCCCCTGTCCCTGAAGAACAGCCGGGGGCGAGGTGTCACTTCTCACCCCTCATGCACACTCTGCTCAATACACAATTTTATTCGTCTTTAGTCTTTGTGTTTGTTTGAAGACAGAAGCTACCAGCTAGGAAGTAAGATGATAGCAACACCTAAGCCTGAGTCAGCCCACACCTGCCACCAGGTCCCTCTAACCGTCACCGTGGCACCTGTGCTTTCCCTATGCCCTCATCCAATGCCCTCCCTTTGCTCCATGTGCCTGCCTCCCAGTCAACAGGAAGTCCGTGGTTCATCTTTGTCTTGGCACGTAGCCACTTAGGTCAGCTCAGAGCCTCACTTTCCACCTGGGTTGTTAGACCCACCCCTCCACACTACTGTGTCCTTCTGCCTGCAGATCCTCCCTTCCTTCTGCAACCACAGGAAGCTTTGCACTTGATCCTTACCTCACCTCACTACACAAACCATTCCGGTTAGTCCTGTGTGTCAGTCCATTCTGTGTTGCCGTGAAGGAATATCTCGCCGGGCCCGGTGGCTCACGCCTGTAACCCCAGCACTTTGGGTGACTGAGATCGGCAGATCACCTGAGGTTGGGAGTTGGTGACCAGCCCAGCCAACATGGCGAAACCCCGTCTCTACTGAAAATATAAAAATTAACCAGGTGTGGTGGCACGCACCTGTGGTCCCAGCTACTCGGGAGGCTGAGGCAGGAGAATTGCTTGAACCCAAGAGGTAGAGGTTGCAGTGAGCCGAGATTGAACCACTTCACTCCAGCTGGGGCAACAGAGTGAGACTCTGTCTCAAAAAACAAACAAACAAAAAAAGA
>NW_016107502.1:2296776-2302019 GCF_001604975.1 Cebus imitator
AAAAAAAAAAAAAAAAAAAAAAAGGAATATCTGAGGCTGGGTAATTTATAAATCAAAGAGGTTTAATTAGCTCAGGGTTCTGCATATTGTACAAGCATGGCACCAGCATCTGCTTAGCTTCTGGGGAGGCCTCAGGAAACATTTACTTGTGGTAGAAGGGGCAGGGGGGGCAAAAAAGGGACACCAGGCTCTTTTAAACAACCAGCTTTCAGTGGAACTAATTAATAGAGTGAGAATTCACTCATTACTGCGAGGTGGGCACCAAGCCATTCAAGAGGGGCCCGCCCTGTGACCCAAACACCCCCCACTAGACTCACCTCCAACACTGGGGATCACATTTCAACATGAGATTTGGAGGGGACAAACATCCAAACTGAATCTTCCTGTTTAAATTCCTTCAGTGTCTCTCATGGCCTGCAGCGTCAAGTTGGAGCTCCTTAGTATGGCTTTCCCACCCCTCTCCTGCCCCGTAACCCGCACCCTTTCCCCCACCATATAATCTTTTTTAAATAACGCTTTTATTGAGAATAATTCACATACCATAAATGTATCCTTTCAATATGTACAATTTAGTGATTTTTAGTATATTCAGAGTTGTGTAACCATTACTGCTACCTATTTTTAGAACATTTTCCTCCAAAAAGAAACCCTGTACCCATTAGCAGTTCTTCCCCCATTTTCTCCCCTTCTCCAAGCTCTGGGATCCACTCTTCTGCTTTCTTTTTTTGAGACGGAGTCCTGGTCTGTTGCCCAGGCTGGAGTGCAGTGGTGCGAACTCAGCTCACTGCAATCTCTGCCTCCCGGGTTCAAGTGATTCTCCTGCCTCAGCCTCCCCAGTAGCTGGGACTACAGGTGCGCGCCACCACACGCGGCTAATTTTTTTGTATTTTAGTAGAGGCAGGGTTTCACCATGTTGACCAGGATGGTCTCGATCTTCTGACCTTGTGATCCGCTGCCTTGGCCTCCCAAAGTGCTGGGATTACAGGCGAGAGCCACCACGCCCGGCCTCTGCTTTCTGCCATTATGGATTGCCTATGGTGGACATTTCACATGAATGGAATCGTACAATATGTGACCTTTTGTGAGTGGCTTCTTTTATTTAGCATAACATTTTCAAAGTTTATCCACGTTGTAGCATGGATTAGAGCTTCATTTTTATGGCTGAATACTATTATATTTTGTAGATATACCACTTTTTTTGTTTGAGACAGGTTCTCGCTCTGTCACCCAGGCTGGAGTACAGTGGCAGGATCAGACCTCACTGCAGCCTTGACTTCCTGGGCTGAAATGAACCTCCTGATTAAGTCTTCCAAGTAGCTGGGGCTACAGGCTCATGCCACCATGCCTGGCTAATTTTTTTTTTTTTTTAAATTTTAGAGGCGCTGAGTCTCACTATGTTGCCCAGGCTGGTCTCGAACTCCTGAGCTCAAGCCATCCTCCTGCCTCAGCCTCCCAAAGTGCTGGGATTATAGGCATAAGCCACCACGGCCGGCCCACATTTTTGCTTATCCATTCTCATCTGATGGACATTTGGATTGTTTCTACTTTTGGCTATTATGAATAATGCTGCTATGAACGTTCCTGTACATGATTTTGTATGGATCTATGTTTTATTTCTCTTGGGTGTTTACCTACGAGTGGAACTGCTGGGTGCTATGGCAACTCTATATTTAACATTTTGAGGAACTGCCAGACTTTTCCAAACGGCTGCACCATTTAACATTCCCAACAGCCATGTATGAAGGTTCTAAATTCTCTACATCCTCCCCATGTAGCTGTCTGTCTTTTCGACTTTAACTGTCTTAATGTATCCCTGTAATCGTAATAGTGAGCTAATACAGCTCTTACTAAGCCTAATCACCATTCTAAGCATAATTCAATGCTCATAACACCCCTGTGAGGTTGATATTTTTGTTATCCCCATTTTACAGCTGAGGAAACTGAAGTACAGAGAGATGAAGTAACTTGTTTGGTCTCTAACATCTAATACTTGTTAGAGCCTCAGGATTCAAATACCAGGAATTTAATTCTGGAGTCTGTGCTCTTAACCATCACATTATACTGCTTCTCATAGGCCACTATATTAATGTGCTTAGTGTGTATCTCTGTGAGTTTTTGCAAAATGTGTATTTAATTAACATAAATGGTATTGTGTTATAGATCTCACTTCACCTATTACTTTTTTTTTTGAGTCAGAGTCTCACTGTGGAGTGCAGTGGTGCAATCTCAGCTCACTGCAACCTCCACCTCCCGAGTTTAAGCGATTCTTCTGCCTCAGCCTCCCAAGTAGCTGAGACTACAGGTGCCCGCCATCATGCCTGGCTAATTTTTGGTAGAGACAGGTTTTCACCATGTTGGCTAGGCTGGTCTCGAACTTCTGACTTCAACTGATCCGCCTGCCTTGGCCTCCCAAAGTGTTGGGGTTATAGGCGTAAGCCACCGGGCCCCACCCCCTGCTTTTTTATTTTTTAACGAAGTTCTATGTTTGAAACCCATCCGTGTTGTTCCACCTTTCCTGCTCATCCAACCTGTGCATGCTTTCTCTGGGGGCAGCACCCGCCACACTGTGCTTGTCCCCTCTCTGTGTGTGCAGGGCTCACCAGCCTTCAGGACTGGCCACTTCTGTAGCCTCTCCTTCATTCCTTCCCTGCATCCAGCCTGGGCTCTAGAAGTGCTGACTTCCCAGCACATCCTAGAATGTGCAGTGGTGTCACGCCTCCGTGCCTTTATTCTTCAAGGCCCATGGAATATCCCAGGTCATCTAGTTCCAATCTCCTCATTTCACAGAAGAGGAGAATAAGCTTAGAAACAATGACTTGCTCAACGCTTTACAACCACAGCCCCACTCCTTATCTTTGGCCAGCCTCTTCTTCCTCTTCTTTTCATTCCTTCTCTGCCTCTCACCAGCCAAAGTCCCCATTCCCTCTTTGCCCTGCTCCCATCGCTAGCTCCAAGACGGCAGGGTAGCAGAGCACAGATTCTCTCTGTACCGTGTGGCACACGTGCTGTGCTACAATCCACACAGCCTCCCTGTTCTGGAACCTGTGATTTGCTGTGAAATTGCATTCCTACTGCAGCAGTGTTGCCTCTGTGATTGCTTTCTCTCTGTCCCCACACCTGTCACAGGTGACTTTTGGATCCCCCATTCTGAGACATGCTGATGCAAAAGTCTCCGGGAAACACTTGGTCTCATTCTTGCCCTGGGAACTTATCTTCCTCCCCCCAACTCCGTGCTCATCACTGGTCACACTCTCTCCTTTAATCCTGCTTGCCTCCACCTCTCCATTTCATTCATTCATTCATTCATTCATTCATTCATTCATTTCTCACTCAACAACTGTCTAGCTTCCCTCCACCTCTCCCATTTCATTCATTCATTTATTCATTTCCCACTCAACAATTATTAATCATCTCCCCTGTCTCCTAGACGACAGGAACTGTGCAACTAATGCAGAGATGACACAGAGATGAATGAGATGTGGCTCCTGTCCTCAAGGAGCTCATGATTCATGGGAAACTAACATTTAGACACATGAACAGTTAGGGACACTGCAAGAATCTTTATAGTGCAACAAGAGAGAAGTCACAGGGCAGCAGGGAAGTCAAGGCCAGTGAGCTCAGATGGCCTGGTGAGAGGAGCCTGGGCTAGAAGGTAGATGACATGGGTGTGAACCCCAGGCTCGTCATCACTGTGTGACCTTGGGCCAGCTATTTGAGCTCTCTGAGCCTTAGCTTCCTCCTGTGTGATGCGAGGATGAGGCTCTCACAGGCTGTTGGTTGGAGTGACTGAGGGAGTGTGAGTAAACCTCTCAGCATTGTGCCAGCACATAGTAGGTGATCAGGAAACAAATGGCTCTGAAAGGCACAAGTGCGGTAGGAGTTTAAGGAAGTGGCGATTTCTCTCCGCCTCATCTTCCTGCTCCATGGACCACGTACACTTCCCTCTCTGACCGTACTCTCTCTCCTGATAAGGAATTACTCTCACTTCCACCACCCGATGTATGGAAACTGCTATACTTTCAATGGCAAGAACAACTCCAACCTCTGGATGTCTTCCATGCCTGGAATCAACAATGGTGAGTGACTCCCTGCTTGCTCCGTGGCCGCCCTCTGCTTCAGCCACTCACGTGTACTCACCTTGAGCTCACCTCCTAGAGCTGCGGGGAAGGGTCCTCTCTGCTCTCTCTCCCCAATAGGCGCCACATAGTCCATTCCAGGCATGAGAGGAATCCTGTCCCAGGCCTTCCTCCTGCCTCCAGAATCCAGCTCAGGGGTTGCCAGGTCCCATTGCAGGTCTTCCTGAGCTTGCTCTTCTTGCAGCGTTAGAGATTGGGCCAGGGCAAATTTCCATCTTCTACCTCTTCTCCAGGATTCCAGCCCCTACCAACTCTGCCCTCTCTGCACCCCTAGGTCTGTCCCTGATGCTGCGCACGGAGCAGAACGACTTCATTCCCCTGCTGTCCACAGTGACTGGGGCCCGGGTAATGGTGCACGGGCAGGATGAACCTGCCTTTATGGACGATGGTGGCTTTAACTTGCGGCCTGGCGTGGAGACCTCCATCAGCATGAGGAAGGCAAGGATGCTGACGGGGAGGCCTAGAAGGAAAGCCCAGGCTGCAGAGGGGCTGGGGGAAGGCATGGGGGGTGGGTTTACCAGCTAGAAGGCTGGGGAGGGAGAGCGTGTGGGGTGGACCTTGAGCATGTGGAAGTCTTCAGGAGCAGGAATGAGGGGCAGAGGGGCTGGCACTGGGAAGCGGGCCCTGCAGGGTGGACCCTGGGAGACAAGGGCTGAGAAGGTGTTCAGGGCATGCTTAGGATTTCTGGGAATGCTCTGGGCCCAGTGGCCTTGAAATGGGCACTGGGTGGGCATGGGGGTGGCTAGAGGCATGTATTGAGAGGGTGAGGCAGGTAGGAGGGGTTGGCAGGTGTGAGGCACAACCTGGGACTGAGGGAAGGCAGGGAACTGAGAGACACTTGCTCTGTCCTCTGATCTCTTGGTGTATGTGGGTTCATAGGAAACCCTGGACAGACTTGGGGGGGATTATGGCGACTGCACCAAGAATGGCAGTGATGTCCCTGTCAAGAACCTTTTCCCTTCGAAGTACACGCAGCAGGTGAGGCCCAACCTCTGTGGCAGCCACCCCAGGCCTGCCCTGGTCGGTCCTGCAAAGCTGGAGGGGAGTGTGTGTGAGAGAGAGAGGGAAATGGGGGTGGGGAGGAGTGGGGGAGGGAAAAGAGGAATG
>NW_016107502.1:2302107-2313113 GCF_001604975.1 Cebus imitator
GGGGTGGGGGTGGAAAGAAGATGAAGGCTTTGTGCAGAGAACTGCTGAGATCAGGCCTGAACCCCTCTCCTCTCCCCCTCCTCTCTTCCAGGTGTGTATTCACTCCTGCTTCCAGGAGAGCATGATCAAAGTGTGTGGCTGTGCCTACATCTTCTATCCGCGGCCCCAGAACGTGGAGTACTGTGACTACAAGAAGCACAGTTCTTGGGGTGAGAAAGCGAGCCCCTGCCCTGCCCCGCTGAGCGCAGCACTCACCGAGCCCAGGCGCTCCTTCCTGTCAGAGTAGTTTGTTTGTGGAATGACTCCCACCTGCCGGGAGGAATCCTCCCTCGCTCTGGTTTTTCAGCCTTTGCTCTCTGCCTCTGTCAGTTTCCCTCTCCCTCTGTCTCCCTCTTCTATCTCTGTTCCTCCCTCTCAGTGTTGCAGTCTCTCTGTTTTGGCCTTTGTGCATTTGTCAAGGAATTGCCCCATTTAAAAATAACCTGCAGCAGAAGGAAGGAAGAGCAGGTGAGAAAATCTCCAATGCTTCCTCACTGACTGCTAAGGTTTCAGTGCACACTCTGCCAACAGCTTCCCTGCTCCGTGCCCAGGGCGCTTAGCTGGGCAGGCTCTGGAGGCACTCGTGGGGTACACGACACTTCCTTGGGGCACAGGAAGAAAATATTAGAAGTTACATGGGTCTGTCTCATTCCTTCACATTTTCCATCTTACATGCTTTAGAATGGACATACTGTATCCATTCAATAGTAGAGGTATGCAATTTATAAATCAAATCCATGAGGGCCTGGCATGGTGACTCACGCCTGTAGTCCCAGCACTTTGGGAGGCCGAAGCGGTGGATCACAAAGCAGGAGTTCAAGATCAGCCTTGCCAAGATGGTGAAACCCCATCTCTACTAAAAATACAAAAAATTAGCCAGGCGTGGTGGCACATGCCTGTAATCCCAGCTACTCAGGAGGCTGAGATAGAAAATTTCTTAAAACTAGGAGGCAGAGGTTGCAGTGAGCTGAGACTGAGCCACTGCACTCCAGCCTGGGCAACAGAGTGAGACTCCGTCTCAAAAACAAAAACAAAAATCAAATACATGTATTGGACCTGCTTATTTAAGATATATATTTTTTAACCTGAACAAGGGCACAATCAAAGTTTGGAGCACCTTGGAATCTCCTCCTTATCCTGGTGTAGGAGTAGCAAATCTCTTTCCTTTCTACTACGGCTGAGTTGTTTGGCAGGGAAGCTGTGTGCCAGGAAGCTGAGAGAAAGAACATCACAAAAAGAAAATGCGGAAGCTCCAAGGGCTTTTATTCCTGGAGTGTGTGCTCTTCCCTGGCACAGCTGGCCCGTCCCCCCTGTGGTTCCTCCTCCCAGGGCTCTGCTGGGCCCAGCTGTCCCACAGGGTGGGCTGAGGGCCATCGAGGGAGGTGACAAGGTAACGGGCACTGGAGACACAGAGGCCCTCAAAAGCAGTGGATTGTCTCACCCCAGAGCTCAGCGTCCATGTCCATCCCTGCCTCGCTCCTGTGGTGACTGTTCTGCTTCTTTCCTGGGCTGGCTCCACAGTTTTCTTCTGCCTGGACTTTCCAATTGTGGCCTCCTGGTTCCTGTCTCTCTGACCTTAGAGGATTGTAGCACATCAGAACTGGGGGAAACCCAAAGGCCATCTGGCCTCACCTCCTTTCTCACATGAGCAAACTGAGGTCCAGAGGGAGGATGTGACACATCCCAGGGTATGCAGGACCAGGAGAGAGGGGACGTCACCCATCATTCCTCCCTGCCCTCAAATAATTATTTCTACGTTGTGGGTTTGCACAGATGTGAATGAAAAATAAGAATATTGATTGCTGAGGAGTCGTGAGGATGAGGGAGGAAGTAAGGCTGAAAGCACAGTCTGTTCATTTCCTAGGGCTTACTTCCCTGGGGAGGAGGGCCAGCTGCCTCCCCTTCTTCCTAAAGATCTCCAGCCCTGGTAGGGATTTGAGCCAGAAATGAAGAAGGACTTTGGACTGAGGAACTAAAAGTAGCAATAGTGACAAAATAACATTACTTAGAATTTGAGAAATGGGGGAGGAGGAGAATCTACAGTTCCATTATTTTATTTTTTGGTAACAGCTTTATTGAGAGAATTTTTATCCCATACAATTCACTCATTTAATGTGTACAACTTTATTTTAGTAAAATTTTAGTTTTTAGTTTTAGGTTTTAAGTACAGTCCCAGAGTTGCTCAATCATCACCACAATCCATTTTGGAATATTTTTGGTGTGCCCAAAAGAAACCACGTACTTGCTCAGGCCGGGCGCGGTGGCTTGCGCCTGTAATCCCAGCACTTTGAGAGGCCAAGGTGGGCAGATCATGTGAGCCCGGGAGTTTGACACCAGCCTGGCCAACATGACGAAACCCTGTCTTTACTAAAAATACAAAAATTAGCTGGGCATGGTGGTACCTACCTGTAATCCCAGCAACTTGGGAGGCTGAGAGAATCACCTGAGCCCAGGAGGTCGAGGCTGCAGTGAGCCATGGTCAGGCCACTGCATACCAGCCTGGGTGATGGAGTGAGATCCTGTCTCAAAAAAATAAATAAATAATCTTTTTACTTATTAGCAGTTCCCAAGATTCCCTCCCCTCCTTCACCACTGCCAGCCCGAGGGCAATCACAATTCTTTCTTTCTCTGTGGATTTGCCTATTCTGTTCTGAATCTTTTTCTTTCTTTCTTTCTTTCTTTCTTTCTTTCTTTCTTTCTTTCTTTCTTTCTTTCTTTCTTTCTTTCTTTCTTTCTTTCTTTCTTTCTTCTTTCTTTCTTTCTTTTTTAATTGAGATGAAGTCTCATTCTGTTGCCTAGGCTGGAGTGCAATGGCGCGATCTCGGCTCACTGCAACCTCCAACTACCGGGTTCCAGCAATTCTCCTGCCTCAGCCTCCCGAGTAGCTGGGACTACAGGTGCCTGCCATCATGCCCAGATAATTTTTGTATTTTTTAGTAGAGAGGGGTTTCACCATATTGACCAGGCTTGTCTTGAACTCCTGACCTCATGATCCACCCACCTCAGCCTCCCAAAGTGCTGGGATTACAGGCATGAGCCACCACACTCAGCCTTTTTTTTCTCTGAGAGAGTCTCGCTCTGTCACCCAGGAGTACAATGGCATGGTCTCAGCTCACTGGAGCCTCCACCTCCCAGTTTCAAGTGATTCTCCTGCCTCAGCCTCCCAAGTAGCTGGGATTACAGGCGCCTGCTACCACACTCAGTTAATTTTTCTATTTTTAGTAGAGACTGGGTTTCACTGTGTTAACCAGGCTGGTCTTGACCTCATGATCCGCCCACCTCGGCCTCCCAAAGTGCTGAGATTACAGGAGTGAGCCACCACGACTGGCCTTATTCTGAATCTTTCATATAGACAGAATCTTAGAACATGTGATCTTTGTGTCTACCTTATTTCACTTAGCGTAATATTTTCAATGTTCATCTGTATTGTAGCAACAGCAGTGCTTCGTGCCTTTGTATAGCTGAATAACAAAACTCCCTTGTATGGACAGACCACTCTTTGCTTACCCATTTATCAGTTAGTGGACATTTATGCTGCTCCTACTTTTTGGTTATTGTGAATAATGCTGCTGTGAGCATTTGTATACACGTTTTTGTGTGGACACATGTTTTCCATGTTCTTGGCTATACACCTAGGAGTGGAATTGCTGGGTCATATGGTAATCTATATTTAACCTTTTTGAGGAGCTGCCAGGCTATTTTCCAAAGCGACCTCACCATTGTGTATTCCTAGCAGCAGTGTAAGAAGGTTCCAGTTTCTCCACATCCTGCCAGTTCTTGTTATTTGTCTTTCTTAATTTTAATTTTATTTTTTTTGAGACAGTCTCACTCTGTTGCCCAGGCTGGAGTGCAGTGGTATAATCTTGGCTCACTGCAACCTCTGCCTCCTGGGTTCAAGTGATCCTCCTGCCTCAGCCTCCTCAGGAGCTGGGACTGCAGGTGTGCGCCACCATGCCTAACTAATTTTTGTATTTTTAGTAGAGACAGGGTTTTACCATGTTGGCCAGGCTGGTCTCGAACTCCTGACCTCAGGTGATCCACCCACCTTGGCCTGCCAAAGTACTGGGATTACAGGCATGAGCCACCACGCCTGGCTTATTGTCTTTTTTAAAATAATAGACATCTTAGTGGGCATGAAGTGGTATCTCATTGTGGTTTAATTCCCTTATTCTCATACAATGATTGTTCCCATTTTTCTTTATGGCTTTTAAGTTTTTGTCCACAGTCTATATTTCCTTACACTGGTGTATCCTGTTTTGTTTTTCCCCAGACTTAGCTTATTTTCTTTCTTTATTAATTTCTATTTTATTCTTTAGAGAAAAGGTCTCACTCTGTTGCCAGGGTTGGAATGCAAAGGCACAATCATAGCTCACTTGCAACTCCTGGGCTCAAACGACCCTCCCACCTCAGCCTCCCAAAGTGCTGAACCGCTGTCCCTGGACTAGCTTAATTTCTTCTTCTTCTTTCTTCTTTCTCCTTTCTTCTTCTTCTTCTTCTTCTCCTTCTCCTTCTTCCTCTTCTTCTTCTTCTTCTTCTCCTTCTCCTCTTCTTCTTCTCCTTCTTCTTCTTCCTTCCTCCTCCTCCTCCTCCTCCTCCTCCTCCTTCCTTTTCTTCCTCTTCTTTGCTTCTCTCTTTTCCTTCTTCGACAGAGTTTCACTCTTATTGCCCAGGATGGAGTGCAATGGTGCAATCTCAGCTCACTGCAACCTTTGCCTCCTAGGTTCAAGCGATTCTCTGTCTCAGCCTCCTGAGTAGCTGGGATTACAGGTGCACACCACCACACACACCTAACTAATTTTTGTATTTTTAGTAGAGACAGGGTTTCATCCTGTTGGCCAAGTTGTTCTCGAACTCCTGACCTCAGGTGATCCACCTACCTTGGCCTCCCACAGTGCTGGGATTACAGGCGTGAACCACCATGCCCGGATAGCTTAATTTCTTTCTTTCTTTTTTTTTTTTTTTAAATATATTTTATTGCATTTTAGGTTTGGGGGTACATGTGAAGGACATGCAAGATTATTGCATAGGTACATATGTGGCAGCGTGATTTGCTGCCTTCCTCCCCATCACCCATATTTGGCATTTCTCCCCATGCTATCTCTCCCCAACTCCCCACCCCCCACTCTCCCTCCCCTATTTCCCCGCAACAGACCCCAGTGTGTAGTGCTCCCCTCCCTGTGTCCATGTGTTCTCATTGTTCAACACCTGCCTATGAGTGAGAACATGCGGTGTTTGATCTTCTACTCTTGTGTCAGTTTGCTGAGAATGATGGTTTCCAGGTTCATCCATGTCCCTACAAAGGACCCAAACTCATCGTTTTTGATGGCTGCATAATATTCCATGGTGTATATGTGCCACATTTTCCCTGTCCAGTCTATCATCAATGGGCATTTGGGTTGGTTCCAGGTCTTTGCTATTGTAAACAGTGCTGCAATGAACATTCGTGTGCACGTGTCCTTATAATCCTTTGGGTATATACCCAGTAATGGGATTGCTGGGTCAAATGGAATTTCTGTTTCTAGATCCTTGAGGAATCGCCACACTGTCTTTCTTCCACAATGGTTGAACTGATTTACACTCCCACCAACAGTGTAAAAGTGTTCCTATTTCTCCACATCCTCTCCAGCATGTGTTGTCTCCAGATTTTTTAATGATCGCCATTCTAACTGGCGTGAGATGGTATCTAAATGTAGTTTTGATTTGCATTTCTCTGATGACCAGTGATGATGAGCATTTTTTCATATGTTTGTTGGCCTTATGTATGTCTTCTTTTGTAAAGTGTCTGTTCATATCCTTCACCCACTTTTGAATGGGCTTGTTTTTTTCTTGTAAATCTGTTTTAGTTCTTTGTGAATTCTGGCTATCAGCCCTTTGTCAGATGGGTAAACTGCAAAAAGTTTTTCCCATTCTGTTGGTTGCTGATTCACTCTAATGACTGTTTCTTTTAAAGTGCAGAATCTGTGGAGTTTGATTAGGTCCCAATTGTCTATGTTGGCTTTTGTTGCCAATAGCTTAATTTCTTAAACACTTTCTGGTACTGCCAGTCATAAGACACTTCTTGGTACTGCTACTCATAAGGCATCATTGTAATGCTAACTAATGCTCTTGTAAAGTGGGTACTCAGAGATCTGGGGAGACCTCTTGGGTGTGGGGCGGAGGAAGTTGAGGTGCCCTAGGAAAGCGGGCATTTCTTTGTACCCACAGGCTACTGCTACTATAAGCTCCAGGCTGACTTTTCCTCGGACCACCTGGGCTGTTTCACCAAGTGCCGGAAGCCATGCAGGTGAGCGTCCCTTGCCGAGGGTACAGGTTGGATACGATACAGGTTACCCAGCCCAACCTTTGAGTGGGAGAGCTCTGCCCCCAACACTGAGCACCTTTTTCCATCCCCAGTGTGACCAGCTACCAGCTCTCTGCTGGTTACTCACGATGGCCCTCGGTGACATCCCAGGTAGAGTGTGGGGAAGGGACGGGTCGGGGATGTGTGTACCCACGTAATGCTGTGGCCTTCTCTGGGTATATGTATGAGTGTGTTTGACACAACCCTATCCCTGTAAGCCTGAAGAGTATGGGATGACCTTGATGACACCCCATTCTTTCCTAGGAATGGGTCTTCCAGATGCTATCCCGGCAGAACAATTACACCGTCAACAACAAGAGGTCAGTCCTGCCCTGGTCCCAGCCGCAGGAAAGGGATCTTTGGGAGGGAAAATAGATCTAGGAAGAGGGGTCGATATGGCTGATTAGACGAAGGTCCAGGAAGCTCATCCTCTGCCATTTCTTCCTGCCCTCTGACCCACACCTAAGGAATGGAGTGGCCAAAGTCAACATCTTCTTCAAGGAGCTGAACTACAAAACCAATTCTGAGTCTCCCTCTGTCACGGTGGGTCCTGCCTGGATGGAACCTGTGATGCTCTGGGGGTCTGTCTTAGCAGGGCAGCTGTCAGGGAAACCCAAAAGATTGTCTCTGTGGGGTCAGAAGGCTCTGGGTCTCCGAGGCAGGGGATCAAAGAAGAGGGTAGGGGGGAGTTAGGGAGGGTTGAACAAAGGAGCTGAGCCAGGGCATAATGTCTGCGGGGATGGTGGGAGGGACAGGCATACCAGATGCTGGGGGGAAGGTGCTCGAGCCATGTCCCCATTGCAGCTGCCCCTGACTGTGGGGCCAGTTCTCAGTTTTCTCTGGGTGACACTGGCCAGGAGCAGAGACAAGGAGCCCAGGGGGCCGCTGCGAGGCTGAGGACTCGGGCATCCTCAGGGATGAGGGGAAACAGCTTGGTGAGGAGGGATGGGGGCTCCTCTGCCAGAGCCTGCCCAGAGCCCTCTGCCCCGTCATCAGTGTGCCTCTCCTCTCACAGATGGTCACCCTCCTGTCCAACTTGGGCAGCCAGTGGAGCCTGTGGTTCGGCTCCTCGGTGCTGTCTGTGGTGGAGATGGCTGAGCTCATCTTTGATCTGCTGGTCATCACGTTCCTCATGCTGCTCCGAAGGTTCCGAAGCCGATACTGGTCTCCAGGCCGAGGGGGCAGGGGTGCTCAGGAGGTGGCCTCCACCCCGGCATCCTCCCTCCCCTCCCACTTCTGCCCCCACCCCACGTCTCTGTCCTTGTCCCAGCCGGGCCTTGCTCCCTCCCCAGCCTTGACAGCCCCTCCCCCTGCCTATGCCACCCTGGGTCCCTGCCCATCTCCAGGGGGCATCACAGGGGCCAGCTCCTCTGCCTGTCCTCTGGGGGGGCCCTGAGAGAGGAGAGGTTCCTCCCACCAAGGCAGATGCTCCCCTGGTGGGAGGGGCTGGCCTTGGAGGACTGAAGGATGTGCAGGGCTTCCACTCAGAGCAGCCCAAACTGTCTTTGATGTGTGGAGGGGAAGGAGGTGGGTAAGGGGTTCAGGAAATTGCTCCAAGAACAGTGGCATGAAGCTGCCCAGAAATGCCTTGGCCCTAGCTCCATGCCCCTTGGAACTGGCTCTGAGCACTCTGGTTTCCCCACTCAACTGCAGACAAGTCTCCTTTTCCCTTGAATCAGCCAAGCCAAACTTGGAGCTTTGACAAGGAACTTTCCTAAGAAATGACTGATGACCAGAGCAAAACACAGCCAAGGGTACACTCGGGCATGCACTGGTTTCCTGCCCAGCAATGGCTAAAGCCAGCCCCTGATTGGCCTGGCCACACTGCTCTCCAGTGACACAGATGTCTGCTTCTCCTCTTGAACTTGGGTGGGAAACCCCGCCCAAAAGCCCCTTTGTTATTTCTTAGGCCGTTCTCCTTCCCTGACTCCCCAGGCGAGGGCTGGAGCAGACCCATGTAGTAAAGGCAGCCCCAGGGCTCCTCTAGCCTCATATCCATGCCCTCACAGAGCCATGCCCTGGTGTCTCTGCCCTGTGTCTTTCATATCTCGAGTCTGCTCAGGATATTTCCTCAGCCTGAAAGCTTCAACAACCATCTGCCAGAGAACTGCTGTGTATCCCTCAGAACCCTGCCCAGACACCATTTTTTTGTGAAGGCTTCCGTCCCATCTTGTCTTTCCCAGAATTGATCGCTGCCCCTTCTCCTGGGCTTCTATAGCATGCTGTGTCATCTGCTGGAGTGCTGCTGTTGTGTCAGACTTGTGCATTTGTGTCTGCCTCCCCAACAGACTATCAGGGCCTTGTGGTCAGGGACTGAATCTTGCCCATTGACATATGCTCCACGTCTAGCCCATCGTCCTGCTTGGAGCAAGTAGGCAGGTGCTCAATAAATGTTTGTTGCATAAAGGAATGTCTGAGGAGCTGGATGGGTCACGATGAACGGCGCAGGGAGTGGATACAAGTCACCGCCCAAGCTTCTGGGTGGTCCCAGGGTTGGGGGAGGCTATGGACTCTCATGCCCTTGGCTGCACCATGGAAGTGACCATTCTTCATGGGGTCTTAAGAGGGACAAATGTTCTGATGAATTCCTCCATGGGTGTTGCTGCTATGTGCCTGTGGCCACGTTAGGGTGCCGCCCCCTCAGGGGACCTATCTGACAGTGTTTGGGGAGACTTGCCCTGTCCAGTGTCTGAACCTCCTTTTCCTTCTCTGCTGTAGACACCATCATCAGTAACACCCCCCACCCTCCACCCCCCCACCCCCGCCGTGCTGACTCCATTTGCTGAGTCTCACTCACCACCCGGCGACAATGAACCCTCATCCGCCCACCCCCCATCAGCCGCCTGGTGGTGGTGGAGGATGATGAGGCTCAGCCCAGTTTCTCCTGGAACTGCAAAGCCTTATACGGTCTTATTCATACATGATTGCAGAGAGGGGCACTGGGAACCTTCCCAGCGTTAGTAAAGGAGAGACTGCGGTCCTGGGAGGGGCTGAAGGATGTGTGAGTGGAACCCCAGCTCTCTGATCCTGGTTTCTCCCCAACTCCAGCGTAAGACCTGGAATCCAGAAACGGCCCTTTCTCACCATCTTTGGGGACTCTGTCCCTGCCACCTTAGTCTTGTTCATCTTTTCTTTTCTTTTTTTTTTTGAGACAGAGTCTCACTCTGTCGCCCAGGCTGGAGTACAGTGGCGTGATCTTGGCTCACTGCAACCTCCGTCTCCCAGGTTCAAGCGATTCTCCTGCCTCAGCCTCCTGAGAAACCGGGATTACAGGTGCGCACCACCACGCCTGGCTATTTTCTTTTAAAAAAAAATTTTTTTTTTTTTTTTTTGAGACGGAGTTTCGCTCTTGTTACCCAGGCTGGAGTGCAATGGCGCGATCTCGGCTCACCGCAACCTCCGCGTCCTGGGTTCAGGCAATTCTCCTGCCCCAGCCTCCTGAGTAGCTGGGATTACAGGCACGCGCCACCATGCCCAGCTGATTTTTTGTATTTTTAGTAGAGACGGGGTTTCACCATGTTGACCAGGATGGTCTCGATCTCTTGACCTCGTGATCCACCCGCCTCGGCCTCCCAAAGTGCTGGGATTACACATGTGAGCTACCATGCCCAGCCTAGTCTTATTCATCTTAATTACAGTCTCCCTGTTCTGGAGAGCCAAAGAAGAAAGGGACTCGGGGAAAGAGGAGAAGGAGCTGGTGATGGGTGGGAAGGTAGGCAGTGTCGTGACCTGAAACGGTGTGACAACTGCTGACTTCCCTTTCCTAGATCTGAGCTGACGAAGGGGAAACGGTGTTGCCTCAGCAGTCCCCTCCGTCAGAGCCCTCAGGCACAGACTGCCCTTAGGCACAGACCGCCCTTGTCTGCCCCCTCAGCCTCAGCCTTGGTCCGCCTGGTCCCCAGCGCCCTCTCCTCTGGCTGATACAGGAGGACCTGCCAGACACAGCCAGGTGTACCACGGCTGACTGCACCCATCTCCCCCAGGATCCTGCTTCTCCTGCCTCCTGCTTTTTTTTCCCCAGAGCTGTCTCCTTACCTTCTCTTGTCTGTGGGTTACTCCTGGACCCTGGGATTAGAAGGTGGAATCAGGCTGTTAGCAATAAAAGGGTTTCAGTTGACTTATTTTCCTTATCAGGCTTAGTAAGTGAAGTGACTTGCTAAGGTTCATAATTCTTACAAAACCAGCCATGAACCCAGGTCCCTTTCTGACTCACCCTGCCATGCTGTGACACATGCAGTCTAAATGGCAGGGCTGGGGCAAGAACCCACGTCACCTGCACTTGGAGTCCAGTGACCCTTTGGGTTAAGCATGTGCCTGTGTGTGTGTGTGTGTGTGTGTGTGTGTGTGTGTGTGTGTGTGTGTTTCGTGATGGGGGAGGAAGGTCACTGCTATCGGCAGCTGTTTTCTTCATCCTTTGTTCTGCAAACCCTAACAGCTGATTCTGTCCTTCCTCATCTGCCCCTCTCCTGTTTCTGCATCTCCTCTGATCATGATTTTTTTCTATCCCTGAAGGGATGACGGTCTCATTCTCACCTCCTCCACAAAACGTACCAGTTTTTCATATCCCTAGATCCACCCACTTCTCACTGTCTTTTCTTTTTTTTTTTTCTTTTTTCTTTTTTTTTTT
>NW_016107502.1:2313318-2324479 GCF_001604975.1 Cebus imitator
GAGACGGGGTTTCACCGTGTTGACCAGGATGGTCTCGATCTCTTGACCTCGTGATCCACCCGCCTCGGCCTCCCAAAGTGCTGGGATTACAGGCTTGAGCCACCGCGCCCGGCCTCTTTTTTTTTTTTCTAAACAACATTTTATTGAACAATTTAATACTACCTGTGTCAACATTGTAAAGTTATTGAGTAAATAAGCATTTATCCTAAATATTGAGAAATATTCTGCGTTCGTGCCAGGCTATGTGTCATGGCTTTGGTACTTTTAGACTATTAGAAATACCTTGTAGCATTAAAAATAGGACACTGAAGTCATTTTTTTTTTCAGCCCTCTCCCACACCACAATCCCCTGTATCACTTATCTTCCTGAAGTTGTTATTAATCATTAACACAACTAGCTGGGCACAGTGGTGTGTGATGGTAGGCTTAGCCCCTCAGAAGGCTGAGGTGGGAGGCTAGCTTAAGGCCACGAGTTCTAGGTTAGGAGAACTATGATTGCACTGTTGCAATTTAGCCTGGGTGACAGAGCAAACACCTGTTTCAAAAAAAAATTAATTGCCATCATGCCATCACTCGTTGAATGCTTAATATATGGCAAACACTTGCTAAACACTTCGCATGCTTGATTTAAGCATGAAGCCAGCTCTTTGGAGGGTACCAGCATGTTTCCCAGTTTTTAGATGAGCAGACTGAAGTTCTCGCTGCTTCATATTGGAAACTTGCACTTGATTCTAAGGCCCCTGCTTCTTCAAGAGCTCCGCTTTGGGTTTGCTTCTGCTGTCCCTGGGATCTCCTTCATGTTGGTGGTGAGCTGCTTCCTCTCTGAGCCCAGCTTCAACCCTACCGTTCTCCAGAAGCTGGACGATGGGGTGGAGTGAAGTCAGCTCCCCTCGCAGTGCGGGACACCAAAGCGCCATTCTCATCTGCAGATCACAGAGGGGAGGCCAGGAAGAGCCAGGGAGGGTGGTCTTGGGGCTGGGAGGTCATCTCAGAGGGAGAAGGGGTGAGGAGCTCTGAGTTCAAGTTCCGAAGCTCTAGGACCACCCTCTTCTCTGACTCCCTTCATTTCTAACAGCCTCAGCTGCTGCAGGCCCTTGGATGGGGCTGGGCGTAGGGAAGGTCATTGTACCCAGAAGATAGTTGCGTAAATGTTGTATCTTTGTTGTAGGATTCTTTTGGGAGATATCTGCATCAGTGGGGATGGCATAAAGTACCCAGAGTCAGGATGTGGGGTCTGATTCAAAGTGACAGAAAAAGTGGCAGTGTGTCTCTCATTAGCCAAAGGGGCCCTTGGACCGGGAGTCGGGAGTCTGGTGTTCTCTACTGGCTCTGCTTCCTGGCACACCGGGTTTCTGGACCTCAGTTTTCTTCTCTAGAAAACCAGGAGGTTGGCTGGACACAATGGCTCACACCTGTAATCCTAGCACTTTGGGAGGCTGAGGTGGGCAGATGTCTTGGGCCCAGGAGTTCAAGACCAGCCTGTAAAACAGGGTGAAACTCCGTCTCTACCAAAAATGCAAAAATTAGCCAGGCCTCGTAGTGGGCACTGTAGTCCCAGCTACTTGGGAGGCTGAGGTGGGAGGATTACTTGAGCCCAGGAGGTCGAGGCTGCAGGGAGCTGTGATGGTACCATTGCACTCCAGCCTGGGAAACAGGGTGGAGCCTCAAAACAAAAACAAAAATGAAAAACAGGCAAACGAAGAAATGAAAAAAACCTATGGGGTTGGAGTAGATGATCTCTAGGGTCCGTTATAATTGATGTATTAGAATATTTGGGAAAAGGGCCTTGGGAATACATGAGGACCACCTGATGGAAATACCTTTATTTCCACAGCAGCTTCGTGTGTCTCATTGATCCCCATGGCATCACTTTCCACATGTAGTGGGCAGGCATTGTTACCACTGTTTAATAAATGAGGAAGCAACAGAGGCTGAGGAGAGGAGTCGCCTGATGCCCCATGATTGGTGGCAGAGCCAGAATCAGCAGTGGGGCAGTGGGGCAGGGGGGACCTGGCCAGGCAGAGACGGGATAAGACCTGGGATAAGTAATGGCAGGGACCCAGTCAGGACAGAAAACGAGGGTTAAGACTTACTTTGAGGTTTGGATTGGACAAGTAAATTCCCAAGAAAGAGACGTGGAGGCTAGCGAGGAACTCTGGAGTAAAAAAGGGGAGTGCCGGTAAGGGACGCGGAGTACTTACGGTGTGTCAGACACTTATCTGCATCTCTCCTGTCTGAACAAATCCTTACAGGAACCCCAGGAGACAGGTTATCTCCACTCTGCAAACTGGAAAACAGACCCAGAGAGTTTCAGTTATGTGACCAAGACCACCCAGCTAAGAAGCTAAGCATTCTGAACTGGGACCCAGTGACTCTGACTCCCAAGCTCTGGGTCTCTTCATTGCTGTGTTCCATTTGGGAAAGGCTGGTGACGGGGGGAGGGGTTTATTGCCCGCTGGTGTTTGGTTGGGAGTGGTCGGATTGGTGGGTTTGGATTGGTGGGTTCGGGGTGCAAGGCAGCCGGATCTGGGACTCCCGTGCTTGTGACTGGGGCTTACAAAGAGTTAACCCGCCTCCCGCCTCCTCCTCCAGCCCTTCCTGGTGCGCTGTTGCAACACCGACTCACTCTGCCTCACTGTTCCCCTCCCACCTCCTCTCTCCTTCTCTCTAATTTTCTCAGAATTCTCTGCACCCGGGCTCCAGTTCTAGCCTTTGGGGCTCAAGATCACCGGGACCGGGCCGTGGTCTCTATGCCCGAGTCTCAGCCCTCAATTGTCATCTCCAGACCCTTGTGATGTCCCGGACAGACCGAGAGGAGACTCAGGAAGCCTCCTGCGCTGCCACTGCCACACTGCCCTGAGCCCAAATGGGGGAGTGAGAGGCCATAGGTGTCTGGCATGGGCCTCCCCATCGTGCCTGACCTGCTGCTGCCACTGGTGAGACCAGGGAGAAAGGGAAGAGTGGGCTAGTGGGCGAGGCCCTGCCCGGCGGCGTGGGCACTATCCGGGAGGGGGCTGAGCCTCTCCTGCCCCGGCCTGGCTCTGGCGCCAGCCTCAGGCCGGCAGGTCCTAACGTCAGCCGCTGCCAGTGTGGGGTTCCCCATTCATCCGCCTCTTGGAGTAGGGGCTGCACTGAGGCAGGGGAACTGGAGAAGTTCGAAAGGGAGAGAGTAAGGGAAGCCCGGGCCCCTGACAGCGTGGGAGTTTGCCGGAGCCGCGGGAATGGGGGGCAGGGGATAGGTCCAGGGTGGGGCAGATTTGGCGGGGAAAGGAAAGGAGTGGGAGTAGGAAGCTTAGTGCTCCGGGAGCCCAGACGGTTCTGAATTCTGTCCCTCTGGTCAGCTGGCTGGCCTGGAATGTGTCGGGCTGTGGGGAGGCCAGGTTGCCTGTGGAGCCTGGCTCAGCACCGCCTGTAGGGCAGGAGTGAGGCGCTAGGGAAGCGGGGAGAGCGAGTCCAGGAGCGGACGCGTTGCTGTGGTGGGTTTGGGATGCTGGCGGGGGGAGGTATTTGAGAATGGGCTGGGACGCTGGATGGGGCAGGGCAACCCAGTGGACAGCGCCCCAGCGTCCCGGCCCCTCACCTGGGGACATTCCTTACCCTTCTGCCTGCTGGTAGGCAGGTGGCTTCTGTGGGACTGACTTTTCCCAGGGAGCCAGCACTACCCACACCTGGAAAGTGTCCTTGGGCCTGTCCTCCAGCTTCCCCTCCCCCACCCCCGCTTCCCACAGACCTAAACAACAATCCCTTGGTTTCTGATTCTACAGTTCAGTTTGGGGAAGTTGGTAGAAAGTTGTTTCGTCACTGGAAAATGTCCCTTTCTCTGACCTCGGCCTTGTTTCAATGTATCCTTGATCATCCTCCATGGCTTGGTCAGGGAATCATCCCGTTCAGTCGCCCTGGGCCCATCAAATCGGGCAGATTTTCTTTGCCCTGTTGTGGCCTTGCCCTGCCGGGCCTCTGAAAGCTGTGCCTACCCCTCTATCTTATGCGTTCCTCTCCCACCATTCCTTTCTTTCCAACAATCTCCCCACACTCTCCTCAGACTTCCAAGAGCCTCTTTTTTGAAATCCTTTCTCTCTAGTCCCCTTGCACCTCCTCTCTGCTCCGCTCTGGTCCCGCATTTCCAGCCCCAGGTCCCCAAGTGGCACGTCCCGGTCAGGGTCTGACTCTTCTTCTCCCTCCCCCTGCCTCCTTAGTTTCACCCCGTCTTCCCTTCTCCCCACTGTCCTTCCCCCAGGGTCTCCCCACCAGAGAGCTGCCCTGACATCCTGCTTCTGTTTTCTGTTTGGGGTGGCCCTGGCTCTCTCACGTACCAGCGGCATGAGCAAGAGCAGGTTTTATAACCTAACCTTCCATGCTTTCGTTTCTTTATCTCCAAAATGGATGTCATAGTCATGACCTCATACTGTGCTGAAAGTCGACTAGACTGATACATGCTAAGTGTTCATTTGATTTATTAAGTGCGTGCTCTGGGCTAGACACTGTGATAGGTGCTGGGATTACAGCAGAGAACAAAATCCCTGCTCATAGCTTTGTCCATCGGGGGAATAGGATGTAGCAAATAGAGAGCACTCAGCAAAGGTTGTATGTTGCTCTGATTAGTAGCAATTACTCGGTGGCTGCCTGTCTGGAAAACAGAGGCTAAAGGTAGCAGGAACAGGTAAAGGAAAGTGCCTGGGGCCTGGGTGCTTCGGCCCAGGTGGGTTTATGTCTCCTAAGGGACAGAAGCCTGGTCTGGAGTTGGGGGGAAGGGGAAACCAAGAGAGTGCAACGTCGTTCTGAATTTCTCACCATTCGCTGGGCAATGCAGAGCTCACAGTGTGCGTGTGTGTGTGTGTGTGTGTGTGTGTGTGGGTGTGGGTGTGTGTGTGAGGTGGGGTAGGGGAGTAGAGAAGAATGATACAGGAGAGAGTGTGGCAAAGCAAACAGGATTTTGCTGCTCTCAAAGAGCTTACAGCCTAGGAACCAAGGCAGCTTACAGTGAAAAATGATTTCAGAGCAATCCCGAGGAAAATGCATTGTGATGTGGTGTCCTAAGCACCAATGGAGGGAGGAAGAACTGGGGAAGGAGATGAACCTTTGACCCCGGCCCTGCCTTGCTTAGCAGGTCTCAGCTCCTGTGCTCAGTGTCACAAAATTCAGGAGCTTCCCCAGGCTGCTTCGGTGTCCTTCGCTGTGCAACTGGAGTGCTCCCTATATAGATCTCAGGGCCTATGACTGACTGTCTTTGACCCAACTGAGAGCTCTTTTTCGTTTGTTTGTTTTGAGATGGAGTCTCGCTCTTGTTGCCCAGGTGGGAGTGCCATGGCGTGATCTCGGCTCACCGCAACCTCTGCCTCCCAGGTTCAAGCAATTCTCCTGCCTCAGCCTCCCTAGTAGCTGGGATTATAGGTCTGCGCCACCATGCCCAGCTAATTTTGTATTTTTTTTTTAGTAGAGACGGGGTTTCACCATGTTGGTCAGGCTGGTTTTGAACTTCTGACCACCTTGGGTGAGCCACCCGCCTTGGCCTCCCAAAGTGTTGGCTGAGAGCTCTTGAGAGCATGAACTGTGTATTACCCCCCTCGGCATCCCGAGCACCCACACAGGACCTGTCACATAAACTGTGCCCCTTAACTATTTGCTGAATGAATTAAAGAACAAGAGGTGGGTCAGATGGGATGAGGGCGGGAAAGCCTCATAGAAAAGTGGATATGATACTGACATCTGAAGTCACTGCCTGGCAAGGTAGCTAGAAAGGAGGGAGGCAGAGTCGGAGGCTGATGTAAGGAAGAGGAGAGCAATGGAGAGATGGGATTTTGTGTTGATGGGCAGGGTGGCAGGAAGCCAGACACCTTGGCGGGCGTGGAAAGACTATGTCGAGAAACACTAAGAAATGAGAATGGGAACATTAGAGGGAGCGAGGGAGAGGATGGAGGAAGAACATTGAATATGGTCCCAGGTGAAGGAATTCATTCATTCACTTTTTCAGAAGCTGTTGTGATACATGTTAAGTGTTCATTTGATTTACTAAGTGCATGCTCTGGGCTAGACACCGTGATAGGGGCTGGGATTACAGCAGAGAACAAAATCCCTGCTCATAGCTTTGACAGTCCATCAGGGAAATAGCTGCAGCAAATAGAAAGCACTCAATAAATCCCAAGATCTTGACATTAAATAAAGTTTGTATATTGCTCTGATTAGTCGTAATTACTGGGTGGCTGCCTGTCTGGAAAACAGAGGGTAAAGGTAGCCTGAACAGGTAAAGGGAAGTGCCTGGGGCCTGGGTGCTTCAGCCCAGGTGGGTTTATGTCCTCAGGGTACACGCTGTGCCTGGACTGTGATTGGAAGTGAGGCATCTCAGACGGGTGCCGTGGCTCACGCCTGTAATTCCAGCACTTCAGGAGGCCGAGGCATATGGATTGCTTGAGTCCTGGAGTTTGTGACCAACCTGAACAACACAGCAAAACCCCATCTCTACAAAAAATACAAAGACGAGCAGGGCATGGGGGCTCATGCCTGTCGTCCCAGCTACTCGGGAGACTGAGCTGGGAGGATCACTTGGGCCCAGGAAGTGGAGGTTGTAGTGAGCCCTGAACACACCACTGCATTCCATCCTGGTGGTGGAGGTTGCAGTGAGCTATGATTGTGCCATTGCACTTCACCCTGGGCGACAGAGTGAGACCCTGTTTCAAAAAAAAAAAAAAAAAAAAGAGAGGCATCTCTGGAAGTGCTTATTCAGATCATTTCCATGACCATGGAAATGGTGTTTGGAGCCAGGCCCTGGAGATGAAGAGAAGTTCACACACTTGTGCGTGCAGGTTAAAGCCTGAAAGTACTGGTGCCCGCTGGCTGGGCATGATGGCTCACGCCTGTAATCCCAGCACTTTGGGAAGCTGAGGTGGGTAGATCACGAGGTCAGGAGTTCAAGACCAGTCTGGCCAAGATGGTGAAACCCCGTCTCTACTAAAAATACAAAAATGAGCCAGGCATAATGGCAGGAGCCTGTAATCCCAGCTACTCAGATGACTGAGGCAGGAGAATCGCTTGAACCAGGGCAGCAAAGGTTGCAGTGAGCCGAGATCGAGCCACTGCATTCCAGCGCGGGTGACAGAGTGAGACTACGTCTCAAATTTAAAAAGCCTGAACGCAGGTAAGGAAGTGTGTAGGGTGAATGGGAGCAGGAGAGAGGTTGGGAGACAGCTTCCATAACCCAGGTGTGAGGCAATCCGGGAATGCGGACAGGACGGAGAGGTTACAGAGGGAGGCCTGGCAAGATGAACTGACACATAGGATGGCAGCAAGGATAGGGACAGGGACCTGGGGAGAGAGCGTGTCAAGGTCTCAGCGTTTGTCTGGGAAGTCGATGGTGTGACATTTGTCTAGGGGTGAGGACACGGATGAATTTCATCTGGGGCATGTTAAGAGTCAGGGAATGGTCATGTGGAAGTCTGTACCTACCAAGCCAGAGCAGAGGTGCTCAAAGTTCTTTCTGCCTTTGTATCATTCGGACGCTCTGTATTCACTCATCAGTGCTTCTCAAGAGGAGAGGAGCACACCAGACTCCTCAGTATGGGTGTGTGTGCTTGCGTGTGGGGAGGTGGGGGAATGGTATGAAAACTCTCCCCTGGAGATAAATATATTCCTACCAGGGTGCTGTCTCCTCACCTCCCTATTTGGGGATCACTGGCTTCCACCAGAGTGGAAGACAGATGTGTCATTAGATCGATCGTTGATCCATATTTATCTGCTCCCAGTCTGGAGGCCTGGTTCTGGGAGCTGAGAGGACACCAGGGGAGGATAAGATACTTTCTCGCCAGGACCCTCTTTGATCTCTCATCTTACAAGGTTCGTGGTCACTTTGGGGAGATCATATCTGTCACCCAGCATAACCATATTATGATAAGAGCCAAAAGTAGTTAGGTTCAGTTCACATAATTCAAGTTCACAGGGGCTGAGTGTCTAAGGAGCTGCGGTGGAGGAAACAGACATAATCAATGGAGGCTTCATGGAAGGGAGATGGGATCTGAACTGGGCCCTTGGAGGAGAAGCTGCCATGACCTCCCCCAAGATCTTGACATTAAATGAACAGACATGTGAATGCAGGGGAAAGGAAGACTAATTGAGTCCCTGCAAGGTGGCTGGATCAGGGTCAGACCACAAGGTAGATCTCAGCTTCGCCTCCCCACTCCGCAGCCCCAGCACAGGAAGTCACACTTTAAAGCCTCCCCTGGCGGAAATTGCGGGGGAGTTGGAGGGTGTTGGGCCACCCCCTCAACAGTCTCTCCACAGGCACCCCAGCTTCCTGCCCTTCCCCTGCTCTAGGCTGGAGTCTGGGCCTGCAGAGCTCACCTCCTGTTCCCACTGTTTTGCTTCACTTATGCAACTGCTGAGGACAGGGCTCACTGGGCCCGCTGGTGCCAGCAGTGGTGCCCACTTGGGGGGAGTCCTAGGGGTCAGGGAGGACTGACCCGGAGCATTCTGGGGGCCAGGGGAAGCCTGGGAAGCAGGACCAGTTCCTCCATCTGGCATCACTTCTTGCCTGCTCCCTTATTCCTGGAAGTGGGTGCTCAGGGCTCTGGAGCCTTTCCTGTGCTACCAGTGGGCTCGGGGAGGGGCTGCGGACACTCAGAACTGGTCTGATTTCCTAGGGATTGTCTGGGGGCCCTGGGGGGGCCCCCTAACCCAGCACAACTGGCCAGAGCCAGCCCGGCTGTGGGAATGCGGTGAACCCAGGGTGGGAGGGCAGCCTTGGCCTGCCTCCTACTGGGACTGGGGAGAGTTGGGGGCTGGAGTGAGAGCTCATTGAATGGGTTTGGCTGTAGGAGACTTGTTGAACTGGTAGAAGGAGCGGGGCGGGGCCTCGGTTAAAGGATGCTGAGGGGCAAGGAGGAGCCAAGTGGTCCTTGGGGAGGGGAGGGCACTGACCTGATGGGTGGAAGCCAGGGTCAAGGGAGACTTCCCTTTGGGATGTAACGGGGAGAGGGAGACATTTCCCGGAGCAAGTGGGCCAAGTGGGACAGGGGTCTGTGGCCTGGCTCTTTGAATGGAGGGGGTTGAAAGGGGGTTGAGTGGAGATGGGAAGGAGGGACTGGGTCATAGGAAGAAGGGATTGATGGAGTCCCATGCGTGGGCTAGTGCCTTCTGCCTTTCTGCTGACTCACGACCCTGAGGAGCTGGGGAAGCTGCTAGTTCCCTCTCCCCCTCCCTAGATCTCCCTCCCTCTGGCCTGAGTCACCGGGGCGGAGTTGCTGGGAAAAGATTTCCCTTTCCCGGATCTGACTTAACCCCCAGAGTACTGGAAAGAAAAGGGAACACGTGACCTGAGAAAGCCTCTCTCCCTCTCTCCCTCCCTCTAGGGAGGCTCATCCCCCACTGGCCAGAAGTCCCTGTAAAGCTTCCTTCAAGGCTGTCTGGGTCTGGCGTCCCCCAGTTCTTCATACTGACTCTGTCTCTGCCTGTTGACTCTGCCTCAAGCGCCCTGGATGGGATCCAAAGTGCCAGTGACCTTAGATGCCCCAATGCCTTCTTCGGGGAAAGGAACCACACTTTCAGGATTGGGAAGTTCTTCCCATCACCACCCCAAGCCCTTCCTGTTGCCCTGGACACCCCAGTCCTATTTCAGGGGAGGTGGCATGGTGTTGGCTGGCGTGGGCTGGGAAAGGTTGCTGTCCTCTGAGCGGGTTGGGGGGGGCGCACACCTCCTCTCGCCAGGGCTGGGGCTCTGCTGTGTTTGTTCTGTTTGGTTTCGCCGGCTTGCGGCTGAGGCTTGGGCTTCCGGGCCTGCGCAGCTGCGGCTGCAGCGTCTCCCAGTGGCTGACTCAGGGCGTGACTGGCCTCCTACTGGGAAATGTGGAGCTGGAGAGGCCGGGCAGCTGTGGGCTGCCTGGCCCTCCTTCCCTGGCCTGGAGTTTCTGTTACCTGGTGAGTCTGTTGCTCCCCAGTGTTCAACAGATATTGAGGACACCCTCTTATCTTTACATAAAGTGACTCTTATAGCAGAGAAAAAACAATCGAAGCCCAGGGAAAACCAGAAATGAAACTGGCAGAGATCAAAGTCCCAGGCTGGAGCTAAATATTCACTCCTGGCTTTGCTTTCCTGGCACTGATGCCAGAACAGGGCAAGCCGTTTAGCTGCTGCGGGGTTGGCCTGAGGCTGTAAAGCATACCTTCCAGAATGCCATGGCATGCAGGGGGCTCCGGGACACCCCAGCACTCCCTCAGCGCTGACCTGACCCTCATCCAAGCTGGGTCACCAGCCTTGGCCAGCAATATTTGCCTGTGACCTGTACACCTTTGCCCACTCCTGCCCCCATCTCAACTTCGTGTCCCATCCACCCATCCAGGACCCACCACCTTTCCCTTTTACTCCCCTCCCCATTTGTCCTTGCCAACCCTGGGTGTTTGTGTAGATTATGAGGTGGAGGGGATGGGCCAGGGAAGGCTTGATACAAACAGGTAAATAAACTTCCTTCTGCTTCTGCCCGCTCCCCGGGAGTGGTGCTCACAGGAACATCGCTCGTCCCCACCAGCAGCTGACTTTTCAGAAAGCTTTTCATGGTGTGACCTATTCCCGGGATGTGCACAGATCCTTACTGATTACCTCTGTGAATGTTCACAAAGCGATCCCACTGTGAACCCAGCACCCAGGTGGAGAAACACTGCCCCAGTCTTCGGGGCTGCTTGTTGGAAGAAAGGGCCAACAAGCCCTGAAGTAACCTGCCAATTCCCAATTAAAAACACATCCTTTCAGCCTCTGCCCCGTGTCCAGCACTGTTAACGGCTGTCGGGGATTTCCCAGTGAGGATAAAATACAGTGCTGTAATCCTGGCACAGTGGGAGGCCAAGGTGGAAGGATCACTTGAGCCCAGGATTTTGAGACCAGCCTGAGCAACATAACAAGACCGTGACTCTACTAAAAATTAAAAAAAATTAGCTGGGCATCATGGTGCACACCTGTAGTCCCAGCTACTTAGGAGGCTAAGGTGGGAGGACCGCGTGAGCATGGGTGGTGGAGGCTGCAGTGATTGCACCACTGCACTCCAGCCTGAGCAACAGAACAAGATCCTGTCTCGGCCGGGCGCGGTGGCTCAAGCCTGTAATCCCAGCACTTTGGGAGGCCGAGGCGGGTGGATCACGAGGTCAAGAGATCGAGACCATCCTGGTCAACATGGTGAAACCC